>NC_137459.1:189563847-190163847 GCF_964235325.1 Thermobia domestica | reverse complement strand
CGAAGGGATTGTGGTGGATGATCCAAACAATTAACGCACTGAAGCAATATGCCCTCATAAAGTGTATGCAGAAAGTAATGAGACTTGCCACCGCGTGGCGCTCCATTCGCTAGAAGGAAGCTACCCGGAGGAATTGTGGTGGATGATCAAAACAATTGAAGCACTGAAGCACTTTGCTGACACACGGTATTTGTCCGGAAAGTAATTACACTCGCCACTGCGTGGCGTTCCATTCGCTAGAAGCAAGCTTCCCGAACGGATTGTGATGGATGATGCAAACAATTAACACACTGAAGCACTATGCTCACACACAGTATGTGTCCAAAAAGTAGTTTGTCTCGCCGCTTGGTTGCGCTCCATTCTCTAGATGCAAACTACCCGGAGGCATTGTGGTGAATGATCCAAACAATTAACGCACTGAAGCAATATGCCCTCATAAAGTGTATGCAGAAATTAATGAGACTTGCCAGGGCGTCGCGCTCCATTCGCTAGAAGGAAGCTACCGATAGGAGTTGTGGTGGATGATCAAAACAATTAAAGCACTGAAGCACTTTGCTGGCACACGGTATGTGTCCCGAAACTAATTAGACTCGCCACTGCGTGGAGCTCCATTCGCTAGAATTAAGCTTCCCGAAGGGATTGTGATGGGTGATGCAAACAATTAACACACTGAAGCACTATGCTCACACACAGTATCTGTCCAAAAAGTAATGAGACTTGCCACCGCGTTGCGCTCCATTCGCTAGATGGAAGCTACCCGGAGGAATTGCGGTGGACGATCAAAACAATTAAAACACTGAAGCACTTTGCTGACACACGGTATGTGTCCGGAAACTAATTAGACTCGCCACTGCGTGGCGCTCCATTCGCTAGAATTAAGCTTCCCGAAGGGATTGTGATGGGTGATGCAAACAATTAACACACTGAAGCACTATGCTCACACACAGTATCTGTGGAGAAAGTAATGAGACTCGCCGCTGCGTGGCGCTCCATTCGCCAGAAGCAAGCAACTCGGATTGATGGTGGTGGATGATCCAAACAATTAACGCACTGAAGCACTATGCCCCCGTAAAGTGTATGCAGAAAGTAATGATACTCACCGCTGCGTGGCGCTCCATTCGCTAGAAGCAAACTATCCGGAGGGATTGTGGTGGATGACCGAAACAATTAACGCACTGAAGATTTAGCTCACACACAGTATGTGTCCAGAAAGTAGTGAGACTCGCCCCTGCGCAGCGCTCCATTCTTTAGAAGCAAGCTACCCGGAGGATTGTTTTGGATGATCCAAACAATTAAGGCACTGAAGCACTATGCACGCATAAAGTGTTTTCAGAAAGTAATGAGACTCGCCGCTTCGTGGCACTCCATTCGCTACAAGCAAGCTACCCGGGGGGATTGAGGTGGATGATCCAAACAATTAACGCACTGAAGATTTAGCTCACACACAGTATGTGTCCAGAAAGTAATGAGACTCGCGGATGCGTGGCGCTCCATTCGCTAGAAGCAAGCTACCCGAAAGGATTGTGGAAGTTCCAAAGAATTAACCCACACAAGCACTATGCCCTCATAAAGTGTATGCAGAAAGTAATGAGACTTGCTGGCGCGTGGCGCTCCATTCGCTAGAAGCAAGCTACCAGAAGGGATTGTTGTAGATGATCCGAAGAATTTACGCACTGAAGAACTAAGCCCTAAAATAGTGTAGCAGAAAGTAATGAGAATCACTGCCGCGTGGCGCTCCATTCGCTAGAAACAAGCTACCCGGAGGGATTGTGGTGGATGATGCAAACAATTAACGCACTGAAGCACTGTGCCTACACACAGTACGTGTCAAGAAAGTATTGAGACTCGCCGCTTCATGGCGCTCCATTCGCAAGAAGCGAGCTACCCGAACTGATTCTGGTGGATGATGCAAACAATTAACACAATGAAGCACTATGCTCACACACAGTATGTGTCCGGAAACTAATTAGACTCTCCACTGCGTGGCGCTCCATTCGCAAGAAGCGAGCTACCCGAACTGATTCTGGTGGATGATCCAAACATTTAACGTACTGAAGCACTATACCTACACACAGTACGTGCCAAGAAAGCAATGAGACTCGCCGCTTCGTGGCGCTCCATGCTCTAGAAGCAAGCTACCCGGAGGGATTGTGGTGGATGATCCCAACAATTAACGCACTGAACAATATGCCCCAGAAAAGTGTATGCAGAAAGTATTGAGACTTGCCACCGCGTGGCGCTCCATTCGCTAGAAGGAAGCTACCCGGAAGAATTGTGGTGGATGATCAAAACAATTAAAGCACTGAAGCACTTTGCTGACACACGGTATGTGTCCGGAAACTAATTAGACTCGCCACTGCGTGGCGCTCCATTCGCTAGAAACAAGCTGCTCGAAGGGATTGTGATGGATGATGCAAACAATTAACACACTGAAGTACTATGCTCACACACAGTATGTGTCCAAAAAGTAATGAGACTCGCCGCTGCGTGACACCCCATTCTCTAGAAGCAAGCTAGACGGAGGGATTGTGGTGGATGAACCAAACAATAAACGCACTGAAGCACTATACCTACACACAGTACGTGCCAAGAAAGCAATGAGACTCGCCGCTTCGTGGCGCTCCATGCTCTAGAAGCAAGCTATCCGGAGTGATTGTGGTGGATGATCCAAAATTTAACGCACTAAAGCGCTATGCCACATAAAGTGTATGCTGAAAGTATTGATACTCGGCGCCGCGTCGCGCTCCATTCGCTAGAAGTAAGCTACACGAGGGATTATGGTGGATGATCGAAACAATTAACGCACTGGAGAACTAGGCCCTCATATAGTGTATGCAGAAACTCGTGAGATTTTTCCAAAGCGTGGATCTCCATTCGCTAGAAGCGAGCTACCCGGAGGGATTTTGGTGGATGATCCAAACAATTAACGCAATGAAAAACAGCTCACACACAGTATGTGTGGAGAAAGTAATGAGACTTGTCGCTGCGTGGCGCTCCATTCGCTAGAAGCAAGCTACCCGGATTGATGGAGGTGGATGATCCAAACAATTAACGCACTGAAGCACTATGAAACCATATAGTGTATGCAGAAAGTAATGAGACTCGCCGCTGCGTGGCGCTCCATTCACTAGAAGCAAGCTATCCGGAGGGATTGTGGAGGATGATCCAAAATATTAACGCAGTGAAGCACAATGCTCTCATAAAGTTTATGCAGAAAGTAATGATACTCGGCGCCGCCTGGCGCTCCATTCGCTAGAAGGAAGCTACCCGAGGGATTGTGGTTTATGATCCAAACATTTAACGCATTGGAGCACTATCCTCTCATATATTGTATGCATAAACAAGTGAGACTTTCCACCGCGTGGCGCTCCATTCGCTAGAAGGAAGCTACCCGGAGGGATTATGGTGCATGATCGAAACAATTAACGCACTGGAGAACTATGCCCTCATATAGTGTATGCAGAAACTCGTGAGACTTTCCGAAGCGTGGGGCTCCATTCGCTAGAAGCAAGCTACCGGGAGAGATTTTGGTCGATGATCCAAACAATAAACGTAATTAGAACAATTTCACACACACTATGTGTCGAGAAAGTAATGAGACTCGCCGCTTCGTGGCGCTCCATTCTCTAGAAGCAAGCTACCCGGAGGGATTGTGGTGGATGATCCAAGCAATTAACGCACTGAATCAACATTCCCTCATAAAGTGTATGCAGAAAGTAATGAGACTTGCCACCGCGTGGCGCTTCATTCGCTAGAAGGAATCTACCCGGAGCAATTGTGGTGGATGATCAAAACAATTAAAGTACTGAAGAACTTTGCTGACACACGGTATGTGTCCGGAAACTTATTAGACTCGCCACTGCGTGGCGCTCCATTCGCTAGAAGCAAGCTTCCCGAAGGGATTGTGATGGATGATGCAAACAATTAACACACTGAAGTAATATGCTCACACACAGTATGTGTGCAAAAAGTAATGAGACTCGCCGCTGCGTGGCGCTCCATTAGCTAGAAGCAAGCAACCCGGATATATTGCAGTGGATGATCCAAACAATTAACGCACTGAAGCACTATGCCCTCATAAAGTGTATGCAGAGAATAATGAGACTCACCACTGCGTGGCGCTCCATTCGCTAGAAACAATCTATCCGGAGGGATTGTGGTGGATGATCCAAACAATTAACGCACTGAAGATTTAGCTCACACACAGTATGTGTCCAGAAGGTAATGAGACTCGCCCCTGCGTGGCGCTCCATTCGCTAGAAGCAAGCTACCCGGGGAAATTGAAGCGCATGATCCAAACAATTAACGCAGGGAAGCACTATGCTCACACACAGTGTGTGTCCAAAAAATAATGAGACTCGCCGCTTCGTGGCGCTCCATTCGCTAGAAGCAAGCTACCCGAAAAGATTGTGGAAGTTCCAAAGAATTAACCCACTGAAGGACTATCCCCTCATAAAGTGTATGCAGAAAGTAATGAGACTTGCTGGCGCGTGGCCCTGCATTCGCTACAAGCAAGGTACCAGAAGGGATTGTGGTAGATGATCCGAAGAATTAACGCACTGAAGAACTAAGCCCTCAAATAGTGTAAGCAGAAAGTAATGAGAATCGCCGCCGCGTGGCGCGCCATTCGCTAGAAACAAGCTACCCGGAGGGATTTTGGTGGATGATCCAAACAATTAACGCACTGAAGCACTATGCACCAATAAAGTGTATGCAGAACGTAATGAGACTCACCTCTGCGTGGCGCTCCATTCGCTTGAAGCAAGCTATCCGGAGGGATTGTGGTGGATGACCCAAACAATTAATGCACTAAAGCACTATGCCCTCGTAAAGTGTATGCAGAAACTATTGATACTCCGCGCCGCGTGGCGCTCCATTCGCTAGAAGTAAGCTACCCCAGGGATTGTGGTCGATGATCTAAACAATTAACGCACTGGAGAACTTTGCCCTCATATAGAGTATGCAGAAACTCGTGAGACTTTCCAAAGCGTGGAGTTCCATTCGCTAGAAGCAAGCTACCCGGGGGGATTTTGGTGGATGACCCAAACAATTAACGCACTGAAGATTTAGCTCACACGCAGTATGTGTCCAGAAAGTATTGAGCCTCGCCCCTGCGTGGTGCTCCATTCGCTAGAAGCAAACTACCCGGGAGAATTGAGGCGGATGATCCAATCAATTAACGCAGTGCAGCACAATGCTCACACAGAGTATGTGTCCAGAAAGTAATGAGACTCGCGGCTGCGTGGCGCTCAATTCGCTAGAAGCAAGCTACCCGAAAAGATTGTGGAAGTTCCAAAGAATTAACCACAGAAGCACTATATGCATCATGTCTCATAAAGTGTATGCAGAAAGTAATGAGACTTGCTAGCGCGTGGCGCTCCATTCGCTAGAAACAAGCTACCCGGAGGGATTTTGGTGGATTATCCAAACAATTAACGCACTGAAGAACTATACCTACACACAGTACGTGCCAAGAAAGTAATGAGACTCGCCGCTTCGTGGCGCTCCATTCTCTAAAATCAAGTTACCCGGAGGGATTGTGGTGGATGATTCAAACAATTAACGCACTGAACAATATGCCCCCATAAAGTGTATGCAGAAAGTAATGAGACTTGCCACCGCGTGGCACTCAATTCTCTAGAAGGAAGCTACCCGGAGGAATTGTGGTGGATGATCAAAACAATTAAAGCACTGAAGCACTTTGCTGACACACGGTATGTGTCCGGAAACTAATTAGACTCGCCACTGCGTGGCGCTCCATTCGCTAGAAGCAAGTTTCCCGAAGGGATTGTGATGGATGATGGAAACAATTAACATATTGAAGCACTATGCTTACAAACATTTTGTGTCCAAAAAGTAATGAGACTCACCGCTGCGTAGCGCTCCATTCGGTAGAAGTAAACTACCCGAGGGATTCTGGTGGATGATCGAAACAAATAACGCACTGGAGAACTATGCCCTCATATAGTGTATGCAGAAACTCGTGAGACTTTCCAAAGTATGGAGCTCCATTCGCTAGAAGCAAGCTACCCGGAGGGATTTTGGTGGATGATCCAAGCAATTACAGATATGAAGAACTTGCTCACACACAGTATATGTGGAGAAAGTAATGAGACTCGCCGCTGCGTGGCGCTCCATTCGCTAGAAGCAAGCAACCCGGATTGATGGTGGTGGATGATCCAAACATTTAACGCATTGAGGCACTATGCCCCCGTAAAGTGTATGCAGAAAGTAATGAGACTCACCGCTGCGTGGCGCTCCATTCGCTAGAAGCAAACTATCCGGAGGAATTGTGCTGGATGATACAAACTATTAACGCACGGAAGCACTATGCCCTCGTAAAGTGTATGCAGAAAGTATTGATACTCGGCGCCGCGTGGCGCTCCATTCGCTAGAAGTAAGCTACCCGAAAGATTGTGGTGGATGATCGAAACAATTAACGCACTGGAGAACTATGCCCTCATATAGTGTATGCAGAAACTCGTTAGACTTTCCAAAGCGTGGAGCTCCATTCGCTGGAAGCAAGCTACCCGAAAAGATTGTGGAAGTTCCAAAGAATTAACCCACTGAAGAACTATGCCCTCATAAAGTGTATGCAGAAAGTAATGAGACTTGCTGGCCCGTGGCGCTCCATTCGCTAGAAGCAAGCTACCAGAAGGGATTGTGGTAGATGATCCGATGAATTAACGCACTGAAGCACTATGCCTACACACAGTACGTGCCAAGAAAGTAATGATATTCGCCGCTTGGTGGCGGTCCATTCTCTACAAGCAAGCTACCCGAAGGGATTGTGGTGGATGATCCAAACAATTAACGCACTGAAGCAATATGCCCTCATAAAGTGTATGCAGAAAGTAATGAGACTTGCCACCGCGTGGCGCTCCATTCGCTAGAAGGAAGCTACCCGGAGGAATTGTGGTGGATGATCAAAACAATTGAAGCCCTGAAGCACTATGCTGACACACGGTATTTGTCCGGAAAGTAATTACACTCGCCACTGCGTGGCGTTCCATTCGCTAGAAGCAAGCTTCCCGAACGGATTGTGATGGATGATGCAAACAATTAACACACTGAAGCACTATGCTCACACACAGTATGTGTCCAAAAAGTAGTTTGTCTCGCCGCTTGGTTGCGCTCCATTCTCTAGATGCAAACTACCCGGAGGGATTGTGGTGAATGATCCAAACAATTAACGCACTGAAGCAATATGCCCTCATAAAGTGTATGCAGAAAGTAATGAGACTTGCCAGGGCGTCGCGCTCCATTCGCTAGAAGGAAGCTACCGATAGGAATTGTGGTGGATGATCAAAACAATTAAAGCACTGAAGCACTTTGCTGGCACACGGTATGTGTCCCGAAACTAATTAGACTCGCCACTGCGTGGAGCTCCATTCGCTAGAAATAAGCTTCCCGAAGGGATTGTGATGGGTGATGCAAACAATTAACACACTGAAGCACTATGCTCACACACAGTATCTGTCCAAAAAGTAATGAGACTTGCCACCGCGTTGCGCTCCATTCGCTAGATGGAAGCTACCCGGAGGAATTGCGGTGGACGATCAAAACAATTAAAACACTGAAGCACTTTGCTGACACACGGTATGTGTCCGGAAACTAATTAGACTCGCCACTGCGTGGCGCTCCATTCGCTAGAATTAAGCTTCCCGAAGGGATTGTGATGGGTGATGCAAACAATTAACACACTGAAGCACTATGCTCACACACAGTATCTGTGGAGAAAGTAATGAGACTCGCCGCTGCGTGGCGCTCCATTCGCCAGAAGCAAGCAACTCGGATTGATGGTGGTGGATGATCCAAACAATTAACGCACTGAAGCACTATGCCCCCGTAAAGTGTATGCAGAAAGTAATGATACTCACCGCTGCGTGGCGCTCCATTCGCTAGAAGCAAACTATCCGGAGGGATTGTGGTGGATGACCGAAACAATTAACGCACTGAAGATTTAGCTCACACACAGTATGTGTCCAGAAAGTAGTGAGACTCGCCCCTGCGCAGCGCTCCATTCTTTAGAAGCAAGCTACCCGGAGGATTGTTTTGGATGATCCAAACAATTAAGGCACTGAAGCACTATGCCCGCATAAAGTGTTTTCAGAAAGTAATGAGACTCGCCGCTTCGTGGCACTCCATTCGCTACAAGCAAGCTACCCGGGGGGATTGAGGTGGATGATCCAAACAATTAACGCACTGAAGATTTAGCTCACACACAGTATGTGTCCAGAAAGTAATGAGACTCGCGGATGCGTGGCGCTCCATTCGCTAGAAGCAAGCTACCCGAAAGGATTGTGGAAGTTCCAAAGAATTAACCCACACAAGCACTATGCCCTCATAAAGTGTATGCAGAAAGTAATGAGACTTGCTGGCGCGTGGCGCTCCATTCGCTAGAAGCAAGCTACCAGAAGGGATTGTTGTAGATGATCCGAAGAATTTACGCACTGAAGAACTAAGCCCTAAAATAGTGTAGCAGAAAGTAATGAGAATCACTGCCGCGTGGCGCTCCATTCGCTAGAAACAAGCTACCCGGAGGGATTGTGGTGGATGATGCAAACAATTAACGCACTGAAGCACTGTGCCTACACACAGTACGTGTCAAGAAAGTATTGAGACTCGCCGCTTCATGGCGCTCCATTCGCAAGAAGCGAGCTACCCGAACTGATTCTGGTGGATGATGCAAACAATTAACACAATGAAGCACTATGCTCACACACAGTATGTGTCCGGAAACTAATTAGACTCTCCACTGCGTGGCGCTCCATTCGCAAGAAGCGAGCTACCCGAACTGATTCTGGTGGATGATCCAAACATTTAACGTACTGAAGCACTATACCTACACACAGTACGTGCCAAGAAAGCAATGAGACTCGCCGCTTCGTGGCGCTCCATGCTCTAGAAGCAAGCTACCCGGAGGGATTGTGGTGGATGATCCCAACAATTAACGCACTGAACAATATGCCCCAGAAAAGTGTATGCAGAAAGTATTGAGACTTGCCACCGCGTGGCGCTCCATTCGCTAGAAGGAAGCTACCCGGAAGAATTGTGGTGGATGATCAAAACAATTAAAGCACTGAAGCACTTTGCTGACACACGGTATGTGTCCGGAAACTAATTAGATTCGCCACTGCGTGGCGCTCCATTCGCTAGAAACAAGCTGCTCGAAGGGATTGTGATGGATGATGCAAACAATTAACACACTGAAGTACTATGCTCACACACAGTATGTGTCCAAAAAGTAATGAGACTCGCCGCTGCGTGACACCCCATTCTCTAGAAGCAAGCTAGACGGAGGGATTGTGGTGGATGAACCAAACAATAAACGCACTGAAGCACTATACCTACACACAGTACGTGCCAAGAAAGCAATGAGACTCGCCGCTTCGGGGCGCTCCATGCTCTAGAAGCAAGCTATCCGGAGTGATTGTGGTGGATGATCCAAAATTTAACGCACTAAAGCGCTATGCCACATAAAGTGTATGCTGAAAGTATTGATACTCGGCGCCGCGTCGCGCTCCATTCGCTAGAAGTAAGCTACACGAGGGATTATGGTGGATGATCGAAACAATTAACGCACTGGAGAACTAGGCCCTCATATAGTGTATGCAGAAACTCGTGAGATTTTTCCAAAGCGTGGATCTCCATTCGCTAGAAGCGAGCTACCCGGAGGGATTTTGGTGGATGATCCAAACAATTAACGCAATGAAAAACAGCTCACACACAGTATGTGTGGAGAAAGTAATGAGACTTGTCGCTGCGTGGCGCTCCATTCGCTAGAAGCAAGCTACCCGGATTGATGGAGGTGGATGATCCGAACAATTAACGCACTGAAGCACTATGAAACCATATAGTGTATGCAGAAAGTAATGAGACTCGCCGCTGCGTGGCGCTCCATTCACTAGAAGCAAGCTATCCGGAGGGATTGTGGAGGATGATCCAAAATATTAACGCAGTGAAGCACAATGCTCTCATAAAGTTTATGCAGAAAGTAATGATACTCGGCGCCGCCTGGCGCTCCATTCGCTAGAAGGAAGCTACCCGAGGGATTGTGGTTTATGATCCAAACATTTAACGCATTGGAGCACTATCCTCTCATATATTGTATGCATAAACAAGTGAGACTTTCCACCGCGTGGCGCTCCATTCGCTAGAAGGAAGCTACCCGGAGGGATTATGGTGCATGATCGAAACAATTAACGCACTGGAGAACTATGCCCTCATATAGTGTATGCAGAAACTCGTGAGACTTTCCGAAGCGTGGGGCTCCATTCGCTAGAAGCAAGCTACCGGGAGAGATTTTGGTCGATGATCCAAACAATAAACGTAATTAGAACAATTTCACACACACTATGTGTCGAGAAAGTAATGAGACTCGCCGCTTCGTGGCGCTCCATTCTCTAGAAGCAAGCTACCCGGAGGGATTGTGGTGGATGATCCAAGCAATTAACGCACTGAATCAACATTCCCTCATAAAGTGTATGCAGAAAGTAATGAGACTTGCCACCGCGTGGCGCTTCATTCGCTAGAAGGAATCTACCCGGAGCAATTGTGGTGGATGATCAAAACAATTAAAGTACTGAAGAACTTTGCTGACACACGGTATGTGTCCGGAAACTTATTAGACTCGCCACTGCGTGGCGCTCCATTCGCTAGAAGCAAGCTTCCCGAAGGGATTGTGATGGATGATGCAAACAATTAACACACTGAAGTAATATGCTCACACACAGTATGTGTGCAAAAAGTAATGAGACTCGCCGCTGCGTGGCGCTCCATTAGCTAGAAGCAAGCAACCCGGATATATTGCAGTGGATGATCCAAACAATTAACGCACTGAAGCACTATGCCCTCATAAAGTGTATGCAGAGAATAATGAGACTCACCACTGCGTGGCGCTCCATTCGCTAGAAGCAATCTATCCGGAGGGATTGTGGTGGATGATCCAAACAATTAACGCACTGAAGATTTAGCTCACACACAGTATGTGTCCAGAAGGTAATGAGACTCGCCCCTGCGTGGCGCTCCATTCGCTAGGAGCAAGCTACCCGGGGAAATTGAAGCGCATGATCCAAACAATTAACGCAGGGAAGCACTATGCTCACACACAGTGTGTGTCCAAAAAATAATGAGACTCGCCGCTTCGTGGCGCTCCATTCGCTAGAAGCAAGCTACCCGAAAAGATTGTGGAAGTTCCAAAGAATTAACCCACTGAAGGACTATCCCCTCATAAAGTGTATGCAGAAAGTAATGAGACTTGCTGGCGCGTGGCGCTGCATTCGCTACAAGCAAGGTACCAGAAGGGATTGTGGTAGATGATCCGAAGAATTAACGCACTGAAGAACTAAGCCCTCAAATAGTGTAAGCAGAAAGTAATGAGAATCGCCGCCGCGTGGCGCGCCATTCGCTAGAAACAAGCTACCCGGAGGGATTTTGGTGGTTGATCCAAACAATTAACGCACTGAAGCACTATGCCTACACACACTACGTGGCAAGAAAGTAATGAGACTCGCCGCTTCGTGGCGCTCCATTCTCTAGAAGCAAGCTACACGAGGGACTGTTGTGGATGATGGAAACAATTAATGCACTGGAGAACTATGCCCTCATATAGTGTATGCAGAAACTCGTGAGACTTTCCAAAGCGTGGAGCTCCATTCGCTAGAAGCAAGCTACCCGGAGGGATTTTGGTGGATGATCCAAAATATTAACGCAATGAAGAACTAGCTCACACTGAGTATGTGTAGAGAAAGTAATGAGACTCGACGCTGAGTGGCGCTCCATTCGCTAGAAACAAGCTACCCGGATGGATTGTGGTGGATGATCCAAACAATTAACGCAGTGAATCACTATGCCCCCGTAAAGTTTATGCAGAAAGTAATGAGACGCACAGCTGCGTGGTGCTCCATTCGCTAGAAGCAAGCTATCCGGAAGGATTGTTGTGGATTATGCAAAAAATTAACGCACTGAAGCACAATGCCCTCGTAAAGTGTATGAAGAAAGTATTGATACTCGGCGCCGCCTGGCGCTCCATTCGCTAGAAGTAAGCTACCCGAGGGATATTGGTGGATGATCGAAACAAATAACGCACTGGAGAACTATGCCCTCATATAGTATATGCAGAAACTCGTGAGACTTTCCAAAGCGTGGCGCTCCATTCGCTAGAAAGAAGCTACCTGTAGGGATTTTGGTGGATGATCCAAACAATTAACGCACTGTAGCACTATGCCTACACACAGTACGTGCCAAGAAAGTAATGAGACTCGCCGCTTGGTGGCGTTCCATTCTCTAGAAGCAAGCTACCCGGAGGGATTGTGGTGGATGATCCAAACAATTAACGCACTGAAGCAATATGCCCTCATAAAGTGTATGCAGAAAGTAATGAGACTTGCCAGAGCGTCGCGCTCCATTCGCGAGAAGGAAGCTACCCGGAGGAATTGTGGTGGATGATCAAAACAATTAAAGCACTGAAGCACTTTGCTCACACACGGTATGTGTCCGGAAACTAATTAGACTCGACACTGCGTGGCTCTCCATTCGCTAGAAGCAAGCTTCGCGAAGGGATTGTGATGGATGGTGCAAACAATTAACACACTGAAGCACTATGCTGACACACAGTATGTGTGAAAAAAGTAATGAGACTCACCGCTGCGTAGCGCTCCATTCGGTAGAAGTAAACTACCCGAGGGATTGTGGTTGATGATCGAAACAAATAACGCACTGGGGAACTATGCCCTCATATAGTGTATGCAGAAACTCGTGAGACTTTCCAAAGCATGGAGCTCCATTCCCTAGAAGCAAGCTGCCCGGAGGGATTTTTGTGGATGATCCAAACAAGTAACGATATGAAGAACTTGCTCACACACTGTATGAGTGGAGAAAGTAATGAGACACGCCGCTGCGTGGCGCTCCATTTGCTAGAAGCAAGCAACCCGGATTCATGGTGGTGGATGATCCAAAGAATTAACGCACTGAAGCACTATGCCCCCGTAAAGTGTATGCAGAAATTAATGATACTCACCGCTGCGTGGCGCTCCATTCGCTAGAAACAAACTATCCGGAGGGATTGTGGTGGATGACCCAAACAATTAACGCACTGAAGATTTAGCTCACACACAGTATGTGTCCAGAAAGTAGTGAGACTCGCCCCTGCGTGGCGCTCCATTCCCTAGAAGCAAGCTACCCGGAAGGATTGTTTTGGATGATCCAAACAATTAAGGCACAGAAGCACTATGCCCCCATAAAGTGTTTTCAGAAAGTAATGAGACTCGCTGCTGCGTGGCACTCCATTCGCTACAACCAAGCTACCCGGGAGAATTGAGGCGGATGATCCAAACAATTAACGCAACGAAGAACTAGCTCACACACAGTATGTGTGGAGAAAGTAATGAGACTCGACGCTGCGTGGCACTCCATTTGCTAGAAGCAAGCAACCCGGATTGATGCAGGTGGATGATCCAAACAATTAACGCACTGAAGCACTATGCCCCTGTAAGGTCTATGCACAAAGTAATGAGACCCGCCGCTGCGTGACGCTCCATTACCTAGAAGCTAGCTATCCGGAGATTTTGTGGAGGATGATCCAAACAATTAACGCAGAAAAGCACTATACCCCAATAATGTGTAGGTAGAAAATAATGATGCTCAGCGCCGCCTGGCGCTCCATTCGCTAGAAGGAAGCTAACCGAGGGATTGTGGTTTATGATCCAAACATTTAACGCATTGGAGCACTATCCTCTCATATATTGTATGCAGATACTATTGAGACTTTCCACAGCGTGGAGCTCCATTCGCTAGAAGCAAGCTACACAGAGGGATTGTGGTGGATGATCCAAACAATTAACGCACTGAAGATTTAGCTCACACACAGTATGTGTCCAGAAAGTAATGAGACTTGCCCCTGCGTTGCGCTCCATTCGCTAGAAGCAAGCTACCCGGAAGGATTCTGGTGGATGATGCAAACAATTAAGGCACTGAAGCACTATGTCCCCATAAAGTGTTTTCAGAATGTAATGAGACTCGCCGTTGCGTGGCACTCCATTCGCTACAAGCAAGCTATTCGGGGAGATTGAGGCGGATGATCGAACGAATTAACGCAGTGAAGCACTATGCTCACACACAGTATGTGTCCATAAAGTAATGAGACTCGCGGCTGCGTAGCGCTCCATTCGCTAGAAGCAAGCTACCCGAAAAGATTGTGGAAGCTCCAAAGAATTAACCCACTGAAGCACTATGCCCTCATAAAGTGTATGCAGAAAGTAATGAGACTTCCTGGCGCGTGGCGCTCCATTCGCTAGAAGCAAGCTACCCGGAGGGATTGTGGTAGATGATCCGAAGAATTAACGCACTGAAAAACTAAGCCCTAAAATAGTGTAAGCAGAAAGTAATGAGAATCGCCGCCCCGTGGCGCTCCATTCGCTAGAAACAAGATACCCGGGGGGATTGTGGTGGATGATCAAAACTATTAGCGCACTGAAGCACGATGCCTACACACAGTACGTGTCAAGAGAGTAATGAGACTCGCCGCTTCGTGGCGCTCAATTCTCTAGAAGCAAGCTACCCGGAGGGATTGTGGTGGATGATCCAAACAATTGACGCACTGAAGCAATATGCACTCATAAAGTGTATGCAGAAAGTAATGAGACTTGCCACCGCGTGGCGCTCCATTCGCTAGAAGTAAGCTACACGAGGGATTGTGGTAGATGATCAAAACAATTAACGCACTGGAGAACTATGCCCTTATATAGTGTATGCAGAAACTCGTGAGACTTTCCAAAGCATGGAGCTCCATTCGCTAGAAGAAGGCTACCCGGAGGGATTTTGGTGGATGATCCAGACAATTAACGCAGTGAAGCACTATGCCCCGGTAAAGCGTATGCAGAAAGTAATGAGACTCACCGCTGCGTGGCGCTCCATTCGCTAGAAGCAAGCTATTCGGAGGGATTGTGCTGGATGACACAAACAATTAACGCACTGAAGCACTATGCCTTTGTAAAGTGTATGCAGAAAGTATAGATACTCGGCGCCGCGTGGCGCTCCATTCGCTAGAAGTAAGCAACCCGACGGATTGTGCTGGATGATCGAAACAATTAAAGCACAGAAGCACTTTGCTGACACACGGTATGTGTCCGGAAACTAATTAGACTCGCCACTGCGTGGCGCTCCATTCGCTAGAAGTAAGCTACACGAGGGATTGTGGTAGATGATCAAAAGAATTAACGCACTGGAGAACTATACCCTCATATAGTGTATGCTGAGACTCGTGAGACTTTGCAAAGCGTGGCGCTCCATTCGATAGAAGCAAGCTATTAGAAGGGATTGTGGTAGATGATCCGAAGAATTAACGCACTAGAGAACTAAACCCTCAAATAATGTAAGCAGAAGGTAATGAGAATCGCCGCCGCGTGGCACTCCATTCGCTAGAAACAAGCTACCTGGAGGGATTTTGGTGGATGATCCAAACAATTAACGCATTGAAGCAATATGCCCTCATTAGTGTATGCAGAGAGTAATGAGACTTGCCACCGCGTGGCGCTCCATTCGCTAGAAGGAAGCTACCCAGTGAAATTGTGGTGGACGATAAAAACAATTAAAGCACTGAAGCACTTTGCTGACACACGGTATGTGTCCGAAAAACTAATTAGACTCGCCAATGCGTGGCGCTCCATTCGCTAGAAGCAAGCTTCCCGAAGGGATTCTGATGGATGATTCAAACAATTAACACACTGAAGCACTATGCTCACACACAGTATGTGTCCAAAAAGTAATGAGACTTGTCACCGCGTGGCGCTCCATTCGCTAGAAGGAAGCTACCCGGAGCATTTGTGGTGGTTGATCAAAACAATTAAAGCACTGAAGCACTTTCCTGACACACGGTATGTGTCCGGAAACTAAATAGACTCGCCACTGCGTGGCGCTCCATTCGCTAGAAGCAAGCTTGCCGAAGGGATTGTGATGGATGATGCAAGCAATTAACACACTGAAGCACTATGCTGACACACAGTATGTGTCCAAAAAGTAATGAGACTCACCGCTGCGTAGCGCTCCATTCGGTAGAAGTAAACTACCCGAGGGATTGTGGTGGATGATCGGAACAATTAACGCACTGGAGAACTATTCCCTCATATAGTGTATGCAGAAACTCGTGAGACTTTCCAAAGCATGGAGCTCCATTCGCTAGAAACAAGCTACCCGGAGGGATTTTGGTGGATGATCCAAATAATTAACGATATGAAGAACTTGCTCACACACAGTATGTGTTGGGAAAGTAATGAGACTCGCCGCTGCGTGGCGCTCCATTCGCTAGAAGCACGCAACACGGATTGATGGTGGTGGATGATCCAAACAATTAACGCACTGAAGCACTATGCCCCCGTAAAGTGTATGCAGAAAGTAATGATACTCACCGCTGCGTGGCGCTACATTCGCTAGAAGCAAACTATTCAGAGGGATTGTGGTGGATGACCCAAACAATTAACGCAGTTAAGCTCTATGCTCACACACAGTATGTGTCCAGAAATTAGTGAGACTCGGCCCTGCGTGGCGCCTCATTCCCTAGAAGCAAGCTACCCGAAAGGATTGTGGAAGTTCCAGAGAATTAACCCACTGAAGCACTATGCCCTCATAAAGTGTATGCAGAAAGTAATGAGACTTGCTGGCGCGGGGCGCTCCATTCGCTAGAAGGAAGCTTCCAGAAAGGATTGTGATAGATGATCCGAAGAATTAAAGCACTGAATAACTAAGCTCTCAAATAGTGTAAGCAGAAAGAAATGAGAATCGCCGCCGCATGGCGCTCCATTCGCTAGAAACTTGCTACCCGGAGGGATTGTGGTGGATGATCCAAACAATTAACGCACTGAAGCACTATGCCTACACACAGTACGTGTCAAGAAAGTAATGAGACACGCCATTTCGTGGCGCTCCATTCTCAAGAAGCAGGCTACCCGGAGGAATTGTGGTAGACCCAAACAATTAACGCACTGAAGCAATATGCCCTCATAAAATGTATGCAGAAAGTAATGAGACTCGCCGGTGCGTGGCGCTCCATTCGCTAGAAGCAAGCAACCCGGGTGGATGGAGGTGGATGATCCAAACAATTAACGCACTGAAGCAATATGCCCCCGTAAAGTGTATGCAGAAAGTAATGAGACTCACCGCTGCGTGGCGTTCCATTCGCTAGAAGCAAGCTACCCGGAGGGATTGTGGTGGATGATCCAAACAATTAACGCACTGAAGCACTATGCCACATAAAGTGTATGCAGAAAGTTTTAATACTCGGCGCCGCGTGGCGCTCCATTCGCTAGAAGTAAGCTACCTGAGAGATTGTGGTGGATGATCGAAACAATTAACGCACTGGAGAACTATGCCCTGATATAGTGTATGCAGAAACTCATGAGACTTTCCAAAGCGAGGAGCTCCATTCGCTGGAAGCAAGCTACCCGGAGGGATTTTGGTGGATGATCCAAACAATTAACGCAACGAAGAACTAGCTCACACACAGTATGTGTGGAGAAAGTAATGAGACTCGCCGCTGCGTGGCGCTCCATTCGCTAGAAGCAAGCAACCCGGATTGATGGAGGTGGATGATCCAAACAATTAACGCAGTGAATCACTATGCCCCCGTAAAGTTTATGCAGAAAGTAATGAGACGCACAGCTGCGTGGCGCTCCATTCGCTAGAAGCAAGCTATCCGGAAGGATTGTTGTGGATTATGCAAAAAATTAACGCACTGAAGCACAATGCCCTCGTAAAGTGTATGCAGAAAGTATTGATACTCGGCTCCGCCTGGCGCTCCATTCGCTAGAAGTAAGCTACCCGAGGGATATTGGTGGATGATCGAAACAAATAACGCACTGGAGAACTATGCCCTCATAAAGTATATGCAGAAACTCGTGAGACTTTCCAAAGCGTGGCGCTCCATTCGCTAGAAAGAAGCTACCTGGAGGGATTTTGGTGGATGATCCAAACAATTAACGCACTGTAGCACTATGCCTACACACAGTACGTGCCAAGAAAGTAATGAGACTCGCCGCTTGGTGGCGTTCCATTCTCTAGAAGCAAGCTACCCGGAGGGATTGTGGTGGATGATCCAAACAATTAACGCACTGAAGCAATATGCCCTCATAAAGTGTATGCAGAAAGTAACGAGACTTGCCAGAGCGTCGCGCTCCATTCGCGAGAAGGAAGCTACCCGGAGGAATTGTGGTGGATGATCAAAACAATTAAAGCACTGAAGCACTTTGCTCACACACGGTATGTTTCCGGAAACTAATTAGACTCGACACTGCGTGGCGCTCCATTCGCTAGAAGCAAGCTTCGCGAAGGGATTGTGATGGATGGTGCAAACAATTAACACACTGAAGCACTATGCTGACACACAGTATGTGTGAAAAAAGTAATGAGACTCGCCGCTTTGTGGCGCTCAATTCTCTAGAAGCAAGCTACCCGGAGGGATTGTGGTGGATGATCCAAACAATTGACGCACTGAAGCAATATGCACTCATAAAGTGTATGCAGAAAGTAATGAGACTTGCCACCGCGTGGCGCTCCATTCGCTAGAAGGAAGCTATTCGCAGGGATTGTGCTGGATGACACAAACAATTAACGCACTGAAGCACTATGCCTTTGTAAAGTGTATGCAGAAAGTATAGATACTCGGCGCCGCGTGGCGCTCCATTCGCTAGAAGTAAGCAACCCGACGGATTGTGGTGGATGATCGAAACAATTAAAGCACAGAAGCACTTTGCTGACACACGGTATGTGTCCGGAAACTAATTAGACTCGCCACTGCGTGGCGCTCCATTCGCTAGAAGTAAGCTACACGAGGGATTGTGGTAGATGATCAAAACAATTAACGCACTGGAGAACTATACCCTCATATAGTGTATGCTGAGACTCGTGAGACTTTCCAAAGCGTGGCGCTCCATTCGATAGAAGCAAGCTATTAGAAGGGATTGTGGTAGATGATCCGAAGAATTAACGCACTAAAGAACTAAACCCTCAAATAATGTAAGCAGAAGGTAATGAGAGTCGCCGCCGCGTGGCACTCCATTCGCTAGAAACAAGCTACCTGGAGGGATTTTGGTGGATGAACCAAACAATTAACGCATTGAAGCAATATGCCCTCATTAGTGTATGCAGAGAGTAATGAGACTTGCCACCGCGTGGCGCTCCATTCGCTAGAAGGAAGCTACCCAGTGAAATTCTGGTGGATGATAAAAACAATTAAAGCACTGAAGCACTTTGCTGACACACGGTATGTGTCCGAAAAACTAATTAGACTCGCCAATGCGTGGCGCTCCATTCGCTAGAAGCAAGCTTCCCGAAGGGATTCTGATGGATGATTCAAACAATTAACACACTGAAGCACTATGCTCATACACAGTATGTGTCCAAAAAGTAATGAGACTTGTCACCGCGTGGCGCTCCATTCGCTAGAAGGAAGCTACCCGGAGGATTTGTGGTGGATGATCAAAACAATTAAAGCACTGAAGCACTTTCCTGACACACGGTATGTGTCTGGAAACTAAATAGACTCGCCACTGCGTGGCGCTCCATTCGCTAGAAGCAAGCTTGCCGAAGGGATTGTGATGGATGATACAAGCAATTAACACACTGAAGCACTATGCTGACACACAGTATGTGTCCAAAAAGTAATGAGACTCACCGCTGCGTAGCGCTCCATACGGTAGAAGTAAACTACCCGAGGGATTGTGGTGGATGATCGGAACAATTAACGCACTGGAGAACTATGCCCTCATATAGTGTATGCAGAAACTCGTGAGACTTTCCAAAGCATGGAGCTCCATTCGCTAGAAACAAGCTACCCGGAGGGATTTTGGTGGATGATCCAAATAATTAACGATATGAAGAACTTGCTCACACACTGTATGTGTTGGGAAAGTAATGAGACTCGCCGCTGCGTGGCGCTCCATTCGCTAGAAGCACGCAACACGGATTGATGGTGGTGGATGATCCAAACAATTAACCCACTGAAGCACTATGCCCCCGTAAAGTGTATGCAGAAACTAATGATACTCACCGCTGCGTGGCGCTACATTCGCTAGAAGCAAACTATCCGGAGGGATTGTGGTGGATGACCCAAACAATTAATGCAGTGAAGCACTATGCTCACACACAGTATGTGTCCAGAAAGTAGTGAGACTCGCCCCTGCGTGGCGCCTCATTCCCTAGAAGAAAGCTACCGGAGGGATTGTTTTAGATGATCCAAACAATTCAGGCACTGAAGCACTATGCCCCCATAAAGTGTTTTCAGAAAATAATGAGACTCGCCGCTGCGTGGCACTCTATTCGCTACAAGCAAGCTACCCGGGGGAATTGAAGCGGATGATCCAAACAATTAACGCAGTGAAGCACTATGCTCACACACAGTATTTGTCCAGAAAGTAATGAGACTCGCGGCTGCGTGGAGCTCCATTCGCTAGAAGCAAGCTACCCGAAAGGATTGTGGAAGTTCCAGAGAATTAACCCACTGAAGCACTATGCCCTCATAAAGTGTATGCAGAAAGTAATGAGACTTGCTGGCACGGGGCGCTCCATTCGCTAGAAGGAAGCTTCCAGAAGGGATTGTGATAGATGATCCGAAGAATTAAAGCACTGAATAACTAAGCTCTCAAATAGTGTAAGCAGAAAGAAATGAGAATCGCCGCCGCGTGGCGCTCCATTCGCTAAAACTTGCTACACGGAGGGATTGTGGTGGATGATCCAAACAATTAACGCACTGAAGCACTATGCCTACACACAGTACGTGTCAAGAAAGTAATGAGACTCGCCGTTTCGTGGCGCTCCATTCTCAAGAAGCAGGCTACCCGGAGGAATTGTGGTAGATCCAAACAATTAACGCACTGAAGCAATATGCCCTCATAAAATGTATGCAGAAAGTAATGAGACTCGCCGATGCGTGGCGCTCCATTCGCTAGAAGCAAGCAACCCGGGTGGATGCAGGTGGATGATCCAAACAATTAACGCACTGAAGCACTATGCCCCCGTAAAGTGTATGCAGAAAGTAATGATACTCACCGCTGCGTGGCGCTACATTCGCTAGAAGCAAACTATCCGGAGGGATTGTGGTGGATGACCCAAACAATTAACGCAGTGAAGCACTATGCTCACACACAGTATGTGTCCAGAAAGTAGTGAGACTCGCCCCTGCGTGGCGCCTCATTCCCTAGAAGCAAGCTACCGGAGGGATTGTTTTAGATGATCCAAACAATTAAGGCACTGAAGCACTATGCCCCCATAAAGTGTTTTCAGAAAATAATGAGACTCGCCGCTGCGTGGCACTCTATTCGCTACAAGCAAGCTACCCGTGGGAATTGAAGCGAATGATCCAAACAATTAACGCAGTAAAGCACTATGCTCACACACAGTATTTGTCCAGAAAGTAATGAGACTCGCGGCTGTGTGGAGCTCCATTCGCTAGAAGCAAGCTACCCGAAAGGATTGTGGAAGTTCCAGAGAATTAACCCACTGAAGCACTATGCCCTCATAAAGTGTATGCAGAAAGTAATGAGACTTGCTGGCGCGGGGCGCTCCATTCGCTAGAAGGAAGCTTCCAGAAGGGATTGTGATAGATGATCCGAAGAATTAAAGCACTGAATAACTAAGCTCTCAAATAGTGTAAGCAGAAAGAAATGAGAATCGCCGCCGCGTGGCGCTCCATTCGCTAGAAACTTGCTACACGGAGGGATTGTGGTGGATGATCCAAACAATTAACGCACTGAAGCACTATGCCTACACACAGTACGTGTCAAGAAAGTAATGAGACTTGCCTTTTCGTGCCGCTCCATTCTCAAGAAGCAGGCTACCCGGAGGAATTGTGGTAGATCCAAACAATTAACGCACTGAAGCAATATGCCCTCATAAAATGTATGCAGAAAGTAAAGAGACTCGCCGGTGCGTGGCGCTCCATTCGCTAGAAGCAAGCAACCCGGGTGGATGGAGGTGGATGATCCAAACAATTAACGCACTGAAGCAATATGCCCCCGTAAAGTGTATGCAGAAAGTAATGAGACTCACCGCTGCGTGGCGTTCCATTCGCTAGAAGCAAGCTACCCGGAGGGATTGTGGTGGATGATCCAAACAATTAACGCACTGAAGCACTATGCCACATAAAGTGTATGCAGAAAGTTTTAATACTCGGCGCCGCGTGGCGCTCCATTCGCTAGAAGTAAGCTACCTGAGAGATTGTGGTGGATGATCGAAACAATTAACGCACTGGAGAACTATGCCCTGATATAGTGTATGCAGAAACTCATGAGACTTTCCAAAGCGAGGAGCTCCATTCGCTGGAAGCAAGCTACCCGGAGGGATTTTGGTGGATGATCCAAACAATTAACGCAACGAAGAACTAGCTCACACACAGTATGTGTGGAGAAAGTAATGAGACTCGCCGCTGCGTGGCGCTCCATTCGCTAGAAGCAAGCAACCCGGATTGATGGAGGTGGATGATCCAAACAATTAACGCACTGAAGCACTATGCCCCCGTAAAGTGTATGCACAAAGTAATGAGACTCGCCGCTGCGTGAGGCTCCATTCACTAGAAGCAAGCTATCCGGAGGGATTGTGGAGGATGATCCAAACAATTAACGCAGTGAAGCACGATGCCCCAATAAAGTGTAGGCAGAAAATAATGATGCTCAGCGCCGCCTAGCGCTCCATTCGCTAGAAGGAAGCTACCCGAGGGATTGTGGTTTATGATCCAAACATTTAACGGACTGGAGCACTATCCTCTCATATATTGTATGCAGATACTATTGAGACTTTCCACTGCGTGGAGTTCCATTGGCTAGAAGCAAGCTACCCGAAAAGATTGTGGAAGCTCCAAAGAATTAACCCACTGAAGCACTATGCCCTCATAAAGTGTATGCAGAAAGTAATGAGACTTCCTGGCGCGTGGCGCTCCTTTCGCTAGAAGCAAGCTACCCGGAGGGATTGTGGCAGATGATCCGAAAAATTAACGCACTGAATAACTAAGCCCTAAAATAGTGTAAGTAGAAAGTAATCAGAATCGCCGCCGCGTGGCACTCCATTCGCTAGAAACAAGCTGCCCGGAGGGATTGTGGTGTATGATCCAAACTATTAGCGCACTGAAGCACTATGCCTACACACAGTACGTGTCAAGAAAGTAATGAGACTCGCCGCTTCGTGGCGCTCAATTCTCTAGAAGAAAGCTACCCGGAGGGATTGTTGTGGATGATCCAAACAACTGACACACTGGAGCAATATGCCCTCATAAAGTGAATGCTGAAAATAATGGGACTTGCCACCGCGTGGCGCCCCATTCGCTAGAAGGAATCTACCCGGAGGAATTGTGGTGGATGATCAAAACAATTAAAGCACTAAAGCACTTTGCTGACACACAGTATGTGTCCGGAAACTAATTAGACTCGGCACTGCGTGGCGCTCCATTCGCTAGAAGCAAGCTTCCAGAAGGGTTTGTGATGGACGATGCAAACAATTAACATACTGAACCACTATGCTCACACACAGTATGTGTCCAAAAAGTAATGAGACTCGCAGCTGCGTGGCGCTCCATTCGCTAGAAGCAAGCAACCCGGATTGATGGTGGTGGATGATCCAAACAATTAACGCACTGAAGCACTATGACCCCATAAAGTGTATGCAGAAAGTAATGAGACTCGCCGCTGCGTGGCGCTCCATTCGCTAGAAGCAAGCTATCCGAAAAGATTGTGGAAGTTCCAAAGAATTAACCCACTGAAGCACTATGCCCTCATAAAGTGTATACAGAAAGTAATGAGACTTGCTGGCGCGTGGGTCTCCATTCGCTAGAAGCGAGCTACCAGAAGGGATTCTGGTAGATGATCCGATGAATTAACGCACTGAAGAACTAAGCCCTCAAATAGTGTAACCAGAAAGTAATGAAAACCGCCGCCGCGTGGCGCTCCATTCGCTAGAAAGAAGCTACCCGGAGGGATTTTGGTGGATGATCCAAACAATTAACGCACTGAAGCACTATACCTACACACAGTACGTGCCAAGAAAGTAATGAGACTCGCCGTTTCGTGACGCTCCATTCTCTAGAAGCATGCTACCCGAAAAGATTGTGGAAGTTCCAAAGAATTAACGCACTGAAGGACAATCCCCTCATAAAGTGTATGCAGAAAGTAATGAGACTTGCTGGCGCGTGGCGCTCCATTCGCTACAAGCAAGCTACCAGAATGGATTGTGGTAGACGATCCGAAGAATTAACGCACTGAAGAACTAAGCCCTCAAATAGTGTAAGCAGAAAGTAATGAGAATCGCCGCCTCGTGGCGCGCCATTCGCTAGAAACAAGCTACCCGGAGGGATTGTGGTGGATGATCCAACAATTAATGCACTGAACAATATGCCCCCATAAAGTTTATGCAGAAAGTAATAAGACTTGCCACCGCGTGGCGCTCCATTCGCTAGAAGGAAGCTACCCGGAAGAATTGTGGTGGATGATCAAAACAATTAAAGCACTGAAGCACTTTGCTGACACACGGTATGTGTCCGGAAACTAATTAGACTCGCCACTGCGTGGCGCTCCATTCGCTAGAAACAAGCTTCCCGAAGGGATTGTGATGGATGATGCAAACAATTAACACACTGAAGTACTATGCTCACACACAGTATGTGTTCAAAAAGTAATGAGACTCGCCGGTGCGTGGCGCTCCATTCTCTAGAAGCAAGCTATCCGGAGTGATTCTGGTGGCTGATCCAAAATTTAACGCACTGAAGCGCTATGCCACATAAAGTGTATGCTGAAAGTATTGATATACGGCGCAGCGTCGCGCTCCATTCGCTAGAAGTAAGCTACACGAGGGATTATGGTGGATGATCGAAACAATTAATGCACTGGAGAATTATGCCCTCATATAGTGTATGCAGAAACTCGTGAGATTTTTCCAAAGCGTGGAGCTCCATTCGCTAGAAGCAAGCTACCCGGAGGGATTTTGGTGGATGATCCAAACAATTAACGCAATGAAGAACTAGCTAACACACAGTATGTGTGGAGTAAGTAATGAGACTAGTCGCTGCGTGGCGCTCCATTCGCTAGAAGCAAACTACCCGGATTGATGGAGGTGGATGATCCAAACAATTAACGCAGTGAATCACTATGACCCCATAAAGTGTATGCAGAAAGTAATGAGAGTCGCCGCTGCGTGGCGCTCCATTCACTAGAAGCAAGCTATCCGGAGGGATTGTGGAGGATGATCCAAACAATTAACGCAGTGAAGCACTATGCCCACATAAAGTTTATGCAGAAAGTAATGATACTCGGCGCCGCCTGGCGCTCCATTCGCTAGAAGGAAGCTACCCGAGGGATTGTGGTTTATGATCCAAACATCTAACGCATTGGAGCAATATCCTCTCATATATTGTATGCAGAAACTAGTGAGACTTTCCACCGCGTGGAGCTCCATTCGCTAGAAGCAAGCTACCCGGAGGGATTGTGGTGGATGATCCAAACAATTAACGCACTGAAGATTTAGCTCACACACAGTATGTGTCCAGAAAGTAATGAGACTCGCCCCTGCGTGGCGCTCCATTCGCTAGAAGGAAGCTACCCGAGGGATTGTGGTTTATGATCCAAACATCTAACGCATTGGAGCAATATCCTCTCATATATTGTATGCAGAAACTAGTGAGACTTTCCACCGCGTGGAGCTCCATTCACTAGAAGCAAGCTATCCGGAGGGATTGTGGAGGATGATCCAAACAATTAACGCAGTGAAGCACTATGCCCACATAAAGTTTATGCAGAAAGTAATGATACTCGGCGCCGCCTGGCGCTCCATTCGGTAGAAGGAAGCTACCCGAGGGATTGTGGTTTTTGATCCAAACATCTAACGCATTGGAGCAATATCCTCTCATATATTGTATGCAGAAACTAGTGAGACTTTCCACCGCGTGGAGCTCCATTCGCTAGAAGCAAGCTACCCGGAGGGATTGTGGTGGATGATCCAAACAATTAACGCACTGAAGATTTAGCTCACACACAGTATGTGTCCAGAAAGTAATGAGACTCGCCCCTGCGTGGCGCTCCATTCGCTAGAAGCAAGCTACCCGGGGGGATTGAGGCGGATGATCCAAACAATTAACGCAGTGAAGCACTATGCTCACACACAGTATGTGTCCAGAAAGTAATGAGACTCGCCGCTTCGTGGCGCTCCATTCGCTAGAAACAAGCTACCCGAAAAGATTCTGGAAGTTCCAAAGAATTAGCCCACTGAAGGACAATCCCCTCATAAATTGTATGCAGAAAGTAATGAGACTTGATGGCCCGTGGCGCTCCATTCGCTACAAGCAAGCTACCAGAAGGGATTGTGGTAGATGATCCGAAGAATTAACTCACTGAAGAACTAAGCCCTCAAATAGTGTAAGCACAAAGTAATGAGAATCGCCGCTTCGTGGCGCTCCATTCTCTAGAAGCAAGATACCCGGAGGGATTGTGGTGGATGATCCAAACAATTAACGCACTGAAGCACTATGCCCTCATAAAGTGTATGCAGAAAGTATTGATACTCGACGCCGCGTGGCGCTCCATTCGCTAGAAATAAGCTACCCGAGAGATTGTGGTGGATGATCGAAACAATTAACGCACTGGAGAACTATGCCCTCATATAGTGTATGCAGAAACTCGTGAGACTTTCCAAAGCGTGGAGCTCCATTCGCTAGAAGCAAGCTACCGGGAGGGATTTTGGTGGATGATCCAAACAATAAACGTAATTAAGAAAAATTTCACACACACTATGTGTCGAGAAAGTAATGAGACTCGCCGCTGCGTTGCGCTCCATTCGCTAGAAGCAAGCAACCCGGATTGATGGAGGTGAATGATCCAAACAATTAACGCACTGAAGCACTATGACCCCATAAATTGTATGCAGAGAGTAATGAGACTCGCCGCTGCGTGGCGCTCCATTCGCTAGAAACAAGCTACCCGAAGGGATTGTGGTGGATGATCCAAGCAATTAACGCACTGAAGCAATATGCCCTCATAAAGTGTATGCAGAAAGTAATGATACTTGCCACCGCGTGGCGCTTCATTCGCTAGAAGGAAGCTACCCGGAGGAATTGTGGTGGATGATCAAAACAATTAAAGCACTGAAGCGCTTTGCTGACACACCGTATGTGTCCGGAAACTTATTAGACTCGCCACTGCGTGGCGCTCCATTCGCTAGAAGCAAGCTTCCCGAAGGGATTGTGATGGATGATGCAAACAATTAACACACTGAAGTACTATGCTCACACACAGTATGTGTGCAAAAACTAATGAGACTCGCCGCTGCGTTGCGCTCCATTCGCTAGAAGCAAGCTACCCGGATTGATGATGGTGGATCATCCAAACAATTAACGCAGTGAATCACTATGCCCCCGTAAAGTGTATGCAGAAAGTAATGAGACTCACCGCTGCGTGGCGCTCCATTCGCTAGAAGCAAGCTATCCGGAGGGATTGTGGTGGATGACCCAAACAATTAACGCACTGAAGCACTATGCCCTCATAAACTGTATGCAGAAAGTATTGATTCTCGGCGCCGCCTGGCGCTCCATTCGCTAGAAGTAAGCTACACCAGGGACTGTGGTGGATGATCGAAGAAATTAACGCACTGGAGAACTATGCCCTCATATAGTGTATGCACAAACTCGTGAGACTTTCCAAAGCGTGGAGCTCCATTCGCTAGAAGCAAGCTACCCGGGGGGATTTTGGTGGATGATCCAAACAATTAACGCAATGAAGAACTAGCTCACACACAGTATGTGTGGAGAAAGTAATGAGACTCGCCGCTGCGTGGCGGTCCATTCACTAGAAGCAAGCTACCCGGAGGGATTGTGGTGGATGATCCAAACAATTAACGCAGTGAAGCACTATGCCCCCGTAAAGTGTATGCAGAAAGGAATGAGACTCACCGCTACGTGGCGCTCCGTTCGCTAGAAGCAAGCTACCCGAGGGATTGTGGTTTATGATCCAAACATTTAACGCACTGGAGCACTATCCTCTCATATATTGTATGCAGAAACTAGTGAGACCTTCCACCGCGTGGAGCTCCGTTCGCTAGAAGCAAGCTACCCGGAGGGATTTTTTTATTTTTTTTTTTTTTTTATTTTTTAGCCTCCACTTCCCCCTGCCTTGGCCGATTACTTTCGGACTTATTTATGGCAGACGCAACTGCCTCATACCTTTGTTCTCTCTCTTATACTTTGATGTTTCTTTATTATCTCTCTGTCTTTTCGGCGGTCAACCTCAGCAGATTGAGGTGAGGCACATTTCTTTTCAGCACGGCACCTAATATTTAAAACCATGCCCTTAAATTTCTCTCTTTTTTTGTTTTTTTTTTTTGTTTTTGTTTATTTTCCTTTATTTATCGTTTTACATG
Source organism: Thermobia domestica (assembly GCF_964235325.1). Classification (NCBI taxonomy): domain Eukaryota; kingdom Metazoa; phylum Arthropoda; class Insecta; order Zygentoma; family Lepismatidae; genus Thermobia; species Thermobia domestica. Next base: position 190,135,467 of record NC_137459.1, on the reverse strand, counting down.
CAGAAAAGAACCTGAAAGAAGAAAGAAAGAAAGAAATATTGTGGAAGTTCCAAAGAATTAACCCACTGAAGCACTATGCCCTTATAAAGTGTATACAGAAAGTAACGAGACTTGCTGGCGCGTGGCGCTCCATTCGCTACAAGCAAGCTACCAGAAGGGATTGTGGTAGATGATCCGAAGAATTAACGCACTGAAGAACTAAGCCCTCAAATAGTGTAAGCAAAAAGTAATGAGAATCGCCGCCGCGTGGCGCGCCATTCGCTAGAAACAAGCTACCCGGAGGGATTTTGGTGGATGATCCAAAGAATTAACGCACTGAAGCACTATGCCTACACACAGTGTGTGTCCAGAAAGTAATGAAACTCGCCGCTTCGTGGCGCTCCATTCGCTAGAAGCAAGCTACCCGAAAAGATTGTGGAACTTCCAAAGAATTAACCCACTGAAAGACTATCCCCTCATAAAGTGTTTGCAGAAAGTAATGAGACTTGCTGGCGCGTGGCGCTCCATTCGCTACAAGCAAGCTACCAGAAGGGATTGTGGTAGATGATCCGAAGAATTAACGCACTGAAGAACTAAGCCCTCAAATAGTGTAAGCAAAAAGTAATGAGAATCGCCGCCGCCTGGCGCGCCATTCGCTAGAAACAAGCTACCCGGAGGGATTTTGGTGGATGATCCAAAGAATTAACGCACTGAAGCACTATGCCTACACACAGTACGTGCCAAGAAAGTAATGAGACTCGCCGCTTCGTGCTGCTCCATTCTCTAGAAGCAAGCTACCCGGAGGGATTGTGGTGGATGATCCAAGCAATTAATGCACTGAAGCAATATGCCCTCATAAAGTGTATGCAGAAAGTAATGAGACTTGCCACCGCGTGGCGCTTCATTCGCTAGAAGGAAGCTACCCGGAGGAATTGTGGTGGATGATCAAAACAATTAAAGCACTGAAGCACTTTGCTGACACACGGTATGTGTCCGGAAACTTATTAGACTCGCCACTGCGTGGCGCTCCATTCGCTAGAAGCAAGCTTCCCGAAGGGATTGTGATGGATGATGCAAACAATTAACACACTGAAGTACTATGCTCACACACAGTATGTGTCCAAAAAGTAATGAGACTCGCCGCTGCGTGGCGCTCCAATAGCTAGAAGCAAGCTTCCCGAAGGGATTGTGATGGATGATGCAAACAATTAACACACTGAAGTACTATGCTCGCACACAGTATGTGTCCAAAAAGTAATGAGAATCGCCGCTGCGTGGCGCTCCATTCGCTAGAAGCAAGCAACCCGGATTTATGGTGGTGGATGATCCAAACATTTAACGCACTGAAGCACTATGCCCTCATAAAGTTTATGCAGAAAGTAATGAGACTCACCGCTGCGTGGCGCTCCATTCACTAGAAGCAAGCTATCCGGAGGGATTGTGGTGGATGATCCAAACAATTAACGCACTGAAGATTTAGCTCACACACAGTATGTGTCCAGAAAGTAATGAGACTCGCCCCTGCGTGGCGCTCCATTCGCTAGAAGCAAGCTACCCGGGGGGATTGAGGCGGATGATCCAAACAATTAACGCAGTGAAGCACTATGCTCGCACACAGTATGTGTCCAGAAATTAATGAGACTCGCCGCTTCGTGGCGCTCCATTCGCTAGAAGCAAGCTACCCGAAAAGATTGTGGAAGTTCCAAAGAATTAACCCACTGACGGACTATCCCCTCATAAGGTGTATGCAGAAAGTAATGAGACTTGCTGGCGCGTGGCGCTCCATTCGCTACAAGCAAGCTACCAGAAGGGATTGTGGTAGATGATCCTAAGAATTAACGCACTGAAGAACTAAGCCCTCAAATAGTGTAAGCAGAAAATAATGAGAATCGCCGCCGCGTGGCGCGCCATTCGCTAGAAACAAGCTACCCGGAGGGATTTTGGTGGATGATCCAAACAATTAACGCACTGAAGCACTATGCCTACACACAGTACGTGCCAAGAAAGTAATGAGACTCGCCGCTTCGTGGCGCTCCATTCTCTAGAAGCAAGCTACCCGGAGGGATTGTGGTGGATGATCCAAACAATTAACGCACTGAAGCAATATTCCCTCATAAAGTGTATGCAGAAAGTAATGATCCAAACAATTAACGCACTGAAGATTTAGCTCACACACAGTATGTGTCCAGAAAGTAATGAGACTCGCCCCTGCGTGGCGCTCCATTCGCTAGAAGCAAGCTACCCAGGGGGATTGAGGCGGATGATCCAAACAATTAACGCAGTGAAGCACTATGCTCGCACACAGTATGTGTCCAGAAATTAATGAGACTCGCCGCTTCGTGGCGCTTCGTTCGCTAGAAGGAAGCTTCCCGGAGGAATTGTGGTGCATGATCAAAGCAATTAAAGCACTGAAGCACTTTGCCGACACCCACACAGCAAGGAATATTTTCTCAACCAAAAGAAAATATTTTTCTTGGTTTCCAAAAGGTTTTCCTTCTCTGGAGATTTCCATGCTGGTTTCCCTAATGTATTCCGAATATTTCCGGAAAATATTTTCCCAAAAATGTTTAGAAAACATTTTAGAAATTACCGAAAGTACATTTTGAGAATGTTAGCCGGAAAGTATATCCAGGAAAATATTCACAAAATGTATTAGAAATATTTTATTGGATATAATCTAATATGTTTTCACTGTTGAGAAGGAAAATATTTTCGAAATGATAATAAAAATGTCGTCAATATATGATATTTGAAACAATGAAAGGAAATATATTCAATATATTTGAAAAATGTTTTCTAATAGGTTATTTGAAATATTTTCTATTTTTACAAGAAAACATATTGAACATCTATTTTTAAAACGTTTAGAATGTTTTAAAAATAAATTCTTTCGTAATATAAGAAATATTTTTCAGAAATGTTTTAAAAAGGTTTACTTAATTTTAACAAAAGTATTTTGGTAACCTTCTGTTATAACTTAAACAGAATATTTTCGTACAATATTTTAGTCTTATTTCCAGAATATTTTATCGAATTTTGAATATAAAACTTTAAAACAGGAAAAAGAAAACATATTAAAAATGAATAGAAAATGTTTTCCGTTATGTTTTAGAAAATAATTTGTGTTTTTAGTGAACAACATTTTCTGATATATTATAGAAATATTTTTACATTGTTTTCAGAATATACTCTTCCGTTACTGGAGAAAATATATTCCTTGTTATATCTGAGAAATATCCCAAATATTTACCGGAAATATTTTTTAAAAATGTTTGGAAAACATTTTATGAAGTACAATAAGTATATTTTTAGAACGTTAGAAGGAAAATAATCTAAGGAAAATTTTCACAAATTCTACTATTGTGTTGAATGTAATGTAATATGTTTTCAATATTGAGAGAGAAAATGTTTTCAAAGTAATACTGAAAATGTTTTACATACATGATATATTAAAAAATAGGAAATATATTCCATAGATTTTACAAATGTTGTCCAACGTGTTACTTGCAATCTTTTCTATTCTTACGAGAAAACGTATGAAATATAATTTTAAAAATGTTTCGAATATTTTAAAAATAAATTCGTTCGTAATATGAGAAATATTTTCCAGAAATATTTTAAAAACATCTATTAATTTTGTATGGAAATGTTTTTGTTACCTTCTCCTGTAACTTAACCCTAGGAAGTCCAAAAATGTTTTTTTGTCTCAAGTAGGTCCAAGGGGAGGCTCCTCGAACCCACAGTATAACATACTATAATTCACATAATGCCATCTAACAACAAATTAATATAGAATAAGCATTCAGAACTTACTCGTGGCTGATATGTTTTTTCCCAACATAAGAACACAATCCTTGTAAATAGAAACGAAAAAATCTAAGTTCAGGAAATATACTTGTAGAAAATATGTCACATGGAAGTCCAAGGAGGGGGTTCGATGAGCCCACTACTTAGAAATAATTTTTAATTTACAAGTTACTAAATAATAACGCACTTTAATGATGTGGATTTATCAAAGAAGTAATAATAGACAACAAATAAAATCCTCAATATTTTAATCAAGACTTACGACGGAGTGTTTCAGGAAATATACTTGTAGAAATTATGTCACATGGAAGTCCAAGGAGGGGGTTCGATGAGCCCACTACTTAGAAATAATTTTTAACTTACAAGTTACTAAATAAAAATGCACATTAATGATGTGGATTTATCAAAGAAGTAATAATACACAATAAATAAAATTCTCAATATTTTCACCAAGACAACGACAGGTTTTTTTTCAAGAAATACAAACGAGTGGGTTCGAGAAGGACTTCCTAGGGTTAAATAAAATATTTTCATATAGTATTTTAGAATTATTTTCAGAATGTTTTATCTAATGTTTAATTAAAAAAGTTAAAACAGATATTAAAAATGAATAGAAACTGTTTACTATCATGTTTATGAAATATAGTTTGTGCTTTTAGCTGATAGTATTTTATTATATATCAAAGAAATACTTTTACATTATTCTCATAATATATGATTCAGTTACAATAAAAGTACATATTCCTTGTTATACCTAAAATGAATCTTAGCGGAAATGTTTCTGAGACATTTTTCTAATTTAAATGTGTTGGATATTATACATGCATACGTATATATATATATATATATATATATATATATATATATATATATATATATAGAGAGAGAGAGAGAGAGAGAGAGAGAGAGAGAGAGAGAGAGAGAGAGGAAAGTTACCAATATCAGCCCCCTATCCCTAATCCGGCGCCCCAGTCTCTAGCGTCTCTGTGAAGCGTAAACAGCCAAGTGTTGTGCTGGGCACATTACTTACTCCGATTAAGAAAAGGCGCTGATATTAGAAAGTAATCCTACACAGTTTGGGGGCTGAGAATCAGTAGGCATTGTGATTTGAGTGACTTACAAGTTTTCGTAGTGTCAGAGAAATCTGAAGTTTCACGATAAATGAGTATGCGTAGGCAAAATTTTCATTATAGTAGCTAATTAAGGAACTACAAAGTAAGTAAATACGTGTTTAGTAATGCATTATAAGCTTTAATTGCGAAACTATTACGTTTGTTTCCGCCATGTGCTGAAACCCTATTCCGGCACCCCTTTTGGAGTCCTAAACCGGCACCCTCTTTAATGGCATATGTGTCATTAGTAGACCCTGTAGCTTCTAATCTTTATAGGCTATAGTCCTATATAAAATGAAATAGAGTTGCTCGAGTTCTGAGAAAGTTTTTCATTGTTGCAGCGCCGAAAAGAAGCCGCCTTAATTAGGGAAACGGAAAGAAAACCACGCACTATAATCACAATTGGCCAAAAGAAAATATGACTGAGGCCATAAATGCTGTGAGATCGAAGGAAATGTGATGAAAGAACGCTCAGTATCTCAGAATTCAGCTCTCTTTTCAACACTTGAAATTCTCATTAAATACACTGCTTCACCAGAAAATGATGTTTCATGTATGTTCTGTTCAGACAATGATGAAATGTGAGTTATGCGTCTTATGTGTTCAGACTGGGCACATGCTGAATGTATTGGAGCTGGAAAAGACGATTACATATGTGACGTTTGCCGATGATTGTGATTGGTGCTTTTTGTTTATTTGTTTATTGAACAGTTTTCATAATTATATTGAACGTTTACGCAAGAAGCGCATACATACAATGAAAATACAAATGTTTATATTTCTTCAAAATTTTTATGTTTCATCAGTCAAATTATTTATATTTTCTGAAATAAAGTCATGGTACGCCATTATCTGGTCATATTTAATTTTCTTCAGTTTATTTGGTAATTTTTAGGTAACTCACTGCTAGTAATATACGAGGATGCTGATTTAGGCTACCTTTTTCAGACTCATGAATTTGATAGGTTTCAGAAAAACCTTTATAACTTCAACCACGTTAGGCTTATCAACTTTGTACAGCCAACTGAACATAAGAAACTTGTTTAACTTTTTATATTGAATACTTAAAAATGACAAATTCTAATTCTATCAATTATAGGACTGAAAAACAAACTGGGGTGCCGGATTTGGCTACTTTCCTCTATATATATTAGTGCACTGCATGGTTCGGGCTCAGGCGGTCCAGCTCTGCTGTTTCCTTAGCCCAGGCTGGGCTAGGGCAGGCCGGCGCTTCAAGTAGGGCTGGGTTCGGGCGATTATTTGTAGTTCTTTAATAATTATTGACTCTAGTTAAATGATAATTGCAATAAAACTAACGAGGAGTGAAAGGTATTACAAACAATGCACGTTTACAGTTTGTATTGCTTAGCGGCTCAACTTTTTCTATATAGAGAATTAATTGTTCATTAATTGTTCACCAGGCTTGGGCGAGTTGGCTCCACTATTAATTTGGGCCGGGCCGGGCCGGGCTTGGGACAAAAATTTCCAAAATTTTTCGAGCCTGCATGGGGCTGGGTCGGACCTAGCTACATTCAAGTCGGATTAGGCTCGGGCCGAAAAATTCGGCTCTTGCAGATCTCTAATGTATATATATATATATATATATATATATATATATATATATATATATATATATATATATATATATATATACAGGGTGCACTGTTCACAGCGTTTGGAAGGTGAATCTACTCATCGAAACATGAAAAGCTGTTTATGAACATGTGGTCAAAAGCAGGGATGCCACATTTTGTAATTTCGTACTAGATTTAGTGATTTGCTATTGAACTAGTGATCTAGTACGTACTTCGGGTAAATCTGCACATTCTAGTGATTTTTGGCGTTTCCTTTCTGATGCAGACAAATGGCAAGGAAATGGTTCTTAAAATAATAGGAAGAAGTATATCGCAGTTCGAACGAATATAGAAACTTCCAATTATTCTTTTTTTTCCCTCTGACTGAATGAAACCCCTGCTGTTAACGACCTTTAATAAACAGCAGCTATCTTTGGTCCGCTACCTCCTTTTGTTAGCAGATATGGGATGGACTAAAATTGTAGTTTTTATTTTAAGAAAGTAAAAAAATCCCTTAATTATACGGTACATTTACACACACACAGGCACAGTCTTTACTTGCTTCCCAATGAATTTGAGGAACATAAATAAATAAAACGCAAGTACCAGAAAATAGAGTCAATACAGACATTTTCATCTGTAACACATTTGTTGAGAACTATAATTGGATGTCACGTGCAAGTCCTCTAAACATGTTCCATCCTTTAATTTTATCCGTATAACAATTCCTGATTTCAGGAAAAATTCCGTTAACGATGTCATATGAAGTTCTACACTCTTGTACTTTATGTATGTGAGACCACATGAGAAACCAAGAGACAATACTAACAGGTTTTCTTCCAGGATCAAAGTCTAAATGTGAATGTGCTGAACTTGAACTTTAATGCGTCCCTTGTACAAAAATAACAAGTAATCCCAATGTTTAACGATGTCATATGAAGTTCTACACTCTTGTACTTTATGTATGTGAGACCACATGAGAAACCAAGAGACAATACTAACAGGTTTTCTTCCAGGATCAAAGTCTAAGTGTGAATGTGCTGAACTGGGACTTTAATTGCGTCCCTTATACAAAAATAAGAAGTAATCCCAATGTTTATTTATTTTAGTCCTTGGGGGGAGGGGGAGATGGAATCTAACCCTTGGAAGGATTTCTAAAAAAAAAAAAAAAACACTGGATTCTAACTGCCACTGTTTGTTATATTACACAAAATATGGTTGTGGTGATATGTAAATGATATTGCGTTTTCGTCAGGGCTTTCATTCTGCAGGAGAGGAGGATAATGATACTGGAGAATATTTTCTATTATCAGAGTATTGAAGGTGATTACATTTCCTCCATTCTAACTTGGCCAAGCTAGGTAACTTACATTATATATAAGGATTAACATAACCTAAAAAGCTTTTTCCATGGCAGTTTTATACTGTACCCATGCTTCTTACTTTTCGGTCTACGGGACTCTGTATTCCGAAATATTCGACGGCTCCCAAGTAAGAACATAAGTGTACCAAACGCATAGCCTGAAAAGCCTTTATATGTGTGCGCATTTGAGACATGGGTCTACAGTTTAAAATGGTATAACAACTACATGAGCTCCCAGCGGATATCAAACCATGGGGTCCCGTGCTCAAGGCGTATATGCTAACCATACAAACGTGAACAAATTCACAAACACACACACACACACACACATATATATATATATATATATATATATATATATATATATATATATATATATTGTTGAGTTGATATTGAGTTTATCGTCCCTTTTAGCAGCGAGGCGTGGACCTACTGATTAACGTGGAATCCGAACTAAATGAGCTCCCGCTGGGAATCGAACACGGTCCAAGTAGCACACTTATGTCATAACAACGTCAAATGTTGGTCCTTAAATTCCAAAAGACGTCAAGCGAAGAAATATGGCGTCATTTGTTACGTTAAATAATGGTAACAAATATAACGGAGATACGACATGTGGACGTCTTTTAGGCCGCGCCTCTATTACTTCCGAATGCGATTGCGAATGCGAATTTCCCAGCACGTGTAAATAAATTAGAGAGGCCTCGACTAGTTCCGATCAGCAAATTGCGAAAACCGACGAAAAGATTCGAATGATCCCAACCTTGGGATTGTTCGTCCGAATACGTGCGAAGGAGAGTTGTCTGTAGAGGACAGCGTTGCCAGATCTAGCATAATGATGCTAGACCTAGCATAATTTGTATGTCTTTAGCATCTAGCATCTTGCTTTTAGCATCCTGCCCAAATCTAGCATAATTTCAGCAAGTTTATCAAAAAACCGTAAAACCTGGAGATGAGAAAGAAGTTGGTCGTGGGGAGAAAAAGAACGGCAGAAATGTATCTTCTTCCATTGATTCATATAGTCGGTAAACCATACAGGCAGTCTTATTTTCCGAAGTAAGTTAGAAACGGCTTTTTTCTCTTTTTTTTTTTTTGTGGCTCCACCCAGGGTTTTCTAATCCTTTAACTGCGAGGCATGGGCGGAGCTATGGGGGCCATTCTCCCCTCAATTTTTTGACAACTTCACCATCTTTATTTCTGACTTCATTACCATCTTTATTCCTGAAATTAAAGGTCCGAGACCGACCAAAAATCTGCCCCCCCAGGCAGATAATTCCAAACTCCGCTTATGCTGCGAGGTAATTTTCTTTCAAAATATGTAAAAAAAAAAAAAAAAAAAAAACACTTTGCATTCATTTATACGATATATACGCCATTGAGTCTGGCAACGACTGCACTAGTTTAGTTGAGTTAAAGCTTTGGTGCGTGAAGTATTGAGTTCTATCCACACCTTTTTGCGCTCTGCATGTTTTAAGTTACGTTATCGTATCTCAGCTTCGTTTTTTTAAACTCTTGAATTAGTAATTATGAGGATCTAGCATAATTTGACCGAATCTAGCATAATTTCGACCAGGTTTTGGAATAATTCCGAGCTGTGAGTCTGGCAACGCTGGTAGAGGAATTGAGCGCTACGAGAGAAATCAATTTTGCTTTGCGTGAAAGCAGACGACGTTGCAAGGTGCGGAGATGAAATAAAAATGAAGATGGAAGTAGATGCTTGTTCATGCTTTAATGAATTGTGCTTTTGATAAAGTTGCATTGTGGAATCAAGCTTATCCAGACAAACGACAGGTCGCGAACAAATTTTGGGCAGATGTAAGCAAGGAACTTGGCGTGGAAGGTATGTATATATTTCTTTGTTTTGTCTTTAAAATATGAAGATTTAATTAATACATGAACCCCAACTTTTTTTCAATTTATATTTCCCACTACCTTAACACCCTAAGTACAAGGGCAAGAACGCAGTCTATTACCTACTTTTTAACATCCTAGATAGTCAATGAATAATTCCTGAAAGTATGGCGTTTCTCGTCCTCCCCTAAATGGGAAGTACGGCTCCTTAACTATAACCTAATTTGAGATTACAGAATCAATCAACTTTCTAAGAAACTTTTCTCCATGAGTAAAAAAAACTCGTTTTTGCTATTTCAAACATATTTGTCAATAATTACGTATATTCCTAAAATCATCACTTGAGGTACAAAAAGGGGATATAGTATACGTAAGACAGGAGCAGTTCCAGAAGGAGCTGGACGCTCACACTTTTAGGGATTATTCATTGAGTATCTACGAACTTAAATAGGGGGTAACAAACCCACTTTCATTTACTTACCGACTGATACGAAAATAAAAAATAACGTCGTTTTCTTACACTTTGTTGTTCTTCCTCAGTCGTGTTTACCTTCACGACTGCTGTTGTGCAAATGTCTGAGGTGTATCTAGTAGTACCAAGTCATGCATGATTGCTTAGCGGTGTTTGCAGTGAGAAAGGAAGTTTGGGAGTCATTGCGTACAGGTTTTCGTGAAAAGAACGTAACGCGAAGTTTGCTTTTTTATGTTTACTTTTAGTTTCTGGTCATTTCAATGCGAATTATGATGCTTAGAATTACGTGTATAAATTGAGGAAAATTCCTCGCTGATCGTATTACATCTTGGAACTGTAAGCACAGATGCTATTTTTAGTGATGGGTTTGCACACACTGACATAAGCAGCGGTAGGTGGCAGCATGGTATGAAAAAGAAGTGATTAACAAGATGGAAGGAGGATTGTCATGGTTATTCCGTTTTACGTGAACTGCTTCTTGTGTAAACGTGAAATCGTCGAAATAAGTATGAAATAAAAAAGTGCTGTGTTGTTCGTGTGATGCAGGAGCACGTGCTGCTCCGCATCGGTAAATTGTCTTAGGGATTGGTAGGGATGCAGGGAAAGGAACATGTTTCGCTGTTGGAAAACACGTTTCATTGGAAATTCGAGGAGGAAAACGAGGTGCAGTTTTTCCTCCTCGCTTTTCAATGGAACGTTCTTTTGTAGAGTTAAACTCGATTTTTTAATGCTTTCTGTTCTTTATTCTCTTTTTACTTTAACACATTATGGCCTTGTACTCTACATCTGCATGTGTAGTGCCCTTGTACTTTATCTATGAGCGTGTGTGGAGGGGGGAAGGGGGATTTAACGCATATCGCATGTCTTGCGCTCCTTTTGCTCCTTATTGTCTTTTTACTTTTATTCCTCACATTTGCCCTTGTACTTTCTATGTGCATGTGTAGTGCCCTTGTACTTTATATGTGACTGTGGGGGGGGGGGATTTAACGCATATCGCATGTCTTGTGCTGCAGGATACTTCTTACTCTTGTATTACGTAGGGAAATGGTATTTCATGTGGAAGTGGTAATAGAACACAGAAGAAACGGAGATCAGGGTGTATTCACACTTTATATTGGAGTGTGAATACAAGATGATCTGGGTTTCCTATGTGTTCTGTTACCACTTGCACATGAAATAACATCATTCCCCTACGTAATGCAAGAGTAAGAAGTATCCTGGAGCACCGGAAACAAGGGCGGTCTCATGTATACTATTACCAGGTAGTGCAACAGTAAGATGTATCCTCGTGCACGGGAGATGAGAAGTAGCTGTTCTTAACTATTACCTCTAATTTTATTTAGTTAATTTATTTTAAAGTGAAAATAGTAGCGGTTACCACGAAAGCACTACAAGACACGCTCCAACTGTGCATCGATAAGTAGGGCCCTTTGAAAAAATATAGTAGAGTAGGGTAAGATAAAGTAGAGTAAGATATAAATAAGTAGGGTAGGGTAGAGGTTAGCTTAAGGTTAGGTAAGTTTTGATCCATTTTCATAAAATTATTAATGTGTAATTTCTCCTTTCTGAGTGAGTATACCTGCTGGAGCGGGCGTTGTAAATTAACCCGTGCATAAAACACAAACCAGTTTGTGCTAGGTGGCCACTGAAAAGCACAAGTGCTATCTAACTGAGACAGGGCAGGAGTGCAGCACGAAAACCCGAGTGACAAGAGTGCGTCCGTAGGGAGCAGACGCGTCATCGACGGGGGTTATGCGCATAAACGATGATAGTGGAATAACACACTAACAGGCAGTTATTCCGAAGTTGGTCGTCCGCCTAGGTTTTGGCTAAAAGTGTAATAATTGGTTCCTTTCTTTACCAAAGTTTTACTTTTAATTCACATAATAATGCCGAGTGACCGTTAGCGAGTGGAGACGGATTAGTGCCCCGCAGGGCACGTTGTTTTCTGTTTTTATTACAGCTAAATGGGAAGAGGGGCCTGTGTTCTAGAAAATTGCTGCCTTGTTCGTTATGTCACTTACCGTTACAGTAAACAATAAAACTTTCTCCACGTTTCTTTATAGTTATTTGCTTACCACATTCTCTACAATTTATCTTTAGGTTTACTGAGCCATGACTTACTTACTTTTAATGGCTTTTCCTGATTATCACCAGCAATGTTTTCAAAAACAAATGCTCATTACATTCCCATAATCCTACCATGAAGTAACCTTGTGCCAAGTAGTTTCCTCCGCTTGACAAATAGTTCCATGCTTAAAACCGTTTATATGAGAAAATAAACACAACTTTCGCTTTCCTTATACATTATGAAGCACACGAACAAGCAAATTTATTTCTTGCCGGTAAATTTTCAAAATTTTACTAGATACGGACGACCAACTTTGGAACTTAACCCCACTAACACATACAATGCTTTCACTGTTACTCAAGATTCATTTCAATATGCTGTGCAGTTTGCACTGACAGTAATTACTTATATTCACACTGTCATTCCGTATGGAGCGGGCATGTCAGCGACGGTGGATATGCACGTAACCGAGGGTAGTGCAAAGATTTTATATCCCATACAACTATGCCTTACATCTAATATAGCTTTACTTCACTCCTGTGGTTATGAGAAATGAGGGAAATAGTGGAATGAAGAAAGTGGGAGGAAACGGGAGAACCCCTAGAAAACCCATGAGCACGGTGTTTGTCCACCACAAAGTCCACACGGCGCGAGCTGGGATCGAACCAAGGACCCCAAGCACCGGAGGTGAACGCTCTACCACTGAGCCACCGCGCCTCCTGGAAACACAAAGAACACTTCAATTTCATGTAATTTATGATTTATTGATAATATTTCTGCTATCCATCACTGGTTATCATATATGTATGTAACAAAAGTTCATTTTTGCAGATTTCTTAAATCTACACTTTGAATTGCAGAAGCTCGATTTTGGGAAAAGCTTGAAGTTAGTCCATGATGACCCGTTACTGCAATAAAAGCCAAAGATGACTTCGGTAAATACCAGTTACCGGTCGCACACTTTCCCACTTTTTGGGGGGGGGGTTAATTGTCGAATTCGGTTCTTGACAACAAGACGAGAGTAATACCCGGAGTTGGTACTTGCACTATACTCACGAATTCTTCTGCAGGTTTAGGGGCCGCGGTGGCTCAGTGGTAGAGCGTTCACCTCTGGTGCTTGGGGTCCTGGGTTCGATCCCAGCCCCCGCCAAGTGAACTTTGTGGTGGACAAACACCGTGTGCGTGGGTTTTCTCGGGGTTCTCCCGTTTCCTCCCACTTTCTTCATTCCATCATTTCATTCATTAGTCATCATCACCGTCTCCTTTAGCCTAACCGGCATAACCGTGGGACGTAAAACTCCAATATTTCATTTAATTTTTTTTTCTTTGTTTTCACATGGTTCTTCAACAGGGTACAGGTTTCCAGAAGAGAATAAGAGAAGTGAATATAAATGTTTTTTGACTATCGACAAGATTTCATTTCATTTTCATTTCTCTTCTGCAGGTTTAATACTGTGAATGTGTTTTCCGTTTTGCCATGTTGCCATATCCTCTCCCCAATACGTCGCAGAGACCCTTACCACGGCCGTTTTCACTGAAAAGCCACTGCTTTATCGGACCTGTCTGCGTTTTGGACATCTGAAAGCAATTTTTAAATTGAAATGCAGCACCATTAGAAATCACTGAAACGGTTTGGTAAATTGTAGACACTTATTTTCACGTATTCGAACCTTTTTCTATAACTTATATTTTCGCTTTTCTTCGACTATTTTTAGAATCTTATTCATGGCTATGAGTACGGGCCGAATCGTGTGTTTTGTCGTCGCTGTTTCATAATAATATATCACTCCCGTAAAGAAGGAGATTTGCTCGTTTCTCCAGTGATCACTCTGAACTTCCCTTTGCAGAATAACAGTCCAGTTTAAGCGAAGTCCACATGCAGTAAAATAGAATTTTTATCTTGAAATTTTACACGATGCTTTGCGTTACAATTTTTTACACTTTCTTTGTTGCACTTTCATTGTTTTCACTATTGCCAACTGTGACTTCAAAGTTAACGAAAGTTCGCTAACTTCAAATGGCAGTAGTTCGTTCATGAAGCATTGGTCGAGAATGCTATTTGGTGTGTTTATTATTCATGTACAGTTGAACCATCTGACAAAATTTAAGAATTTTAAATTATGATGTTTTTGAGAAAATGGCGATTTTTGAAAATTTGCCGATTTCTCGAATTTTTTGCGATAAAACGGTTGCACACAGAAGCTATATATATATATATATATATATATATATATATATATATATATATATATATATATATATATATTTGGGAAAGCGGGTTACTACGTCTTACCAACCGTGAAAACGGAATTTAAAATTCGAACCGGAAGTGCTTTAAAAAAGCACAAACTTCGACTTTTCACATAAACTTACGTTCATTTGTTAATTTATGTACAAAAAGATACGCATGCGCAAAACAAACTGAAATAAACTATAGTTTATTCATATCCCTATGTACATACCACAACAAGAATTATAACTCTACATGTCTCCATAGATGAATTGTGGGGCTCCGAATTTGACTATTTTCCATGTTTTCTACAATTCAGGAATTGTACTCCCCGTCCTTGATGGCCCATTACTTAGCGGGAAATTTTTTTTCCGACAAAAAAAAAAGGTCCCAAAATTAAAACATTTTTAATTCCTATAAATAAAAGTTTGAACAATATCTGAGATGGTGATGGTACAATTTTATTTTTTATTTATTTATTTATTTTTTTGCCTGAATTGAAATGGAAGGCACCAGATATCTAATAAGTACATCTAATTTAAGTTAAAAACAACTGAAGTTTCTCATTAATTTTTACTTACTATAAAGATGTGACAAAATTTGTAAAATACTGTACATATTTTATTTTTTTATTTTTCTATAATAGATTATTAAAACACATGGTACAAAACATAAGAAATGTTTATTAAGTATTGACCTGTTCCGAGAGATCAGAAAAAATGAATACGAGCTGGCTTTGGAATGAAAATGGTGTTCTTTATGCTATGTATTGGGTAGTTCAGGAAGTGAGTACTTATTGAATGTTTTATTATTATTATTATTCGATATGCCCATTAAACCATATAGTTGAGACTATTGTATTAATAGAAAGTTGAGACTATAATATTAATAAACTTTCATAGAAATAGGAACTAACTATACATTTAAATAGGAAGAATGGGTCAAATAAAATTTACTGTAGGCAGCCAATGACACCCCAAAATAAACAAACTTTTGTTCTTTATAATATATCGAACGTAAAGGAACGACATTGGTTGATTTGGCGCTTTATTGATGCATTTCGAAGGAAAAAAGAGAAGCAGGACACGAGGCAATGCTTCGAGAAGACGATCCGCCCAAGAAAAGGAGAAAATTCCCGACGAGAGCTCACGTCGTGGTTCGGATTCCCCGTTAATCAGTAGGTTCACGTTTTGTATAGCCTCGCTGTTTACGGGACGTTAAACTCAAAATCAACTGAACTGAAAGAAGAAAATATATTCAAGGTGATGAAAGAATTCGCCGTGCAGAATTTTGAAACTGTTGACATTGCAGAATAATGCTGGATTTGGCCCATAATTCCGTCATGGTAATTGTAACATAAGACAAAGTAAATTATTCAATAGGTATATTATATTTCACTGTTTACTTCTTGTTTCACTGTTGTTTCCTTTCCAATTATCTGTGTTGCAAATACGTAGTAATAAGCAGTAATGCAGTGTTATGAATTGCTATGAAGTTATGAATATCCTTTACGTTAGAGATATTGTAAAGATAACTTCACAGAAGTTTACTTTGGGGTGTTGTAGGATGCAGTCCTACAGCAAATTTTATTTTAGCCCAATACAGATTAATGCTGAAAAAAAGTTCTGCAGTCCATTATCTCCGATTTTCCTGAAATTAGGATATATCATTCTAAAAACAAAATAATTAGACCCATTTTTTCTGCATTATACAAAAAATAGAACTAATTTAAGCATTTGTTGCAACTGAGACTTTTAGTGACTGCCATAGGACTATAACGTAAGGAAAATTTAGAGTTTTGAAGATGACATTTTAAAGAGAATTTGCATCAAATTTAACCTTTCCGAACTTCTTAATTTTAGGTTGTGCAGTTTTTTTTTAAGAGTTTTAGTGATATTAGTGCCTATTTTTAAGGCTTTTAGTACGTAATCATCCGGTTTCTATTTTTGAAATGCATTATAACCCATCTAAGTAGATTAACCTATTTAGATATACGGCTTTGCGTCCAAACGTCCTGCTCCGGTATCACAAGGTGGTATAGGAGCAGAGGGCTGGTGTTATTTATCACTAGCTTTTAAGATATATATAAGTGAGCATAGTGAGAAGGACCACATATAGTTCTACCTTATTAATTTATACAGTATGGTGCTAAATTCGGTGTACAAAAGCAGAGGGGTGATAACTTAGGATTCTAAAACATGTATTTTTAGATAGAGCACATACTAGTTCCTAAGTAAGGTCTTGACCCGACTTTGGTAGGTCCCATAGTTTTGGAGCTGTGGACCTTTAGAGTTGATTTTTTTTTCATGTTTTCGGCAGCCTATAACACGTGAACGATGGGCTTTTCGCCCTAAGTTTATTGGAACTTTTTTGTTTGTTTTACTCTCAGGAAACACTCCTCTGCTTTTGTACGACGAATTTAGCGCCATACTGTAAGTATCGTTAAAAAAATGTAAATATTAAGCTACCCTTAATCTGCACTTATTTCTATTATTTTATGGCATGCATGCAAATAGCGGAGTTGGGATTAGGGCGCCAGAGTCCAGCGGGCAAGCTCTGTGTCGGTTTTCTACATTATTTATTTACAAATACTGAACAAAAATTCAGAATAAATTAAATCTTTTAAAAGTTTTTTTTTTCTTTTTAACTGTTTAAAGTGAGCTTATCTTCTTTCTCTCTTAAGTCGAAGCTGGAAATATAAACCACCGAATGATTTCTGTGTATGAACTCTGTCAAACTCGTAACCCAGCTGAGTTACTTTCCTTCCTTCGCTCAGTAATACTCATGCATCTACAGTTTCCATTTTCATCCTAAGTTAAGTTTATTGTGTTCTGTAATATCATTATTTTAAGTTTGGATCATAGTTTCAATTCTATATCTACACTATAACTTTATTCAGCGTACCAAATTTGAGTGACAGTTATTAAGATATTTAGTATATAACTTCCAAAAGTATAGGAAACAATGTTTTAGTATTTTGGATAGCCTGAGGTAAGATATATATATATATTAAAAAACGCTTCGTTTGACTTAACCTTGATTCTGAGATATCTTTCGTTTTTAAATTTTGCCACACATGCTACAAATAGTAATTTTACAACAATTGCTTTATTTTAGGAGTCCACTTCGTTTGGAGGCTATCAACCGAGATAATTTCAAGATACGCCACACACAGGTACTACATAGACGGTACCAAATTTGACTGTAAGTAAGGATGAATCCCAGAAAAAGGAAGAAAGTGTTGTGACTCACCTAGCATTTCAAAGTGTCTTCCTATGTGATGAACTATCATCAGCCTTCCATTATTAACGCGCGGCTTGCTCAGTTTGCAGATTCGACGAAAAACGTTTTATATATAGAGAGTTTGGCATAGAGACATTTAGTGTAGGAAGTCCAAAATTCGTAGCGTCAACATAACACCAATTTAAAAATCTAGACTGAAGGTGTAATTAATTCTTATTGACTGTGATTTTTTTTTTATTGGCGTAGCTCGCTTCGTGTGATGCGTATGGTACTCATTTAAGTTAATTTGCGTGCATATTATGTTTAGTTTTAATTTATGGCAGTTAAATCACACTTCAGACTCTAAAGTAATGTATAATATACCTACTTCGTATCGTTAAACATATTCTTAGATGAAGGTGACAGAGAACTTTTCAAGAAATAGTTTAACTTATTTTGTATGTGTTGAGGGGAGGGGGGCGTAAGTAAACGCATGATTCTGCTGCTTGGTTTTCGGTGATTGGTACAGTCGTCTTCTGAACTACAATACTAGGGTGTGGGGAAGAGTTTGTAAGGTGCAACTCTGTTCGAGCTTTTCTTACAAAGTAAGTGTTTTTTTTAAATGTTATATAACACTTGTTAAAATTGATATACTGATGAGGTGTATATACTTTTCAAACTATTATAATGTACGGTATGCAATTAGTAGACTTAAATTAATATAGACTTTTTGTTTATGTATTCACATTAAATATATTGTGTACTACAAATGTATACTTAATGTAAAATTAAGTAATTATTACTGTAATTATTCTCAATAAATCTACAGGATTTTATTTTATGTATTTTCTTTTAAAGGTTCATTCCTTTATTTGGCTTTCGGTTTGTTATGTAATCATAAGTAATGTAGGATGGTGGAATTTAGATCATTTTAAGGATAATTTCTCTATTATATACGATAACTCAAGGAAATAATCGATTGTATATCGCATTAAATATTTACATGATATAAAATAAGTTATTTTCCCCATTTATCATCTATAAATCTTACCACCAGTGGGGTTCTGTAGTATAGACACTGGTTGCCCAAGTACTTCACAAGTTGCGGTATAGTCAATGCGGTCTGGTTGCTTGAGCACTGACTTCAGGAGTGGTAGAATGAATGACTATTCGGAAACAGTGAGTAGCCTAGTGGTTAATGCATCGACACGGTAAGTTGAAGTTACAGGTTCAAATCTTAGTCCAGTCTTGCATTTTCTTTCCTTTTGTAATTATGTACTTTAACTTAGTACAGCTGATTTCTTTATATTCAATTTATTTCATCATGACTTTTAACACAAGAACGACATGAACCACTCACATGTTGATACCTGGGATGTCTTTCTTGTGCTCTGTCATTTGTTCTACGCACTACAATAGCTGTTTTAGTGTTGTGTAAAACATACAACGAAGAGCACAATTAAGACACCCTCGACTGTGAACATCTGAGTGGTCCACGTCGTCCTTGTGTTAAGAGTCATGGTGCTATAAATAGGTTTAATGGTGATATGATCACGTTTTATAGTGATTCTTTATAAAAAAAACTCACTATATACACGTGTTTGTAAGTTTCGTATATTTTTAATACTTTTGTAAGAAACTGTACTATAGCATTTTTTTTGGGAGTTCCATTAAGAATACTTTTCACAAAATGCATGTGATTTGTTCCGATTGTTATTGTTCCGCCATATCATTTTTCAATGAATATTGGCATTGATATAATGTAGTGTGTCCGAGATAATTTATTTTTCTCCACTTATACAGCACAGTGCCCCCTGTGGTGTCGCCTTGTAATATTAAGGGATTCCGGGTACATGACAAAATATTTAGAAAATATTTTCTGTACATGATAGAACATATTCAGAGAATATAAGGTAGACATATCAAAAACATTTTCAAATTACTTTTCTTGGTGTTTTGTAGCAGTAGCAAATGTTAAGAAAATATTAAACTAGTTTCAGACGAATTTGTGCTAACAAAGAAAATATTTACGATTTATTTTTCAAAAATTGATATGTTTTTGATTTGTTATTGTATGTAGTTTCAGAACGTACTTAAAATATTTTTTAACATATTCTGGTTTTCGCAGAGAAATATTTTAAATTCTTTCTGAATATTTTTTCGTCATTACCAACATAACACCTACAGTTTGAAATACATTTCTTTCTTCAACCTATAAATTAGAATACTAGAATTTATTTCCACAAATTTATGTGATGATAGAAGTTTCCGTGTGTTCTAAACCGGTTCCAACATACACAGACTTCTACCACCCCATTAATTTGTAAAAATGAAATCCAGATATTTTAACTCACAAGAGTTGGAAAACTGTTCAGTATGCAGTTCTGAAGAAAGAAATGTATTTCAAACTGTAGGTGTTATCGTGGTAATGATGAAAAAATATTCAGAAAAAATTTAAAATATTCTATGTGAAAACCAGAATTCGTTAGAAAGTATTTTAAGTACTTTCTGAAACTACGTACAATAACAAATCAAAAACATATCAATTGCTATTTGAAAATTGAATCGTAAATATTTTTTTCTTAGCACAAATTCATATTTGAAACTAGTTTAATATTTTCTAAACATTTTCTACTGTTACAAAACACCAAGGAAACTAATTTGAAAATGTTTTTGATATGTCTACCTTATATTCCCTAAATATTTTCTGTCTTGTAAAGAAAATATTCTCTAAATATTTTGTCATGTACAGAAAATGTTCTCTAAATATTTTCTGTGATGTACAGAAAATATTCACTAAATATTTTTTGTCATGTATAGAAAATATTTTTTGGTATGAGTGGAAAATATTTTAAAATTATTATTTTACAGAACATTAATTTTTGTTAAAAATGGATTAGAAATCTTCAGAAAACATTTCAACTAAGTACCCAATACATTGTAAAAATATTTAGAAAACATTTCTTTATTTTAGACAAATGATTATCAGTCTTATTGGCAAATGATTTTAAAATATTCCATGCGAAACATTTTAAAAACGATCCCGTTAACATTGTATAAAACGATTCAAATACATTTGCAGTAATGTGTGGAAATGGTACAGAAAACATTCTTTGGAAAACTTTTCTAACGGCGTATAAAAAATTTCTACAACGTATTTAAGTATATTGCGAAAATATTTTCAGTATTATTTGGAAAATGTTTTCAACAACATGTGGAATATATTTCCTTAAAGGAAGTAGGATACATTTTCTGAAGAAAAATGATGGTACGTTTTAGAAACGTTTTGAAAATATTTCATTGCTGTGTGGGCACACGGTATGTGTCCGGAAACTAATTAGACTCGCCACTGCGTGGCGCTCCATTCGCTAGCAGCAAGCTATCCGGAGGGATTGTGGTGAATGATCGAAACAATTAACACAGTGAAGCACTATGCCCTCATAAAGTGTATGCAGAAAGTATTGATACTCGGCGCCGCGTGGCGCTCCATTCGCTAGAAGTAAGCTACACGAAGGACTGTGGTGGATGATCGAAACAATTAACGCACTGGAGAACTATGCCCTCATATAGTGTATGCAGAAACCCGTGAGACTTTCCAAAGCGTGGAGCTCCATTCGCTAGAAGCAAGCTGCCCGGAGGGATTTTGGTGGATGACCCAAACAATTAACGCACTAAAGATTTAGCTCACACACAGTATGTGTCCAGAAAGTAGTGAGACTCGCCCCTGCGTGGCGCTCCATTCCCTAGAAGCAAGCTACCCGGATGGATTGATTTGGATGATCCAAACAATTAAGGCACTGAAGCACTAGCTCACACACAGTATGTGTCCAGATAGTAATGAGACTCGCCGCTTCGTGGCGTTCCATTCGCTAGAAGCAAGCAACCCGGATTGATGGTGGTGGATAATCCAAACAATTAACGCACTGAAGCACTATGCCCCCATAAAGTGTATGCAGAAAGTAATGAGACTCACCGCTGCGTGGCGCTCCATTCGCTAGAAGCAAGCTATCCGGAGGGATTGTGGTGGATGACCCAAACAATTAATGCACTGAAGCACTATGCCCTCGTAAAGTGTATGCAGAAAGTATTGATACTCGGCGCCGTGTGGCGTTCCATTCGCTAAAAGTAAGCTACCCGAGGGATTGTGGTGGATGATCGAAACAATTAACGCACTGGAGAACTATGCCCTCGTATAGTATATGCAGAAACTCGTGAGACTTTCCAAAGCGTGGAGCTCCATTCGCTAGAAGCAAGGTACCCGGAGAGATTGTGGTGGATGATCCAAACAATTAACGCACTGAAGATTTAGCTCACACACAGTATGTGTCCAGAATGTAATGAGACTTGCCCCTGCGTGGCGCTCCATTCGCTAGAAGCAAGCTACCCGGGGGAATTGAGGTGGATGATCCAAACAAGTAACGCAGTGAAACTCTATGCTCACACACAGTATGTGTCCAGAAAGTAATGAGACTCGCGGCTGCGTGGCGCTCCATTCGCTAGAAGCAAGCTACCCGAAAAGATTGTGGAAGATCCAAAGAATTAACCCACTGAAGCACTATGCCCTCATAAATTGTATGCAGAAAGTAATGAGACTTGCTGGCGCGTGTCGTTCCATTCGCTAGAAGCAAGCTACCAGAAGGGATTGTGGTAGATGATCCGAAGAATTAACGCACTGAAGAACTAAGCCCTCAAATAGTGTAAGCAGAGAGTAATGAGAATCGAAACCGCGTGGCGCTCCATTCGCTAGAAACAAGCTACCCGGAGGGATTTTGGTGTATGATCCAATCAACTAACGGACTGAAGCACTATGCCTACACACAGTACGTGCCAAGAAAGTAATGAGACTCGCCGCTCGTGGCGCTCCATTCTCTAGAAGCAAGCTACCCTGAGGGATTGTGCTGGATGATCCAAACAATTAACGCACTGAAGCAATATGCCCTCATAAAGTGTATGCAGAAAGTAATGAGACTTGCCACCGCGTGGCGCTGTATTCGCTAGAAGGAAGCTACCCGGAGGAATTGTGGTGGATGATCAAAACAATTAAAGCACTGAAACACTTTGCTGACACACGGTATGTGTCCGGAGACTAACTAGACTCGCCACTGCGTGGCGCTCCATTCGCTAGAAGCAAGTTTGCCGAAGGTATTGTGATGGATAATACAAACAATTACACACTGAATTACTATGCTCACACACAGTATGTGTCCAAAAAGTAATGAGAACGCCGCCGCGTGGCGCTCCATTCGCAAGAAACAAGCTACTCGGACGGATTTTGATGGATGATCCAAACCATTAACGAACTGAAGCACTATGCTCAAACAAAGTATCTGTCCAGAAAGTAATGAACTCTTCGCTGCGTGGCGGTCCATTCGCTAGAAGCAAACTACCTGGCGGGATGTGGTGGATAAGCCAAACCATCAACGTACTGAAGTACTAAGGCCTCATAAAATGTATGAAGAAAGTAATGAGACTTGCCACAGCGTGGCGCTCCATTCGCTAGAAGCAAGCTACCCGGAGGAATTCTGGTGATGGATGAAAACATTTAACGCACTGAAGTACTATGCTCATACACAGTATGTGTCCAGAAATTAATGAGACTCGCCGCTTCGTGACGCCCCATTCTCTAGAAACAAGCTAGACGGAGGGATTGTGGTGGATGATCCAAACAATTAACGCACTGAAGAACTAGCTCACACATAGTATGTGTCCAGAAAGTAATGAGACTCGCCGCTTCGTGGCGCTCCATTCGCTTGAAGCCAGCAACCCGGATTGAGGGTGGTGGATGATCCAAACAATTAACGCACTGAAGCACTATGCACCAAAAAAGTGTATGCAGAACGTAATGAGACTCACCTCTGCGTGGCGCTCCATTCGCTTGAAGCAAGCTATCCGGAGGGATTGTGGTGGATGACCCAAACAATTAATGCACTAAAGCACTATGCCCTCGTAAAGTGTATGCAGAAACTATTGATACTCCGCGCCGCGTGGCGCTCCATTCGCTAGAAGTAAGCTACCCCAGGGATTGTGGTCGATGATCTAAACAATTAACGCACTGGAGAACTTTGCCCTCATATAGAGTATGCAGAAACTCGTGAGACTTTCCAAAGCGTGGAGTTCCATTCGCTAGAAGCAAGCTACCCGGGTGGATTTTGGTGGATGACCCAAACAATTAACGCACTGAAGATTTAGCTCACACGCAGTATGTGTCCAGAAAGTATTGAGCCTCGCCCCTGCGTGGTGCTCCATTCGCTAGAAGCAAACTACCCGGTAGAATTGAGGCGGATGATCCAATCAATTAACGCAGTGCAGCACAATGCTCACACAGAGTATGTGTCCAGAAAGTAATGAGACTCGCGGCTGCGTGGCGCTCCATTCGCTAGAAGCAAGCTACCCGAAAAGATTGTGGACGTTCCAAAGAATTAACCACAGAAGCACTATATGCATCATGTCTCATAAAGTGTATGCAGAAAGTAATGAGACTTGCTAGCGCGTGGCGCTCCATTCTCTAGAAGGAAGCTACCCGGAGGAATTGTGGTGGATGATCAAAACAATTAAAGCACTGAAGCACTTTGCTGACACACGGTATGTGTCCGGAAACTAATTAGACTCGCCACTGCGTGGCGCTCCATTCGCTAGAAGCAAGTTTCCCGAAGGGATTGTGATGGATGATGCAAACAATTAACACATTGAAGCACTATGCTTACAAACATTTTGTGTCCAAAAAGTAATGAGACTCACCGCTGCGTAGCGCTCCATTCGGTAGAAGTAAACTACCCGAGGGATTCTGGTGGATGATCGAAACAAATAACGCACTGGAGAACTATGCCCTCATATAGTGTATGCAGAAACTCGTGAGACTTTCCAAAGTATGGAGCTCCATTCGCTAGAAGCAAGCTACCCGGAGGGATTTTGGTGGATGATCCAAGCAATTACAGATATGAAGAACTTGCTCACACACAGTATATGTGGAGAAAGTAATGAGACTCGCCGCTGCGTGGCGCTCCATTCGCTAGAAGCAAGCAACCCGGATTGATGGTGGTGGATGATCCAAACATTTAACGCAGTGAGGCACTATGCCCCCGTAAAGTGTATGCAGAAAGTAATGAGACTCACCGCTGCGTGGCGCTCCATTCGCTAGAAGCAAACTATCCGGAGGAATTGTGCTGGATGATACAAACTATTAACGCACGGAAACACTATGCCCTCGTAAAGTGTATGCAGAAAGTATTGATACTCGGCGCCGCGTGGCGCTCCATTCGCTAGAAGTAAGCTACCCGAAAGATTGTGGTGGATGATCGAAACAATTAACGCACTGGAGAACTATGCCCTCATATAGTGTACGCAGAAAATCGTTAGACTTTCCAAAGCGTGGAGCTCCATTCGCTGGAAGCAAGCTACCCGAAAAGATTGTGGAAGTTCCAAAGAATTAACCCACTGAAGAACTATGCCCTCATAAAGTGTATGCAGAAAGTAATGAGACTTGCTGGCGCGTGGCGCTCCATTCGCTAGAAGCAAGCTACCAGAAGGGATTGTGGTAGATGATCCGATGAATTAACGCACTGAAGCACTATGCCTACACACAGTACGTGCCAAGAAAGTAATGATATTCGCCGCTTGGTGGCGGTCCATTCTCTACAAGCAAGCTACCCGAAGGGATTGTGGTGGATGATCCAAACAATTAACGCACTGAAGCAATATGCCCTCATAAAGTGTATGCAGAAAGTAATGAGACTTGCCACCGCGTGGCGCTCCATTCGCTAGAAGGAAGCTACCCGGAGGAATTGTGGTGGATGATCAAAACAATTGAAGCCCTGAAGCACTTTGCTGACACACGGTATTTGTCCGGAAAGTAATTACACTCGCCACTGCGTGGCGTTCCATTCGCAAGAAGCAAGCTTCCCGAACGGATTGTGATGGATGATGCAAACAATTAACACACTGAAGCACTATGCTCACACACAGTATGTGTCCAAAAAGTAGTTTGTCTCGCCGCTTGGTTGCGCTCCATTCTCTAGATGCAAACTACCCGGAGGGATTGTGGTGAATGATCCAAACAATTAACGCACTGAAGCAATATGCCCTCATAAAGTGTATGCAGAAAGTAATGAGACTTGCCAGGGCGTCGCGCTCCATTCGCTAGAAGGAAGCTACCGAGAGGAATTGTGGTGGATGATCAAAACAATTAAAGCACTGAAGCACTTTGCTGGCACACGGTATGTGTCCGGAAACTAATTAGACTCGCCACTGCGTGGAGCTCCATTCGCTAGAATTAAGCTTCCCGAAGGGATTGTGATGGGTGATGCAAACAATTAACACACTGAAGCACTATGCTCACACACAGTATCTGTCCAAAAAGTAATGAGACTTGCCACCGCGTTGCGCTCCATTCGCTAGATGGAAGCTACCCGGAGGAATTGCGGTGGACGATCAAAACAATTAAAACACTGAAGCACTTTGCTGACACACGGTATGTGTCCGGAAACTAATTAGACTCGCCACTGCGTGGCGCTCCATTCGCTAGAATTAAGCTTCCCGAAGGGATTGTGATGGGTGATGCAAACAATTAACACACTGAAGCACTATGCTCACACACAGTATCTGTGGAGAAAGTAATGAGACTCGCCGCTGCGTGGCGCTCCATTCGCCAGAAGCAAGCAACCCGGATTGATGGTGGTGCATGATCCAAACAATTAACGCACTGAAGCACTATGCCCCCGTAAAGTGTATGCAGAAAGTAATGATACTCACCGCTGCGTGGCGCTCCATTCGCTAGAAGCAAACTATCCGGAGGGATTGTGGTGGATGACCGAAACAATTAACGCACTGAAGATTTAGCTCACACACAGTATGTGTCCAGAAAGTAATGAGACTCGCGGATGCGTGGCGCTCCATTCGCTAGAAGCAAGCTACCCGAAAGGATTGTGGAAGTTCCAAAGAATTAACCCACACAAGCACTATGCCCTCATAAAGTGTATGCAGAAAGTAATGAGACTTGCTGGCGCGTGGCGCTCCATTCGCTAGAAGCAAGCTACCAGAAGGGATTGTTGTAGATGATCCGAAGAATTTACGCACTGAAGAACTAAGCCCTGAAATAGTGTAGCAGAAAGTAATGAGAATCACTGCCGCGTGGCGCTCCATTCGCTAGAAACAAGCTACCCGGAGGGATTGTGGTGGATGATGCAAACAATTAACGCACTGAAGCACTGTGCCTACACACAGTACGTGTCAAGAAAGTATTGAGACTCGCCGCTTCATGGCGCTCCATTCGCAAGAAGCGAGCTACCCGAACTGATTCTGGTGGATGATGCAAACAATTAACACAATGAAGCACTATGCTCACACACAGTATGTGTCCGGAAACTAATTAGACTCTCCACTGCGTGGCGCTCCATTCGCAAGAAGCGAGCTACCCGAACTGATTCTGGTGGATGATCCAAACATTTAACGTACTGAAGCACTATACCTACACACAGTACGTGCCAGGAAAGCAATGAGACTCGCCGCTTCGTGGCGCTCCATGCTCTAGAAGCAAGCTACCCGGAGGGATTGTGGTGGATGATCCCAACAATTAACGCACGGAACAATATGCCCCAGAAAAGTGTATGCAAAAAGTATTGAGACTTGCCACCGCGTGGCGCTCCATTCGCTAGAAGGAAGCTACCCGGAAGAATTCTGGTGGATGATCAAAACAATTAAAGCACTGAAGCACTTTGCTGACACACGGTATGTGTCCGGAAACTAATTAGACTCGCCACTGCGTGGCGCTCCATTCGCTAGAAACAAGCTGCCCGAAGGGATTGTGATGGATGATGCAAACAATTAACACACTGAAGTACTATGCTCACACACAGTATGTGTCCAAAAAGTAATGAGACTCGCCGCTTCGTGACACCCCATTCTCTAGAAGCAAGCTAGACGGAGGGATTGTGGTGGATGAACCAAACAATAAACGCACTGAAGCACTATACCTACACACAGTACGTGCCAAGAAAGCAATGAGACTCGCCGCTTCGTGGCGCTCCATGCTCTAGAAGCAAGCTATCCGGAGTGATTGTGGTGGATGATCCAAAATTTAACGCACTAAAGCGCTATGCCACATAAAGTGTATGCTGAAAGTATTGATACTCGGCGCCGCGTCGCGCTCCATTCGCTAGAAGTAAGCTACACGAGGGATTATGGTGGATGATCGAAACAATTAACGCACTGGAGAACTAGGCCCTCATATAGTGTATGCAGAAACTCGTGAGATTTTTCCAAAGCGTGGATCTCCATTCGCTAGAAGCGAGCTACCCGGAGGGATTTTGGTGGATGATCCAAACAATTAACGCAATGAAAAACAGCTCACACACAGTATGTGTGGAGAAAGTAATGAGACTTGTCGCTGCGTGGCGCTCCATTCGCTAGAAGCAAGCTACCCGGATTGATGGAGGTGGATGATCCAAACAATTAACGCACTGAAGCACTATGAAACAATAAAGTGTATGCAGAAAGTAATGAGACTCGCCGCTGCGTGGCGCTCCATTCACTAGAAGCAAGCTATCCGAAGGGATTGTGGAGGATGATCCAAAATATTAACGCAGTGAAGCACTATGCTCTCATAAAGTTTATGCAGAAAGTAATGATACTCGGCGCCGCCTGGCGCTCCATTCGCTAGAAGGAAGCTACCCGAGGGATTGTGGTTTATGATCCAAACATTTAACGCATTGGAACACTATCCTCTCATATATTGTATGCATAAACAAGTGAGACTTTCCACCGCGTGGCGCTCCATTCGCTAGAAGGAAGCTACCCGGAGGGATTATGGTGCATGATCGAAACAATTAACGCACTGGAGAACTATGCCCTCATATAGTGTATGCAGAAACTCGTGAGACTTTCCGAAGCGTGGGGCTCCATTCGCTAGAAGCAAGCTACCGGGAGGGATTTTGGTCGATGATCCAAACAATAAACGTAATTAGAACAATTTCACACACACTATGTGTCGATAAAGTAATGAGACTCGCCGCTTCGTGGCGCTCCATGCTCTAGAAGCAAGCTATCCGGAGTGATTGTGGTGGATGATCCAAAATTTAACGCACTAAAGCGCTATGCCACATAAAGTGTATGCTGAAAGTATTGATACTCGGCGCCGCGTCGCGCTCCATTCGCTAGAAGTAAGCTACACGAGGGATTATGGTGGATGATCGAAACAATTAACGCACTGGAGAACTAGGCCCTCATATAGTTTATGCAGAAACTCGTGAGATTTTTCCAAAGCGTGGATCTCCATTCGCTAGAAGCGAGCTACCCGGAGGGATTTTGGTGGATGATCCAAAATATTAACGCAATGAAGAACTAGCTCACACTGAGTATGTGTAGAGAAAGTAATGAGACTCGACGCTGCGTGGCGCTCCATTCGCTAGAAACAAGCTACCCGGATGGATTGTGGTGGATGATCCAAACAATTAACGCAGTGAATCACTATGCCCCCGTAAAGTTTATGCAGAAAGTAATGAGACGCACAGCTGCGTGGCGCTCCATTCGCTAGAAGCAAGCTATCCGGAAGGATTGTTGTGGATTATGCAAAAAATTAACGCACTGAAGCACAATGCCCTCGTAAAATGTATGCAGAAAGTATTGATACTCGGCGCCGCCTGGCGCTCCATTCGCTAGAAGTAAGCTACCCGAGGGATATTGGTGGATGATCGAAACAAATAACGCACTGGAGAACTATGCCCTCATATAGTATATGCAGAAACTCGTGAGACTTTCCAAAGCGTGGCGCTCCATTCGCTAGAAAGAAGCTACCTGGAGGGATTTTGGTGGATGATCCAAACAATTAACGCACTGTAGCACTATGCCTACACACAGTACGTGCCAAGAAAGTAATGAGACTCGCCGCTTGGTGGCGTTCCATTCTCTAGAAGCAAGCTACCCGGAGGGATTGTGGTGGATGATCCAAACAATTAACGCACTGAAGCAATATGCCCTCATAAAGTGTATGCAGAAAGTAATGAGACTTGCCAGAGCGTCGCGCTCCATTCGCGAGAAGGAAGCTACCCGGAGGAATTGTGGTGGATGATCAAAACAATTAAAGCACTGAAGCACTTTGCTGACACACGGTATGTGTCCGGAAACTAATAAGACTCGACACTGCGTGGCGCTCCATTCGCTAGAAGCAAGCTTCGCGAAGGGATTGTGATGGATGGTGCAAACATTTAACACACTGAAGCACTATGCTGACACACAGTATGTGTGAAAAAAGTAATGAGACTCACCGCTGCGTAGCGCTCCATTCGGTAGAAGTAAACTACCCGAGGGATTGTGGTTGATGATCGAAACAAATAACGCACTGGGGAACTATGCCCTCATATAGTGTATGCAGAAACTCGTGAGACTTTCCAAAGCATGGAGCTCCATTCCCTAGAAGCAAGCTGCCCGGAGGGATTTTTGTAGATGATCCAAACAAGTTACGATATGAAGAACTTGCTCACACACAGTATGAGTGGAGAAAGTAATGAGACTCGCCGCTGCGTGGCGCTCCATTTGCTAGAAGCAAGCAACCCGGATTCATGGTGGTGGATGATCCAAAGAATTAACGCACTGAAGCACTATGCCCCCGTAAAGTGTATGCAGAAATTAATGATACTCACCGCTGCGTGGCGCTCCATTCGCTAGAAACAAACTATCCGGAGGGATTGTGGTGGATGACCCAAACAATTAACGCACTGAAGATTTAGCTCACACACAGTATGTGTCCAGAAAGTAGTGAGACTCGCCCCTGCGTGGCGCTCCATTCCCTAGAAGCAAGCTACCCGGAAGGATTGTTTTGGATGATCCAAACAATTAAGGCACAGAAGCACTATGCCCCCATAAAGTGTTTTCAGAAAGTAATGAGACTCGCTGCTGCGTGGCACTCCATTCGCTACAACCAAGCTACCCGGGGGAATTGAGGCGGATGATCCAAACAATTAACGCAACGAAGAACTAGCTCACACACAGTATGTGTGGAGAAAGTAATGAGACTCGTCGCTGCGTGGCACTCCATTCGCTAGAAGCAAGCAACCCGGATTGATGCAGGTGGATGATCCAAACAATTAACGCACTGAAGCACTATGCCCCTGCAAGGTGTATGCACAAAGTAATGAGACCCGCCGCTGCGTGACGCTCCATTACCTAGAAGCTAGCTATCCGGAGATTTTGTGGAGGATGATCCAAACAATTAACGCAGAAAAGCACTATACCCCAATAATGTGTAGGTAGAAAATAATGATGCTCAGCGCCGCCTGGCGCTCCATTCGCTAGAAGGAAGCTACCCGAGGGATTGTGGTTTATGATCCAAACATTTAACGCATTGGAGCACTATCCTCTCATATATTGTATGCAGATACTATTGAGACTTTCCACAGCGTGGAGCTCCATTCGCTAGAAGCAAGCTACCCAGAGGGATTGTGGTGGATGATCCAAACAATTAACGCACTGAAGATTTAGCTCACACACAGTATGTGTCCAGAAAGTAATTAGACTTGCCCCTGCGTTGCGCTCCATTCGCTAGAAGCAAGCTACCCGGAAGGATTCTGGTGGATGATGCAAACAATTAAGGCACTGAAGCACTATGTCCCCATAAAGTGTTTTCAGAATGTAATGAGACTCGCCGTTGCGTGGCACTCCATTCGCTACAAGCAAGCTATTCGGGGAGATTGAGGCGGATGATCGAACGAATTAACGCAGTGAAGCACTATGCTCACACACAGTATGTGTCCATAAAGTAATGAGACTCGCGGCTGCGTAGCGCTCCATTCGCTAGAAGCAAGCTACCCGAAAAGATTGTGGAAGCTCCAAAGAATTAACCCACTGAAGCACTATGCCCTCATAAAGTGTATGCAGAAAGTAATGAGACTTCCTGGCGCGTGGCGCTCCATTCGCTAGAAGCAAGCTACCCGGAGGGATTGTGGTAGATGATCCGAAGAATTAACGCACTGAAAAACTAAGCCCTAAAATAGTGTAAGCAGAAAGTAATGAGAATCGCCGCCCCGTGGCGCTCCATTCGCTAGAAACAAGATACCCGGAGGGATTGTGGTGGATGATCAAAACTATTAGCGCACTGAAGCACGATGCCTACACACAGTACGTGTCAAGAGAGTAATGAGACTCGCCGCTTCGTGGCGCTCAATTCTCTAGAAGCAAGCTACCCGGAGGGATTGTGGTGGATGATCCAAACAATTGACGCACTGAAGCAATATGCACTCATAAAGTGTATGCAGAAAGTAATGAGACTTGCCACCGCGTGGCGCTCCATTCGCTAGAAGGAAGCTACCCGGAAAAATTCTGGTGGATGATCAAAACAATTAAAGCACTTTGCTGACACTCAGTATGTGTCCGGAAACTAATTAGACTCGCCACTGCGTGGCGCTCCATTCGCTAGAAGTAAGCTACACGAGGGATTGTGGTAGATGATCAAAACAATTAACGCACTGGAGAACTATGCCCTTATATAGTGTATGCAGAAACTCGTGAGACTTTCCAAAGCATGGAGCTCCATTCGCTAGAAGAAGGCTACCCGGAGGGATTTTGGTGGATGATCCAGACAATTAACGCAGTGAAGCACTATGCCCCCGTAAAGCGTATGCAGAAAGTAATGAGACTCACCGCTGCGTGGCGCTCCATTCGCTAGAAGCAAGCTATTCGGAGGGATTGTGCTGGATGACACAAAAAATCAACGCACTGAAGCACTATGCCTTTGTAAAGTGTATGCAGAAAGTATAGATACTCGGCGCCGCGTGGCGCTCCATTCGATAGAAGCAAGCTATTAGAAGGGATTGTGGTAGATGATCCGAAGAATTAACGCAATAGAGAACTAAACCCTCAAATAATGTAAGCAGCAGGTAATGAGAATCGCCGCCGCGTGGCACTCCATTCGCTAGAAACAAGCTACCTGGAGGGATTTTGGTGGATGATCCAAACAATTAACGCATTGAAGCAATATGCCCTCATTAGTGTATGCAGAGAGTAATGAGACTTGCCACCGCGTGGCGCTCCATTCGCTAGAAGGAAGCTACCCAGTGAAATTGTGGTGGATGATAAAAACAATTAAAGCACTGAAGCACTTTGCTGACACACGGTATGTGTCCGAAAAACTAATTAGACTCGCCAATGCGTGGCGCTCCATTCGCTAGAAGCAAGCTTCCCGAAGGGATTCTGATGGATGATTCAAACAATTAACACACTGAAGCACTATGCTCACACACAGTATGTGTCCAAAAAGTAATGAGACTTGTCACCGCGTGGCGCTCCATTCGCTAGAAGGAAGCTACCCGGAGGATTTGTGGTGGATGATCAAAACAATTAAAGCACTGAAGCACTTTCCTGACACACGGTATGTGTCCGGAAACTAAATAGACTCGCCACTGCGTGGCGCTCCATTCGCTAGAAGCAAGCTTGCCGAAGGGATTGTGATGGATGATGCAAGCAATTAACACACTGAAGCACTATGCTGACACACAGTATGTGTCCAAAAAGTAATGAGACTCACCGCTGCGTAGCGCTCCATACGGTAGAAGCAAACTACCCGAGGGATTGTGGTGGATGATCGGAACAATTAACGCACTGGAGAACTATGCCCTCATATAGTGTATGCAGAAACTCGTGAGACTTTCCAAAGCATGGAGCTCCATTCGCTAGAAACAAGCTACCCGGAGGGATTTTGGTGGATGATCCAAATAATTAACGATATGAAGAACTTGCTCACACACAGTATGTGTTGGGAAAGTAATGAGACTCGCCGCTGCGTGGCGCTCCATTCGCTAGAAGCACGCAACACGGATTGATGGTGGTGGATGATCCAAACAATTAACGCACTGAAGCACTATGCCCCCGTAAAGTGTATGCAGAAAGTAATGATACTCACCGCTGCGTGGCGCTACATTCGCTAGAAGCAAACTATCCGGAGGGATTGTGGTGGATGACCCAAACAATTAACGCAGTGAAGCACTATGCTCACACACAGTATGTGTCCAGAAATTAGTGAGACTCGGCCCTGCGTGGCGCCTCATTCCCTAGAAGCAAGCTACCCGAAAGGATTGTGGAAGTTCCAGAGAATTAACCCACTGAAGCACTATGCCCTCATAAAGTGTATGCAGAAAGTAATGAGACTTGCTGGCGCGGGGCGCTCCATTCGCTAGAAGGAAGCTTCCAGAAGGGATTGTGATAGATGATCCGAAGAATTAAAGCACTGAAAAACTAAGCTCTCAAATAGTGTAAGCAGAAAGAAATGAGAATCGCCGCCGCGTGGCGCTCCATTCGCTAGAAACTTGCTACCCGGAAAGATTGTGGTGGATGATCCAAACAATTAACGCACTGAAGCACTATGCCTACACACAGTACGTGTCAAGAAAGTAATGAGACTCGCCGTTTCGTGGCGCTCCATTCTCAAGAAGCAGGCTACCCGGAGGAATTGTGGTAGATCCAAACAATTAACGCACTGAAGCAATATGCCCTCATAAAATGTATGCAGAAAGTAATGAGACTCGCCGGTGCGTGGCGCTCCATTCGCTAGTAGCAAGCAACCCGGGTGGATGGAGGTGGATTATCCAAACAATTAACGCACTGAAGCAATATGCCCCCGTAAAGTGTATGCAGAAAGTAATGAGACTCACCGCTGCGTGGCGTTCCATTCGCTAGAAGCAAGCTACCCGGAGGGATTGTGGTGGATGATCCAAACAATTAACGCACTGAAGCACTATGCCACATAAAGTGTATGCAGAAAGTTTTAATACTCGGCGCCGCGTGGCGCTCCATTCGCTAGAAGTAAGCTACCTGAGAGATTGTGGTGGATGATCGAAACAATTAACGCACTGGAGAACTATGCCCTGATATAGTGTATGCAGAAACTCATGAGACTTTCCAAAGCGAGGAGCTCCATTCGCTGGAAGCAAGCTACCCGGAGGGATTTTGGTGGATGATCCAAACAATTAACGCAACGAAGAACTAGCTCACACACAGTATGTGTGGAGAAAGTAATGAGACTCGCCGCTGCGTGGCGCTCCATTCGCTAGAAGCAAGCAACCCGGATTGATGGAGGTGGATGATCCAAACAATTAACGCAGTGAATCACTATGCCCTCGTAAAGTTTATGCAGAAAGTAATGAGACGCACAGCTGCGTGGCGCTCCATTCGCTAGAAGCAAGCTATCCGGAAGGATTGTTGTGGATTATGCAAAAAATTAACGCACTGAAGCACAATGCCCTCGTAAAGTGTATGCAGAAAGTATTGATACTCGGCGCCGCCTGGCGCTCCATTCGCTAGAAGTAAGCTACCCGAGGGATATGGGTGGATGATCGAAACAAATAACGCACTGGAGAACTATGCCCTCATAAAGTATATGCAGAAACTCGTGAGACTTTCCAAAGCGTGGCGCTCCATTCGCTAGAAAGAAGCTACCTGGAGGGACTTTGGTGGATGATCCAAACAATTAACGCACTGTAGCACTATGCCTACACACAGTACGTGCCAAGAAAGTAATGAGACTCGCCGCTTGGTGGCGTTCCATTCTCTAGAAGCAAGCTACCCGGAGGGATTGTGGTGGATGATCCAAACAATTAACGCACTGAAGCAATATGCCCTCATAAAGTGTATGCAGAAAGTAATGAGACTTGCCAGAGCGTCGCGCTCCATTCGCGAGAAGGAAGCTACCCGGAGGAATTGTGGTGGATGATCAAAACAATTAAAGCACTGAAGCACTTTGCTCACACACGGTATGTTTCCGGAAACTAATTAGACTCGACACTGCGTGGCGCTCCATTCGCTAGAAGCAAGCTTCGCGAAGGGATTGTGATGGATGGTGCAAACAATTAACACACTGAAGCACTATGCTGACACACAGTATGTGTGAAAAAAGTAATGAGACTCGCCGCTTCGTGGCGCTCAATTCTCTAGAAGCAAGCTACCCGGAGGGATTGTGGTGGATGATCCAAACAATTGACGCATTGAAGCACTATGCCTTTGTAAAGTGTATGCAGAAAGTATAGATACTCGGCGCCGCGTGGCGCTCCATTCGCTAGAAGTAAGCAACCCGACGGATTGTGGTGGATGATCGAAACAATTAAAGCACAGAAGCACTTTGCTGACACACGGTATGTGTCCGGAAACTAATTAGACTCGCCACTGCGTGGCGCTCCATTCGCTAGAAGTAAGCTACACGAGGGATTGTGGTAGATGATCAAAACAATTAACGCACTGGAGAACTATACCCTCATATAGTGTATGCTGGGACTCGTGAGACTTTCCAAAGCGTGGCGCTCCATTCGATAGAAGCAAGCTATTAGAAGAGATTGTGGTAGATGATCCGAAGAATTAACGCACTAAAGAACTAAACCCTCAAATAATGTAAGCAGAAGGTAATGAGAGTCGCCGCCGCGTGGCACTCCATTCGCTAGAAACAAGCTACCTGGAGGGATTTTGGTGGATGATCCAAACAATTAACGCATTGAAGCAATATGCCCTCATTAGTGTATGCAGAGAGTAATGAGACTTGCCACCGCGTGGCGCTCCATTCGCTAGAAGGAAGCTACCCAGTGAAATTGTGGTGGATGATAAAAACAATTAAAGCACTGAAGCACTTTGCTGACACACGGTATGTGTCCGAAAAACTAATTAGACTCGCCAATGCGTGGCGCTCCATTCGCTAGAAGCAAGCTTCCCGAAGGGATTCTGAGGGATGATTCAAACAATTAACACACTGAAGCACTATGCTCACACACAGTATGTGTCCAAAAAGTAATGAGACTTGTCACCGCGTGGCGCTCCATAAGCTAGAAGGAAGCTACCCGGAGGATTTGTGGTGGATGATCAAAACAATTAAAGCACTGAAGCACTTTCCTGACACACGGTATGTGTCTGGAAACTAAATAGACTCGCCACTGCGTGGCGCTCCATTCGCTAGAAGCAAGCTTGCCGAAGGGATTGTGATGTATGATGCAAGCAATTAACACACTGAAGCACTATGCTGACACACAGTATGTGTCCAAAAAGTAATGAGACTCACCGCTGCGTAGCGCTCCATACGGTAGAAGTAAACTACCCGAGGGATTGTGGTGGATGATCGGAACAATTAACGCACTGGAGAACTATGCCCTCATATAGTGTATGCAGAAACTCGTGAGACTTTCCAAAGCATGGAGCTCCATTCGCTAGAAACAAGCTACCCGGAGGGATTTTGGTGGATGATCCAAATAATTAACGATATGAAGAACTTGCTCACACACAGTATGTGTTGGGAAAGTAATGAGACTCGCCGCTGCGTGGCGCTCCATTCGCTAGAAGCACGCAACACGGATTGATGGTGGTGGATGATCCAAACAATTAACGCACTGAAGCACTATGCCCCCGTAAAGTGTATGCAGAAAGTAATGATACTCACCGCTGCGTGGCGCTACATTCGCTAGAAGCAAACTATCCGGAGGAATTGTGGTGGATGACCCAAACAATTAACGCAGTGAAGCACTATGCTCACACACAGTATGTGTCCAGAAAGCAGTGAGACTCGCCCCTGCGTGGTGCCTCATTCCCTAGAAGCAAGCTACCGGAGGGATTGTTTTAGATGATCCAAACAATTAAGGCACTGAAGCACTATGCCCCCATAAAGTGTTTTCAGAAAATAATGAGACTCGCCGCTGCGTGGCACTCTATTCGCTACAAGCAAGCTACCCGGGGGAATTGAAGCGGATGATCCAAACAATTAACGCAGTGAAGCACTATGCTCACACACAGTATTTGTCCAGAAAGTAATGAGACTCGCGGCTGCGTGGAGCTCCATTCGCTAGAAGCAAGCTACCCGAAAGGATTGTGGAAGTTCCAGAGAATTAACCCACTGAAGCACTATGCCCTCATAAAGTGTATGCAGAAAGTAATGAGACTTGCTGGCGCGGGGCGCTCCATTCGCTAGAAGGAAGCTTCCAGAAGGGATTGTGATAGATGATCCGAAGAATTAAAGCACTGAATAACTAAGCTCTCAAATAGTGTAAGCAGAAAGAAATGAGAATCGCCGCCGCGTGGCGCTCCATTCGCTAAAACTTGCTACACGGAGGGATTGTGGTGGATGATCCAAACAATTAACGCACTGAAGCACTATGCCTTCACACAGTACGTGTCAAGAAAGTAATGAGACTCGCCGTTTCGTGGCGCTCCATTCTCAAGAAGCAGGCTACCCGGAGGAATTGTGGTAGATCCAAACAATTAACGCACTGAAGCAATATGCCCTCATAAAATGTATGCAGAAAGTAATGAGACTCGCCGGTGCGTGGCGCTCCATTCGCAAGAAGCAAGCAACCCGAGTGGATGGAGGTGGATGATCCAAACAATTAACGCACTGAAGCACTATGCCCCCGTAAAGTGTATGCAGAAAGTAATGATACTCACCGCTGCGTGGCGCTACATTCGCTAGAAGCAAACTATCCGGAGGGATTGTGGTGGATGACCCAAACAATTAACGCAGTGAAGCACTATGCTCACACACAGTATGTGTCCAGAAAGTAGTGAGACTCGCCCCTGCGTGGCGCCTCATTCCCTAGAAGCAAGCTACCGGAGGGATTGTTTTAGATGATCCAAACAATTAAGGCACTGAAGCACTATGCCCCCATAAAGTGTTTTCAGAAAATAATGAGACTCGCCGCTGCGTGGCACTCTATTCGCTACAAGCAAGCTACCCGGGGGAATTGAAGCGGATGATCCAAACAATTAACGCAGTGAAGCACTATGCTCACACACAGTATTTGTCCAGAAAGTAATGAGACTCGCGGCTGCGTGGAGCTCCATTCGCTAGAAGCAAGCTACCCGAAAGGATTGTGGAAGTTCCAGAGAATTAACCCACTGAAGCACTATGCCCTCATAAAGTGTATGCAGAAAGTAATGAGACTTGCTGGCGCGGGGCGCTCCATTCGCTAGAAGGAAGCTTCCAGAAGGGATTGTGATAGATGATCCGAAGAATTAAAGCACTGAATAACTAAGCTCTCAAATAGTGTAAGCAGAAAGAAATGAGAATCGCCGCCGCGTGGCGCTCCATTCGCTAGAAACTTGCTACACGGAGGGATTGTGGTGGATGATCCAAACAATTAACGCAATGAAGCACTATGCCTACACACAGTACGTGTCAAGAAAGTAATGAGACTCGCCGTTTCGTGGCGCTCCATTCTCAAGAAGCAGGCTACCCGGAGGAATTGTGGTAGATCCAAACAATTAACGCACTGAAGCAATATGCCCTCATAAAATGTATGCAGAAAGTAATGAGACTCGCCGGTGCGTGGCGCTCCATTCGCTAGAAGCAAGCAACTCGGGTGGATGGAGGTGGATGATCCAAACAACTAACGCACTGAAGCAATATGCCCCCGTAAAGTGTATGCAGAAAGTAATGAGACTCACCGCTGCGTGGCGTTCCATTCGCAAGAAGCAAGCTACCCGGAGGGATTGTGGTGGATGATCCAAACAATTAACGCACTGAAGCACTATGCCACATAAAGTGTATGCAGAAAGTTTTAATACTCGGCGCCGCGTGGCGCTCCATTCGCTAGAAGTAAGCTACCTGAGAGATTGTGGTGGATGATCGAAACAATTAACGCACTGGAGAACTATGCCCTGATATAGTGTATGCAGAAACTCATGAGACTTTCCAAAGCGAGGAGCTCCATTCGCTGGAAGCAAGCTACCCGGAGGGATTTTGGTGGATGATCCAAACAATTAACGCAACGAAGAACTAGCTCACACACAGTATGTGTGGAGAAAGTAATGAGACTCGCCGCTGCGTGGCGCTCCATTCGCTAGAAGCAAGCAACCCGGATTGATGGAGGTGGATGATCCAAACAATTAACGCACTGAAGCACTATGCCCCCGTAAAGTGTATGCACAAAGTAATGAGACTCGCCGCTGCGTGAGGCTCCATTCACTAAAAGCAAGCTATCCGGAGGGATTGTGGAGGATGATCCAAACAATTAACGCAGTGAAGCACGATGCCCCAATAAAGTGTAGGCAGAAAATAATGATGCTCAGCGCCGCCTAGCGCTCCATTCGCTAGAAGGAAGCTACCCGAGGGATTGTGGTCTATGATCCAAACATTTAACGGACTGGAGCACTATCCTCTCATATATTGTATGCAGATACTATTGAGACTTTCCACTGCGTGGAGTTCCATTGGCTAGAAGCAAGCTACCCGAAAAGATTGTGGAAGCTCCAAAGAATTAACCCACTGAAGCACTATGCCCTCATAAAGTGTATGCAGAAAGTAATGGGACTTCCTGGCGCGTGGCGCTCCTTTCGCTAGAAGCAAGCTACCCGGAGGGATTGTGGCAGATGATCCGAAAAATTAATGCACTGAATAACTAAGCCCTAAAATAGTGTAAGTAGAAAGTAATCAGAATCGCCGCCGCGTGGTACTCCATTCGCTAGAAACAAGCTGCCCGGAGGGATTGTGGTGTATGATCCAAACTATTAGCGCACTGAAGCACTATGCCTACACACAGTACGTGTCAAGAAAGTAATGAGACTCGCCGCTTCGTGGCGCTCAATTCTCTAGAAGCAAGCTACCCGGAGGGATTGTGGTGGATGATCCAAACAACTGACACACTGGAGCAATATGCCCTCATAAAGTGAATGCTGAAAGTAATGGGACTTGCCACCGCGTGGCGCCCCATTCGCTAGAAGGAATCTACCCGGAGAAATTGGGGTGGATGATCAAAACAATTAAAGCACTGAAGCACTTTGCTGACACACAGTATGTGTCCGGAAACTAATTAGACTCGGCACTGCGTGGCGCTCCATTCGCTAGAAGCAAGTTTCCAGAAGGGTTTGTGATGGATGATGCAAACAATTAACATACTGAACCACTATGCTCACACACAGTATGTGTCCAAAAAGTAATGAGACTCGCAGCTGCGTGGCGCTCCATTCGCTAGAAGCAAGCAACCCGGATTGATGGTGGTGGATGATCCAAACAATTAACGCACTGAAGCACTATGACCCCATAAAGTGTATGCAGAAAGTAATGAGACTCGCCGCTGCGTGGCGCTCCATTCACTGGAAGCAAGCTATCCGGAGGGATTGTGGAGGATGATCGAAAAAATTAACGCCGTGAAGCACTATGCCCTTATAAAGTGTATGCAGAAAGTATTCATACTCGGCGCCGCGTGGCGTGTATGCAGAAACTCGTGAGACTTTCCAAAGCGTGGAGCTCCATTCGCTAGAAGCAAGCTACCCGGGGGGATTTTGGTGGATGATCCAACAATTAACGCAATGAAGAACTAGCTCACACACAGTATGTGTGGAGAAAGTAATGAGACTCGCCGCTGCGTGGCGCTCCATTCGCTAGAAGCAAGCTACCCGGATTGATGGTGGTGGATGGTCCAAACAATTAACGCAGTGAAGCACTATGCCCCCGTAAAGTGTATGCAGAAAGTAATGAGACTCACCGCTGCGTGGCGTTCCATTCGCTAGAAGCAAGCTATCCGGAGGGATTGTGGTGGATGACCCAAACAATTAACGCACTGAAGCACTATGCCCTCATAAAGTGTATGCAGAAAGTATTGATACTCGGCGCCGCCTTTCGCTCCATTCGCTAGGAGGAAGCTACCCGGAGGGATTGTGGTGGATGATCCAAACAATTAACGCACTGAAGATTTAGCTCACACACAGTGTGTGTCCAGAAAGTAATGAGACTCGCGGCTGCGTGGCGCTTCATTTGCTAGAAGAAAGCTACCCGGGGGGATTGAGGCGGATGATCCAAAGAATTAACGCAGTGAAGCACTATGCTCACACACAGTATGTGTCCAGAAAGTAATGAGACTCGCGGCTGCCTGGCGGTCCATTCTCTAGAAGCAAGCTACCCGAAAAGATTGTGGAAGTTCCAAAGAATTAACCCACTGAAGCACTATGCCCTCATAATGTGTATGCAGAAAGAATTGATACTCGGCACCGCGTGGCGCTCCATTCGCTAGAAGTAAGCTACACGAGGGATTGTGGTGGATGATCGAAACAATTAAAGCACTGGAGAACTATGACCTTATATAGTGTATGCAGAAACTCGTGAGACTTTCCAAAGCGTGGAGCTCCATTCGCAAGAAGCAAGCTACCCGGAGGGATTTTGGTGGATGATCCAAACAATTAACGATATGAAGAACTTGCTCACACACAGTATGTGTGGAGAAAGTAATGAGACTCGCCGCTGTCTAGCGCTCCATTCGCTAGAAGCAAGCAACCCGGATTGATGGTGGTGGATGATCCAAACAATTAACGCACTGAAGCACTATGCCCCCTTAAAATGTATGCAGAAAGTAATGATACTCACCGCTGCGTGGCGTTCCTTTCGCTAGAAGCAAACTATCCGGAGGGATTGTGGTGGATGACCCAAACAATTAACGCACTGAAGATTTAGCTCACACACAGTATGTGTCCAGAAAGTAGTGAGACTCGCCCCTGCGTGGCGCTCCATTCTCTAGAAGCAAACTACCCGGAGGGATTGTTTTGGATGATCCAAACAATTAAGGCACTGAAGCACTATGCCCCCATAAAGTGTTTTCAGAAAGTAATGAGACTCGCCGCTGCGTGGCACTCCATTCGCTACAAGCAAGCTACCCGGGGGACTTGAGGCGGATGATCCAAACAATTAACGCAGTGAAGCACTATGCTCACACGCAGTATGTGTCCAGAAAGTAATGAGACTCGCGGCTGCGTGGCGCTCCATTCGCTGGAAGCAAGCTACCCGAAAGGTTTTTTTTTTTTTTTTTAGCCTCCACTTCCCCCTGCCTTGGCCGATTACTTTCGGACTTATTTATGGCAGACGCAACTGCCTCATGCCTTTGTTCTCTCTCTTATACTTTAATGTTTCTTTATTATCTCTCTGTCTTTTCGGCGTCTAACCTCAGCAGATTGAGGTGAGGCACATTTCTTTTCAGCATGGCACCTAATTATTAAAACCATGCCCTTATATTTCTCTCTCTCTCTCTTTTTTTTTTTTTTGTTTATTTTCCTTTATTTATCCTTTTACATGCAGAAAATAACCTGAAAGAAGAAAGAAAATAATTGATTAGTACATAAGATAAATGAGTGGGAAGCAGCGCATTCCCCACCATGAGAAGTAAAAATTTAAAAGAAATATATATATATATATATATATATATATATATATATATAAAATAAGCAAAACACAGTGTAAAAAACTACATCTTCTCATTTGGTGTTAGATGTCTTGTAGTTTCTTCTTTCTTCCATGATTCTCTATGCTTTTGTCACACTGTTTCTCATATGCGTTTATTACACTAACACGCACAACACTGACACACACCTAATGTTAATTAAGGTTATAGAAATAAAAACGAAATAAATAAATAAATAAAAAGAAACGTAAGTTTGTACTATAGTTCTGGGTGTTTGCCAGAACTTTACAATTGTTTCTATTAGAATTTGATTTTTTTTTTTTAATTTTATCTTTTCAAAGTGCCATCTGTTCAGTTACCTTCTTCGTTGGGTGCGTTCATTCCATAGGTTTCTCATTACATGCTCTGTTATTTTTTGAAAGTTATCGAATTTTGTTTTATCCTGCCGTAAGCTAGTCCAATCTTCATCACTAAGTTCATCTCTGAGATTCCTTATTTCTTCACTTGTTACGTAATTTTCACAATTCCATATTACGTGTTCAGGTGTTTGGATTTCTCCACATGAACACATTTCGTCATTTTCAATATTTAATCTTTTCAAGTGTGTTTTGAAGGGTCCATGGCCCGACAGCGCTTCCATAGTTTCCTTCTTTATTTCACCAATTTCTTTCCTTACTTTGATAGTTGGTATGTATTCTTTGAGCTTTTCTCCTTTTGTTGTGGTGTACCATTCTTCCTGCCATTTTCTTTCTATCAACATATTTAGTTCGTCTTCGTTATTCGGATTTGTACCTAGAATCTCTATTATTTTTATAGTTTCATTATTTGTTTTCCATCGTTTTATAGCTTCTCTTAGTATTTGGTAGTGGATTGGTTCTTCTAGTGCAAGCACTTGTAAGGATTCTATCGGTAGTGTTTTGATTATTCCTATTGTTCTAATTATAACTCCTCTCTGAACTCTGTTTATTTGTTCCCTTAATTTTTTATTTGCAAATATTCTGTGAGCCCAGATGCTGGCACAGTATTTTACTGTTGGCATTATTACAGCATTGTTGTACGTTTGTAGGGTGTTTTTGGGTATCTTATAGTCTTTTCTTGCAATTGTGAGTTTTTTGTGTGCTACTTTCTTTCCTTTGTCAGTTACGTTTTCAACATGTTTAGCATATTTCAGTTTATCGTCAATCCATACTCCCAAGTACTTGAATTATTTCACTCGTTCAATTTTTTGGTTGTTAATCTTTAATATTGGATCTCTTTGTATAGATTGGCCGAATGTCGTGTATTTAGTTTTATTTCCTGATAGTTTCAGTTTATTTATTTCGCACCATTTCTGAAGCGTGTGTAAGACTTGGTTCCCTTTCCTCTCAATTTCGTCTCTTGATCGTGCTGATACGACTATTGCGATATCATCTGCATAGCCGACTACTCCTTCCGTGTCTTCTGTAATTTCCAGTGTTTTTAGGCAGGGTTCGATAACGATGTCCCACATCGTTGGACCGCATATGGATCCCTGTGGACATCCCTTTGTTGTATATGTGGTAATGTTATTATTTGGTGTCTTGTAAGTGACCTGTCTTTCGTTGCAGTATTCTAACATTAGTTGGTATAGTGATTTAGGTACTTTCATTTTTTTTAAATTGTTTGAAGAGTGATGGCCACCACAAATTGTCAAAAGCTCCACTGATATCAACATAGATTACTACCTGGTACTTGTC
Source organism: Thermobia domestica (assembly GCF_964235325.1). NCBI lineage: Eukaryota > Metazoa > Arthropoda > Insecta > Zygentoma > Lepismatidae > Thermobia > Thermobia domestica. The sequence continues at coordinate 190,090,956 of NC_137459.1, read as the reverse complement.
TATTTTTCCATTTTCTATTAATTCTAAAAGCCTCCTTATAGCTGTCTCCGTACTTTTCTTCTTCCTAAAGCCATGCTTTAGCTTATCTCCATCTATGTTTCGATATTTGCTAAGTCTATTAGTAATTACTCTTTCGAATATTTTTCCTATTATATTTAAGAGACAGATAGGTCTATACGCCTTACGGTCGTCATTTCTTTTATCTTCGCTCTTTTTTATTATTACTAAGTTTGAGTGTTTCCATATTTTAGGAATTCTTTTCGTCTTGAGGCATAGATTGTAGAGTCTTGATAGAAATGGTGACCATGTATCTGCATTTTCCAGGAAAATTTCTGATTTTATCATGTCTGGACCTTCTGCTTTCTTCTTTTTTAACATTTTTATGTAATTACTTATTTCTTGATTGGTTGTTTCTTTTATAATTTCGTCGTTTATTGGTAAAATTTTCATTTCTTCCCTCATTTGTTTGTGCACCTCGTCATCGTCTTCTTTTTCGTCCTTGGGTAAAAGTTTTTCCATTAAAAATTTTATGGTGCTTTCCCATCCTTCAGTAAAACTTCCGTCATCTTTTCTTAAGGTTGAGAGAGTTGTTGGCTTCTTTATTTTCTGACTAATTATTTTATATGGTTCACCCCAAATGTCTAGGTTAGTATTTTCTTTAAGGTAGTTCTTCCAACTATTTACTTTCATTTCTTTTATTTTGTTTTCATATATTTCTTTTTGCTCTCTGTATTTTCTTAGTCGTATTTGTTTCAATTCTATTTCCCACGTCTCTTGATATAATTTCCTAGCTCTTCTCGTTTTTAGTTTTAAGTCTTTTAGTTCATTATTCCAAAAGGAGTTGTTTTTATTTGATTTTCCATTTAATGTTCGTGTTTTAGTTGAACTTTTAATTGCTTTAATTATTTCAGTTTCCAATGTTTCAGCTATTTCATCAACATCGCTATCGTCTTCTATTTGTGGCAATTTAATTGTCTCCCAAAATTTAGTCCAATTTATTCGTTTTGTGTTATATATTACAGTTTTTTCGTTTTCATTTGGATTGTTAGAATTTGTTTTGCTGCTTATCTCGAATAGTATTGCGTTATGATCACTTAGGGTAGCCGCGTCTAGTACCCTCCAATTTATTATTCTGTCGCTGAGTTGCAATGTTGTTAGTGTTATGTCTATGTTTGATTCACCCCCTTGTCTACTCCTATACGTGGGCGGATGACCTTCCTCATTTATTACTACCAGATCCTTTTCTGCTATCATTTCTTCTACTTTCTGTCCTCTGTCGTCTGTATATCTACTCTGCCAAATTGGAGATTTAGCATTCGCGTCGGCGCATATAAGTATGTCTTTGTGTTTGTAAGTGTCACAAAATTTTGTCATGGTATTTAAAAAAGGTTCTATATCTAGAAAAAACTGACAGTAACAGTTTAATATCATAATATCTCCATTTTGTGATTTAAGTTCTATACAATTTGTCCATGGGTCACTAAACTGTGTTAGGTTTAGAATTTTGTAGCTTTTGTTTCTGTTTACTATCACTACCATAGGTTTCTCTCCAATGTGGTTTGAATTTGGCTTCCCTCCTCGTGTGTTTTGTTTTTCACCTGTGTTGTTTATAGGTTTCTCTCCTGCGTACACTATTTCTGTTTTTCCCATTACCGTTAGTTTTTTTGTTTTTAGTATAGGGTTCTTGTATTAAAATTATTTCTATATCTTCCTTCTCAGCGAGTTCTTTTATCTCGACCATTACTGTAAATGACCCACATGCGTTTATCTGCATAATTTTTATTCTTTCCTCCTTCCTCGGTTCATCCATGCTTGTGGTCAGGGGTTATATATTTTAACGTGGGTGTGTGGCCACTCCGCTCTGTGGTCAAATACAATACGTCCATACAGTTTGGCAAATTCCCTATATACTTTCTCCAAGTCGAGGGTCTTCTTTCTCCTTTTGTAAACTGATTTCACGTGTTCAAGCAGTTGTTCTGGGTCTGAGGTTATCCCGTTCGTTTCAAGTTCGATTTCGTCTACGTCTTCGAGTTGTGGGAAGAATATCGTTTTTCCTTTCTCAATATGGTGCCTAACCAAGAGTCTTAGAGCCGTTGTCAATAACTTGGTTTCCTCTAATCTTCCTAGGATCATTTGGGTTTATATGCTATTGTATAAATTTTTAGGGTCCTGTGAGGCTGTATTTTCACTTTTTCTTGCTCTTGTTAGTAGCCTATCCATTTTGTCAGTTTCTCTCCATTCTGTTCTCTTCTCCATCTCTTTGATATTATCTTCCTTAATTTTGGTTTCTGGATGCTCTAAATCCTGTTTTTTTCTTCTTTCCCCATAAGCTACTGTTTCACTACTTTCTTTCTCATGGTATTCTAACGTTAATTTTGCTGTATTGAAGAGTTGTTTATCTGGTATTTTCATTTTTAAGGTTAGTTTCTTGGAATTTCTTATTACTTTATATATTCTTTTTATGACTTCTTGCGGTTGTTTACCCCACAGACCCATTGACAGTGCTGGAGCTGTGATTTCTTTCCTAATTTTATCTTTACTTAATGAAACCGTTTGTATATATTTTAGTACAATTTCCAAATCTTCCATAGCTTCCTGTTTTGTCGATTTTATATGCAAAAAATTTACTTGATATTTATTTGTGGAGTAATACACTCTGACCGCGTTGTTCGCTTCTTTTATATCTATGTAGTTCATTTTGTTTAAGTCAAAATTTCACGTTAATTGTTTGGATCACCCACCAAAATCCCTCCGGGCAGCTTGCTTCTAGCGAATGGAGCTCCATGCTTTGGAAAGTCTCACGAGTTTCTGCATACACTATATGAGGGCATAGTTCCCCAGTGCGTTAATTGTTTCGATCATCCACCACAATCCCTCGGGTAGTTCACTTCTACCGAATGGAGCGCTACGCAGCAGTGAGTCTCATTACTTTTTGGACACATACTGTATGTCACCATAGTGCTTCAGTGTGTTAATTGTTTGCATCATCCATCACAATCCCTTCGGGAAGCTTGCTTCTAGCGAATGGAGCGCCACGCAGTGGCGAGTCTAATTAGTTTCCGGACAAATACCGTGTGTAAGCAAAGTGCTTCAGTGCTTTAATTGTTTTGATCATCCACCACAATTCCTCCGGGTAGCTTCCTTCTAGCGAATGGAGCGCCACGCGTTGGCAAGTCTCATTACTTTTTGGACACATACTGTGTGTGAGCATAGTGCTTCAGTGTGTTAATTGTTAGCATGATCCATCACAATCCCTTCGGGAAGCTTGCTTCTAGCGAATGGAGCGCCACGCAGTGGCGAGTCTAATTAGTTTCCGGACACATACCGTGTGTCAGCAAAGTGCTTCAGTGCTTTAATTGTTTTGATCATCCACCACAATTCCTCCGGGTAGCTTCCTTCTAGCGAATGGAGCGCCACGCGTTGGCAAGTCTCATTAATTTTAGGACACATACTGTGTGTGAGCATACTGCTTCAGTGTGTTAATTGTTTGCATGATCCATCACAATCCCTTCGGGAAGCTTGCTTCTCGCGAATGGAGCGCCACGCAGTGGCGAGTCTAATTAGTTTCCGGACACATACCGTGTGTCAGCAAAGTGCTTCAGTGCTTTAATTGTTTTGATCATCCACCACAATTCCTCCGGGTAGCTTCCTTCTAGCGAATGGAGCGCCACGCGTTGGCAAGTCTCATTACTTTTTGGACACATACTGTGTGTGAACATAGTGATTCAGTGTGTTAATTGTTTGCATCATCCATCACAAACCCTTCGGGAAGCTTGCTTCTAGCGAATGGAGCGCCACGCAGGGGCGAGTCTAATTAGTTTCCGGACACATACCGTGTGTCAGCAAAGTGCTTCAGTGCTTTAATTGTTTTGATCATCCACCACAATTCCTCCGGGTAGCTTCCTTCTAGCGAATGGAGCGCCACGCGGTGGCAAATCTCATTACTTTCTGCATACACTTTATGAGGGCATATTGCTTCAGTGCGTCAATTGTTTGGAACATCCACAACAATCCCTCCGGGTAGCTTGCTTCTAGAGAATTGAGCGCCACGAAGCGGCGAGTCTCATTACTTTCTTGGCACGTACTGTGTGTAGGCATAGTGCTTCAGTGCGCTAATAGTTTGGATCATCCACCACAATCCCTCCGGGTAGCTTGCTTCTAGCGAATGGAGCGCTACGCAGCCGCGAGTCTCATTACTTTCTGGACACATACTGTGTGTGAGCATAGTGCTTCACTGCGTTAATTCTTTGGATTATCCGCCTCAACCCCCCCGAATAGCTTGCTTCTAGCGAATGGAGTGCCACGCAGCGGCGAGTCTCATTACTTTCTGAAAACACTTTATGGAGGCATAGTGCTTCAGTGCCTTAATTGTTTGCCTCATCCACCACAATCCCTCCGGGTAGCTTGCTTCTAGCGAATGGAGCGCCACGCAGGGGAAAGTCTCATTACTTTCTGGACACATACTGTGTGTGAGCTAAATCTTCAGTGCGTTAATTGTTTGGATCATCCACCACAATCCCTCCGGATAGCTTGCTTCTAGCGAATGGAGCTCCACGCGGTGGAAAGTCTCAATAGTATCTGCATACAATATATGAGAGGATAGTGCTCCAGTGCGTTAAATGTTTGGATCATAAACCACAATCCCTTCGGGAAGCTTGCTTCTCGCGAATGGAGCGCCACGCAGTGGCGAGTCTAATTAGTTTCCGGACACATACCGTATGTCAGCAAAGTGCTTCAGTGCTTTAATTGTTTGGATCATCTACCACAATTCCTCCGGGTAGCTTCCTTCTAGCGAATGGAGCGCCACGCGGTGGCAACTCTCATTACTTTTTGGACACATACTGTGTGTGAGCATAGTGCTTCAATGTGTTAATTGTTTGCATTATCCATCACAAACCCTTCGGGAAGCTTGCTTCTAGCGAATGGAGCGCCACGCAGGGGCGAGTCTAATTAGTTTCCGGACACATACCGTGTGTCAGCAAAGTGCTTCAGTGCTTTAATTGTTTTGATCATCCACCACAATTCCTCCGGGTAGCTTTCTTCTAGCGAATGGAGCGCCACGCGGTGGCAAGACTCATTACTTTCTGCATACACTTTATGAGGGCATATTGCTTCAGTGCGTCAATTGTTTGGAACATCCACAACAATCCCTCCGGGTAGCTTGCTTCTAGAGAATTGAGCGCCACGAAGCGGCGAGTCTCATTACTTTCTTGGCACGTACTGTGTGTAGGCATAGTGCTTCAGTGCGCTAATAGTTTGGATCATCCACCACAATCCCTCCGTGTAGCTTGTTTCTAGCGAATGGAGCGCCACGCGGCGGCGATTCTCATTACTTTCTGCTTACACTATTTTAGGGCTTAGTTCTTCAGTGCGTTAATTCTTCGGATCATCTACCACAATCCCTCCGGGTAGCTTGCTTCTAGCGAATGGAGCGCCACGCGCCAGGAAGTATCATTACTTTCTGCATACACTTTATGAGGGCATAGTGCTTCAGTGGGTTAATTCTTTGGAGCTTCCACAATCTTTTCGAGTAGCTTGCTTCTAATGAATGGAGCGCCACGCAGCGGCGATTCTCATTACTTTCTGCATGCATTTTACTGGGGCATAGTGCTTCACTGCGTTAATTGTTTGGATGATCGACCACCATCAATCCGGGTAGCTTGCTTCTAGCGAATGGTGCGCCACGCAGCGACTAGTCTCATTACTTTCTCCACACATACTGTGTGTGACCTAGTTCTTCATTGCGTTAATTGTTTTTTATAATCCACCAAAATCTCTCCGGGTAGCTTGCTTCTTGCGAATGGAGCTCCACGCTTTGGAAAGTCTCACGAGTTTCTGCATACACTATATAAGGGCATAGTTTTCCAGTGCATTAATTGTTTCGATCATCCACCACAATCCCTCGTGTAGCTTACTTCTAGCGAATGGAGCGTCACGCGGCGCAGAGTATCAATTCTTTCTGCATACACTTTATGAGACCATAGTACTTCAGTGGGTTAATTCTTTGTTAACTTCCACAATCTTTTTCGGGTAGCTTGCTTCTAGCAAATGGAGCGCCAGGCAGCCGCGAGTCTCATTACTTTCTGGACACATACTGTGTGTGAGCATAATGCTTCACTGCGTTATTTCTCTGGATCATCCGCCTCAATCCCCACGGGTAGCTTGCTTCTAGCGAATGGATGGCCACGCAGGGGCGAGTCTCATTACTTTCTGGACACATACTGTGTGTGAGCTAAATCTTCAGTGCGTAAATTATTTGGATCATCCACCACAATCACTCCGGGTAGCTTGCTTTTAGCGAATGGAGCTTCACGCGGTAGAAAGTCTCAATAGTATCTGCATACAATATATGAGAGGATAGTGCTCCAGTGCGTTAAATGTTTGGATCATAAACCACAATCCCTCGGGTAGCTTCCTTCTAGTGAATGGAGCGCCAGGCGGCGCCGAGTATCAATACTTTCTGCATACACTTTATGATGGCATAGTGCTTCAGTGCGTTAATTGTTTGGGTCATCCACCACGATCCCTCCAGATAGCTTGCTTCTAGCGAATGGACCGCCACACAGCGGTGAGACTCATTACTTTCTGCATACACTTTACGGGGGCATAGTGCTTCACTGCGTTAAGTGTTTGGACCATCCACCACCAACAATCCGGGTAGCTTGCTTCTAGCGAACGGAGCGCCACGCAGCGGCGAGTCTCATTACTTTCTCCACACATACTGTGTGTGAGCTAGTTCTTCATTGCGTTAATTGTTTGGATCATCCACCAAAATCCCTCCCGGTAGCTTGCTTCTAGCGAATGGAGCTCCACGCTTTGGAAAGTTTCGCGCGTTTTTGCATACACTATATGAGGGCATAGTTCTCCAGTGCGTTAATTGTTTCGATCATCCACCACAGTCCCTCGTGTAGCTTACTTCTAGTGAATGGAGCGCCACGCGGCGCCGAGTATGAATACTTTCTGCATACACTTTATAAGGGCATAGTGCTTCACTGCGTTAATTGTTTCGATCATCCTCCACAATCCCTCCGGATAGCTCGCTTCTAGTGAATGGAGCGCCACATAGCGGCGAGTCTCATTACTTTCTGCATACACTTTATGGGGTCATAGTGCTTCAGTGCGTTAATTGTTTGGATCATCCACCACCATCAATCCGGGTTGCTTGCTTCTAGCGAATAGAGCGCCACGCAGCGGCGAGTCTCATTACTTTCTGGACACATACTGTGTGTGAGCATAGTGCTTCAGTGTGTTAATTGTTTGCATCATCCATCACAAACCCTTCAGGAAGCTTGCTTCTAGCGAATGGGGCGCCACGCAGTGGCGAGTCTAATTAGTTTCCGGACACATACTGTGTGTCAGCAAAGTGCTTCAGTGCTTTAATTGTTTTGATCATCCAGCACAATTCCTCCGGGTAGCTTCCTTCTAGCGAATGGAAGCCACGCGGTGGCAAGTCCCATTACTTTCTGCATATACTTTATGAGGGTATATTGCTTCAGTGTGTCAATTGTTTGGATCATCCACCTCAATCCCTCCGGGTAGCTTGCTTCTAGAGAATTGAGCGCCACGAAGCGGCGAGTCTCATTACTTTCTTGACACGTACTGTGTGTAGGCATAGTGCTTCAGTGCGCTAATAGTTTGGATCATACACCACAATCCCTCCGGGCAGCTTGCTTCTAGCTAATGGAGCGCCACGCGGCGGCGATACTCATTACTTTCTGCTTACACTTTATGAGGGCATAGTGCTTCAGTGGGTTAATTCTTCGGATCATCCACCTCCATCAATCCGGGTTGCTTGCTTCTAGCGAATGGAGCGCCACGCAGCGGCGAGTCTCATTACTTTCTCCACACATACTGTGTGTGAGCTAGTTCTTCGTTGCGTTAATTGTTTGGATCATCCACCTCCATCAATCCGGGTAGCTTGCTTCTAGAGAATTGAGCGCCACGAAGCGGCGAGTCTCATTACTTTCTTGACACGGATGTCTCATTACTTTCTGCATACACTTTATGAGGGCATAGTGCTTCAGTGGGTTAATTCTTTGGAGCTTCCACAATCTTTCCGGGTAGCTTGCTTCTAGCCAATGGAGCTCCACGCGGTGGAAAGTCTCATGAGTTTCTGCATACACTATATAAGGGCATAGTTCTCCAGTGCGTTAATTGTTTCGATCATCCACCACAATCCCTCGGGTAGCTTACTTCTAGCGAATGGAGCGCTACGCGGCGCCGAGTATCAATACTTTCTGCATACACTTTATGTGGCATAGTGCTTCAATGCGTTAATTGTTTGGATCATCCACCACAATCCCTCCGGATAGCTTGCTTCTAGCGAATGGAGCGCCACGCGGCGGCGATTCTCATTTCTTTCTGCTTACACTATTTGAGGGCTTAGTTCTTCAGTGCTTTAATTCTTCGGATCATCTACCACAATCCCTTCTGGTAGCTTGCTTCTAGCGAATGGAGCGCCACGCACCAGCGAGTCTCATTACTTTCTTGACACGTACTGTGTGTAGGCATAGTGCTTCAGTGCGTTAATTGTTTGGATCATCCACCACAATCCCTCCGGGTAGCATGTTTCTAGCGAATGGAGCGCCACGCGGCGGCGATTCTCATTTCTTTCTGCTTACACTATTTGAGGGCTTAGTTCTTCAGTGCTTTAATTCTTCGGATCATCTACCACAATCCCTTCTGGTAGCTTGCTTCTTGCGAATGGAGCGCCACGCGCCAGCAAGTCTCATTACTTTCTGCATACACTTTATGAGGGCATAGTGCTTCTGTGGGTTAATTCTTTGGAACTTCCTCAATCCTTTCGGGTAGCTTGCTTCTAGGGAATGGAGCGCCACGCAAGGGCGAGTCTCACTACTTTCTGGACACATACTGTGTGTGAGCATAGTGCTTCACTGCGTTAACTGTTTGGGTCATCCACCACAATCCCTCCGGATAGTTTGCTTCTAGCGAATGGAGCGCCACGCAGCGGCGAGTCTCATTACTTTCTCCACACATACTGTGTGTGAGCAAGAAATGAAATGAAATTTTGAGTTTTACGTCCCACGGTTATGCCGATTAGGCTAAAGGAGACGGTGATCATGAGTAATGAATGAAATGGTGGAATGCAGAAAGTGGGAGGAAACGAGAGAACCCCGAGAAAACCCACGCACACGGTGTTTGTCCACCACAAAGTTCACTTGGCGGGAGCAGGGTTTGAACCCGAGACCTCTAGCACCAGAGGTGAACGCTCTACCACTGAGCCACCGCGGCCCCTGTGTGTGAGCAAGTTCTTCATATCGTTAATTATTTGGATCATCCACCAAAATTCCTCCGGGTAGCTTGCTTCTAGCGAATGGAGCTCCATGCTTTGGAAAGTCTCACGAGTTTCTGCATACACTATATGAGGGCATAGTTCTCCAGTGCGTTAATTGTTTCGATCATCCACCACAATCCCTCGGGTAGTTCACTTCTACCGAATGGAGCGCTACGCAGCGGTGAGTCTCATTACTTTTTGGACACATACTGTGTGTCAGCATAGTGCTTCAGTGTGTTAATTGTTTGAATCATCCATCACAATTCCTCCGGGTAGCTTGCTTCTAGCGAATGGAGCTCCATGCTTTGGAAAGTCTCACGAGTTTCTGCATACACTATATGAGGGCATAGTTCTCCAGTGCGTTAATTGTTTCGATCATCCACCACAATCCCTCGGGTAGTTCACTTCTACCGAATGGAGCGCTACGCAGCGGTGAGTCTCATTACTTTTTGGACACATACTGTGTGTCAGCATAGTGCTTCAGTGTGTTAATTGTTTGCATCATCCATCACAATCCCTTCGGGAAGCTTGCTTCTAGCGAATGGAGCGCCACGCAGTGGCGAGTCTAATTAGTTTCCGGACACATACCGTGTGTCAGCAAAGTGCTTCAGTGCTTTAATTGTTTTGATCATCCACCACAATTCCTCCGGGTAGCTTCCTTCTAGCAAATGGAGCGCCACGCGTTGGCAAGTCTCATTACTTTTTGGACACATACTGTGTGTGAGCATAGTGCTTCAGTGTGTTAATTGTTTGAATCATCCATCACAATTCCTCCGGGTAGCTTGCTTCTAGCGAATGGAGCTCCATGCTTTGGAAAGTCTCACGAGTTTCTGCATACACTATATGAGGGCATAGTTCTCCAGTGCGTTAATTGTTTCGATCATCCACCACAATCCCTCGGGTAGTTCACTTCTACCGAATGGAGCGCTACGCAGCGGTGAGTCTCATTACTTTTTGGACACATACTGTGTGTCAGCATAGTGCTTCAGTGTGTTAATTGTTTGCATCATCCATCACAATCCCTTCGGGAAGCTTGCTTTTAGCGAATGGAGCGCCACGCAGTGGCGAGTCTAATTAGTTTCCGGACACATACCGCGTGTCAGCAAAGTGCTTCTGTGCTTTAATTGTTTTGATCATCCACCACAATTCCTAAAAAAGAATTCCTAAAATATGGAAACACTCAAACTTAGTAATAATAAAAAAGAACGAAGATAAAAGAAATGACGACTCTAAGGCGTATAGACCTATCTGTCTCTTAAATATAATAGGAAAAATATGCGAAAGGGTAATCACTAACAGACTTAGCAAATATCGAAACATAGAAAGAGATAAGCTACAGCATGGCTTTAGGAAGAAGAAAAGTACGGAGACAGCTATAAGAAGGCTTTTAGAATTAATAGAAAATGGAAAAATAGACAAGTACCAGGTAGTAATCTATGTTGATATCAGTGGAGCTTTTGACAATTTGTGGTGGCCATCACTCTTCAAACAATTTAAAAATTGAAAGTACCTAAATAACTATACCAGCTAATGTTAGAATACTGCAACGAAAGACAGGTCACTTACAAGGCACCAAATAATAACATTACCACATATACAACAAAGGGATGTCCACAGGGATCCATATGCGGTCCAACGATGTGGGACATCGTTATCGAACCCTGCCTAAAAACACTGGAAATTACAGAAGACACGGAAGGAGTAGTCGGCTATGCAGATGATATCGCAATAGTCGTATCAGCACGATCAAGAGACGAAATTGAGAGGAAAGGGAACCAAGTCTTACACACGCTTCAGAAATGGTGCGAAATAAATAAACTGAAACTATCAGGAAATAAAACTAAATACACGATATTCGGCCAATCTATACAAAGAGATCCAATATTAAAGATAAATAACCAAAAAATTGATCGAGTGAAAGAATTCAAGTATTTGGGAGTATGGATTGACGATAAACTGAACTATGCTAAACATGTCGAAAACGTAACTGACAAAGGAAAGAAAGTAGCACATAAAATACTCACAATTGCAAGGAAAGACTATAAGATACCCAAAAAGACCCTACAAACGTACAACAATGCTGTAATAATGCCAACAGTAAAATACTCTGCCAGCATCTGGGCTCACAGAATATTTGCAAATAAAAAATTAAGGGAACAAATAAACAGAGTTCAGAGAGGAGTTATAATTAGAACAATAGGAATAATCAAAACACTACCGATAGAATCCTTACAAGTGCTTGCACTAGAAGAACCAATCCACTACCAAATACTAAGAGAAGCAATAAAACGATGGAAAACAAATAGTGAAACTATAAAAATAATAGAGATTCTAGGTACAAATCCGAATAACGAAGACGAACTAAATATGTTGATAGAAAGAAAATGGCAGGAGGAATGGTACACCACAACAAAAGGAGAAAAGCTCAAAGAATACATACCAACTATCAAAGTAAGGAAAGAAATTGGTGAAATAAAGAAGGAAACTATGGAAGCACTGTCGGGACATGGACCCTTCAAAACACATTTGAAAAGACTAAATATTGAAAATGACGAAATGTGTTCATGTGGAGAAATCCAAACACCTGAACACGTAATATGGAATTGTGAAAATTACGTAACTAGTGAAGAAATAAGGAATTTCAGAGATGAACTTAGTGATGAAGATTGGACTAGCTTACGGCAGGATAAAACAAAATTCGATAATTTTCAAAAAATAACAGAGCATGTAGTGAGAAACCTATGGAATGAACGAACCCAACGAAGAAGGTAATTGAACAAATGGCACTTTGAAAAGATACAAAAAAAAAATCAAATTCTAATAGAAACAATTTTAAAGTTCTGGCAAACACCCAGAACTATAGTACAAACTTACGTTTCTTTTTATTTATTTATTTATTTCGTTTTATTTCTATAACCTCTATCAACATTGTGTGTGTGTCAGTGTAGTGCGTGTTAGTGTAATAAACGCATATGAGAAACAGTGTGATAAAAGCATAGAGAATCATGGAAGAAAGAAGAAACTACAAGACAGTTAACACCAAATGAGAATGTTTTTTACACTGTGTTTTGTTTATTTTTCTTTTAATATTTTACTTTTCAGGGTGGGGAATGTGCTGCTTTCCACTCATTTATCTTATGTACTAATCAATTATTTTCTTTCTTCTTTCAGGTTATTTTCTGCATGTAAAAGGATAAATAAAGGAAATTAATAAAAAAAAAAGAGAGAGAAATATAAGGGCATGGTTTTAAATATTAGGTGCCATGCTGAAAAGAAATGTGCCTCACCTCAATCTGCTGAGGTTTGACAGCCGAAAAGACAGAGAGATAAATAAAGAAAAAAAACAAAGTATAAGAGAGAGAAATAAAGGCAAGAGGCAGTTGCGTCTGCCGTAAATAAGTCCGAAAGTAATCGGCCAAGGCAAAGGGAATTGGAGGCTTAAAAAAAAAAAAAAAAAAAAAAAAAAAAAAAAAAAAACAATTCCTCCGGGTAGCTTCCTTCTAGCGAATGGAGCGCCACGCACCGGCGAGTCTCATTACTTTCTTGACACGTACTGTGTGTAGGCATAGTGCTTCAGTGCGTTAATTGTTTGGATCATCCACCACAATCCCTCCGGGTAGCATGTTTCTAGCGAATGGAGCGCCACGCGGCGGCGATTCTCATTTCTTTCTGCTTACACTATTTGAGGGCTTAGTTCTTCAGTGCTTTCATTCTTCGGATCATCTACCACAATCCCTTCTGGTAGCTTGCTTCTAGCGAATGGAGCGCCACGCGCCAGCAAGTCTCATTACTTTCTGCATACACTTTATGAGGGCATAGTGCTTCTGTGGGTTAATTCTTTGAAACTTCCACAATCCTTTCGGGTAGCTTGCTTCTAGGGAATGGAGCGCCACGCAAGGGCGAGTCTCACTACTTTCTGGACACATACTGTGTGTGAGCATAGTGCTTCACTGCGTTAACTGTTTGGGTCATCCACCACAATCCCTCCGGATAGTTTGCTTCTAGCGAATGGAGCGCCACGCAGCGGCGAGTCTCATTACTTTCTCCACACATACTGTGTGTGAGCAAGAAATGAAATGAAATTTTGAGTTTTACGTCCCACGGTTATGCCGGTTAGGCTAAAGGAGACGGTGATCATGAGCAATGAATGAAATGGTGGAATGAAGAAAGTGGGAGGAAACGAGAGAACCCCGAGAAAACCCACGCACACGGTGTTTGTCCACCACAAAGTTCACTTGGCGGGAGCAGGGTTTGAACCCGAGACCTCTAGCACCAGAGGTGAACGCTCTACCACTGAGCCACCGCGGCCCCTGTGTGTGAGCAAGTTCTTCATATCGTTAATTATTTGGATCATCCACCAAAATTCCTCCGGGTAGCTTGCTTCTAGCGAATGGAGCTCCATGCTTTGGAAAGTCTCACGAGTTTCTGCATACACTATATGAGGGCATAGTTCTCCAGTGCGTTAATTGTTTCGATCATCCACCACAATCCCTCGGGTAGTTCACTTCTACCGAATGGAGCGCTACGCAGCGGTGAGTCTCATTACTTTTTGGACACATACTGTGTGTCAGCATAGTGCTTCAGTGTGTTAATTGTTTGCATCATCCATCACAATCCCTTCGGGAAGCTTGCTTCTAGCGAATGGAGCGCCACGCAGTGGCGAGTCTAATTAGTTTCCGGACACATACCGTGTGTCAGCAAAGTGCTTCAGTGCTTTAATTGTTTTGAACATCCACCACAATTCCTCCGGGTAGCTTCCTTGTAGCAAATGGAGCGCCACGCGTTGGCAAGTCTCATTACTTTTTGGACACATACTGTGTGTGAGCATAGTGCTTCAGTCTGTTAGTTGTTTGAATCATCCATCACAATCCCTTCGGGAAGCTTGCTTCTAGCGAATGGAGCGCCACGCAGTGGCGAGTCTAATTAGTTTCCGGACACATACCGCGTGTCAGCAAAGTGCTTCTGTGCTTTAATTGTTTTGATCATCCACCACAATTCCTCCGGGTAGCTTCCTTCTAGCGAATGGAGCGCCACGCGGTAGCAAGTCTCATTACTTTCTGCATACACTTTATGAGGGCATATTTCTTCAGTGCGTTAATTGGTTGGATCATCCACCAAAATCCCTCCAGGTAGCTTGTTTCTAGCGAATGGAGCGCCACGCGGCGGCGATTCTCATTACTTTCTGCTTACACTATTTGAGGGCTTAGTTCTTCAGTGCGTTAATTCTTCGGATCATCTACCACAATCCCATCTAATAGCTTGCTTCTATCGAATGGAGCGCCACGCGCCAGCAAGTCTCATTACTTTCTGCATACACTTTATGAGGGCATAAATCTTCAGTGGGTTAATTCTTTGGAACTTCCACAATCTTTTCGTGTAGCTTGCTTCTAGCGAATGGAGCTCCACGCTTTGGAAAGTCTCACGAGTTTCAGCATACACTATATGAGGGCATAGTTCTCCAGTGCGTTAATTGTTTCGATCATCCACCACAATCCGCCGGGTAGCTTACTTCTAGCGAATGGAGCGCCACGCGGGCCGAGTATCAATACTTTCTGCATACACTTTACGAGGGCATAGTGCTTCAGTGCGTTAATTGTTTGGGTCATCCACCACAATCCCTCCGGATACCTTGCTTCTAGCGAATGGAGCGCCACGCAGCGGTGAGTCTCATTACTTTCTGCATACACTTTACGGGGGCATAGTGCTTCACTGCGTTAATTGTTTGGATCATCCACCACCATCAATCCGGGTAGCTTGCCGGAGGATTTGTGGTGGATCGTCTAGACAATTAACGCACAGAAGCATTATGCTCACGTACAGTATTTGTTCAGAAAGTGATGAGACTCGCCTACGCGTGGCGCTCCAAACGTTAGAAGCAATCTTCCCGGAGTGATTGTGGTGGATCATCTAAACAATTAACGCACAGAAGCACTATGCTCACTTACAGTGTATGCAGAGAGTATTGAGACTCGTCGCCGCGAGGCACTCCATTCGCTAAAAGCAAGCTCCCCGTACGCATTGTTTGTGGATGATCTAAACAATTAACGCACTGATGTACTATGGTCACAAACTGTATGTATCCAGAAAGTAATGAGGCTGGCCTCCACATGGCGCTCCCTTCACTACAAGCAATCTTGCCGGAGGGATTGTAGTGGATGGTCCAAACAATTACGCACAGAAGCACTATGCTGACATACAGTGTATGCAGAAAATAGTGAGACTGGCCTCCACGTGGCGCTCTATTCGCTACAAGCAAATGACTAGTATTCGATATCTGAGTAGTATTATTAGTGGTGATATGACGTGCAAACGTGAAATAGAACAAGGATAGGAATGGCGAAAGGAGCCTTTAGGATGAAGAAAATACTATTTTGTGGGACCTTGAATAGAATTAAAAAGAGAGACTCATTAAATGCTTCGTGTACTGTATTTTAGTGTATTTATAGATCAGAAACAATTATACAATTATGGATATTACGCAAAAATGATTAGAAACAATTGAAGGGTTTCGAAATATGTGCGTGGAGAAGAATGGAGAGAAATAGCTGGATCGAGAGGAAAACGAATGAGAGGGTGTTAGAAATGGAAGGAGAAAAATATTATTAAGAAGATGAAGAGAAACTGGTTGGGATATTTTTTAAGAAGGAACTGTATCAAGAGGGGTGTGCTAGAGGGTATGGTGGCAGGAAAGAGAGGGAGGAGACGAATTAGACTATATACAAACAGAATTAGGCTATTGGCGATTTCATAACAGAAAAATCGTATGTGAAGATGGAAAGGTTAACAAAAGATCGTGGAGCATGGCAGCTTCTCAGCTGCGGTAAGTGACCCGCTGGTAATGGAATATTTCTGATATAATGATGCTGATGATGCACAGTAGAAACAGAAAGATCCACTTTACTGTCATTGCTAATAGGAATCACAATGCAAATTTCTACAGGCTGTTAAAATGCCTTGCTCTAAAGGCTGTAGAGGACTATCTATTACTATGCGGGGGGAAATCATAGGTCGAGTAACTATGGGACAAACTGCCATTCAGATAGCTAGGGGTATGGGCTGTGACAAGAAGCCAGTGAAGAAATTGATTTAGTAGTATGAAGAAGGTGATGAATATTTCAAATCTCGGCCAAGAAGTGGGAGATTAATAATAATAATAATAATAATAATAATAATAATAATAATAATAATAATAATAATAATAATAATATCAGATATTTATAGTTATTTCCAGCAAGACTTTAGCATACCCTCCTAGTACAGTATTATTTTTAAAACGATCATTATAAAATTGTCAAGCTATATTTTAAACAGTCATTATAAGTGGTGCTTTATTTATTTATTTCACAATTCATTTGTGCCAGTAGCTTTCTCCCCCTTGCTTCCTCTTCATGCTTAACCAGAAGGAAGGTGCACGTCCTCAGGTTGGGAACCACTGCTTCCATTAAGGAATTCTGACAGCGTGTTAGAAATTTGCATTCGGACTAATATCAGTAAACTGCATTCTTCTGTTTCTACTGCGTATGCACCAGTGAATTTCCATGGAAGATCATGAATTATTCTGATAATTTATGTAATATTTATGCACGAATAAGTGATAGAGCCTATATCAATAACATACACCATTCCTCAAAGAACGAATATGGTAAACATTAAAAAACCAATAGACATATTACATCAGGGTGAAATGGGCATAAACTTCAGACATTACAAAATACATTTCGTTCGCTCTTACCGCTGGTTTAATGGCTAGCACGTGTGCCTTAGGTGTACGGGGTCCCGGGTTCGATTGCCGGTGGGGGAACTTTGGAATTTTAACTGTCCTAGATGTTTATGTGTTCGTGTTCGTGTTCCTGTCGTTCAAACTTAATGGAAATGATTGTAAAACATGTATAATAGAGTACAAAATAGACAAGTTACTCAGATACGTTCGTTGAATCAGTTAACTTAAAGAAAAGAAAAAAGTGTCTAAGTCATTTGTCTGTAAATTGTCTATTAAAGGTTAGTTCTAGTCCCACGAAAGTAACATTTTTCTCTTACCTGTTCTCGAAGTTTCTCTTTGTATTTTTATCGGATTCGATTAAATAGAACTTGGAATAGAGACGATGTTGAATTTATTCATTGTCCAATCCTGAAATTCTGATAAAGATAAGGCTATGATTTTATTATTATTATTATTAGTTAAAGTACGAAGTTTCAAATCAGCCTATGCAGTATTTACGTAAACTAAATGATAATTTATTTGATAATATTCACTAGCCCACTATACATATGCGAGGTTTTGCTTTGGGAAATGAAGTGTATACAACATTGAATAGCAAAAGTATTACAATAAAAATATATTATTTAAAATATTGATTAAGTAATTGGAGTTAAACCTGCTTTCCAGTAAGAATTATATCTAGAGGCGCTTCACTTTAAAGTGTGATGCAAACGAATATTCTAGTTTTAATCCGATTAGAAATCGATAACTTACACAATAATATTTACTTCATTAGTTCTATAAATCTTTATGCTTATCATATTATAATTATTTTAAAATTATGATTTTGCCATTTCAAAACGTAGAACGAGAAATAAATGTAATATTCTATTTTTTAAGGAAACCTTTCAGACAGTGATTATTTCAGGGCATGACCTGTAGGGGAATTTGAGACCCAGTCGACATAAATTGTCCCCTTCGTGGCCATATCTTCGATCATGCTCAAAGTGGACTAATAATGTTTTATCAGTTTTCTCTCATTCATATACTGACCATTACCCGGGGAAACTCTTCTGAAATCATCAATGCGTATAATTAGTTTTTCATTACAAATCAAAGGATAATAATGAAATATTGAACATATTTAATATTTTGTCCTCAGCTGTGGATTTTAGATTTGCAATTCATATAACGTTCCCTTCTAATCGAATTTGAGAGATAAGTAGTCGCCAAAGATTTATTCAAAGAAATGTTCTCAGCCCTCTGATGAAAATAGGAACACACTTTTAAGAAAAAAGACAAAACTAATACTTCCTACAGAGTTTGAACACATAAACTTATGATTGATAGACTATTGACCCAAACTGCTCAACCAGCTCGTACGTCTTCACTGGGCTTCTTTAGACTTTTGTGTCAAGTGGTTTTCTGCTCCACTCTTTATTTATTTATTTATTTATTTTGTTTATTTCGATACGACTATAAGTTCGTGGTGAATATTTGGGCGTTACAGGTCTTGTAATGCATAAAAGTCTTTTTCGTATAAACTACATTCAATTTTACGTTCGAATAACTTATATACAACAGTTTGAATCTGTGAAATGATTGGGGTGTGATCGTAAATGTTTTCATAGTTAGGAGCCTGGATATGCCAACCCGCTTAACATGGGAATTTACTTCTGTGAAATTTGGTACACTATCTGTAGTATGTTCTGTATTTGATGACGTAATCAAACGCTGTGATAACACCTGTATAAGCTGCACTAACAGGACGATTCAACATATTCTGTTAATATTATCGGTTCCGTCACCTGTGAAGAATAAAACCTCACTAAAACCTAAGC
Organism: Thermobia domestica; assembly: GCF_964235325.1. NCBI lineage: Eukaryota > Metazoa > Arthropoda > Insecta > Zygentoma > Lepismatidae > Thermobia > Thermobia domestica. The sequence goes on along the minus strand of NC_137459.1, from coordinate 190,072,121 downwards.
ACGTTAAAATTAAGCAAATGATCGTTTCTTCTAGTGAAATCCACCACGTGCATGTGTTACATGGCTACATTCTCAATAAGCAGGGTCGGATCTAAGGGAAAGCAATTCGAGGCATTTGCCCGGAAGTACAGCTGGTTAAAAGTATGTATGGGGTAGAGATGTGGGTCGGGTAAATACCCAGTGGATAGGTAAATAAAAATGGGTATTTACCCATTCTGTATTTACCTACCCCAAAAATGGGTATTTTCCGAAGGTTCAATTATTTTGAAGTTTTAAGAATTGTTAACCATACCGGTGACCTTTTTTAATATTTTGGGGTCTGTCGAGCGAGTTTTCTCATTCATTCACTATAAATATGGAAAATAATTACCAATTGACCCCTTTCATGTGCGAAGCGGGTTTGCAGGCAATTTTGACCACGGCCCACCCACGATACAATTTTGGATATTATATGTTATCCTAGGTTACAACGACATCTAAAACCTATTTTTTTTTAAATATTTTTCTCGAAGAACTTCATAGATAAAGAGGAGTTCAAAATATTGAATCGAGTGTTTTGAAAGGGGGAAATGGTGGGGAAGAGCTGTTACAATTTTCAGAGGAAGCCCTCATGTATACCTATACATGCATCTAAGTTTGAACAACATGGATGAAGCCAATCTTGAGAAATATTTAACTTTTCCGAGTTTACGTCATTGCTCACGAACAAATCAGAGTCAGAGTTGAAACAGTAGAAATTAACGTCTCCTGGGGGTACCTACATTACCACCCTCTTGTCGTCTCAAGATTGATCTCGGGCTATTTTATTATACTTATCCACCTATGCCCTTTCTTCACCAAAGTGTGAACGGCTTTTAAACTTGGATTAGTTTCGCCAAGACTTAAACAATTAAGAAATCGTAGTATGACTTCAAACCCTAGGTTGTCCAAACATAGAAATCGTATATTAACCCTCTTTGTTAAATCCTTGGGAGACAGACCCAGTTTTAAATGTAAAGCCTGCAATACACTGCCGATTTTCAAGAACCCTATCAAGTTATTGCGTATTTTCATTTGAGAATAGATGTTTTTATACTCCTTCAATTCTACAATTTTCTCCGAAATGTGCAAATTTGAAATTTTAAAATTCTCAGAAATGATTCACAGACAACTCAGATAACTGTCATACGAATAAAAGATAAACGAAAGCTGGATCATGTATCTAAAGCATTACATATCAGAGGCTAGAACTAATTGAATAAAGACGACCAAAATTATCAAAATCTTTCCGAGTCGAACATTATCGAGGTTCAAGTTAATCATGAAAAGAGGGTATCTTATGTCTACTAGTTTCCAACTTAAAAGAACATTTTGGAGTAATTTTAATGAAAGGAGAAAGTGAGTTTCATATAGTAGGTATAGTCTCATTTATTATACGAAAAAAAATACATCAATTTCCATCAAATATGAGGCTTTTCTTGCCTTTTTATGGCTTCTTAGGTTCAACGTTGCTATTTCGAAGTTTTGATAGAATCTTAATATTGACGTTTCTTAAAACAAATGCTGACGTATGGAACCTTAATGAAGTCTTACAGGAAGCGTTGAAGGGAAGCACTGCCAAAGCGATCTTCGTTAGTGGGTGTCCCCTGTCACTTGTTAATCACCCTTTGTGGATTGAATTTTTTAAAAAAGAAAATTCATCCTTCGTATTCTCTCCCATTAAAGTATCGCCTGACTACGAGTTACTGAGATGCTCAACACAATGAAATGCAAGGAGAAGTAAGAATGAAGTTAGAGGAATCAAGAAATCTGTATTTACAGTGTGACGGTTAAGAAATGAATCTATCAGTTATTTCGTCATTCTAAAGCCTGAACTTGTTTTTTGTTAGTCTCGCGTTGTCGAAAGAAAATAAGCACGGCGCACATTACTTGTCTGATGAGATTATGAATGTTCTGTAAAAACATAACCCAGAAAAAATTTTAATAATCATAGAAGACAACGCTTCCAACATGATAGCAGCTTTTAAAAAAGTAAAACAGAAGTAACTTTATCATCTTTGGGTTGTCTTGCTCATCTCCTCCATTTGCTTTGTTCTGACATCATCAGATGTCCATCGGTAAAGACATTACTGGGAAGTGAAATTGATGTTAAAACAATCAAACATAGCTATTACCTGCAAGCACTATTTACACAAAACTCAAGGGAGAAAAGGGTTACAATTTCGTTAAAGTTGCCTGAAAAAAACAAGATGGGGAAACCATTTACAATGCTTCCAAAGTGTGCTTGTCAATAAAACTGGGTTTCAGACGCTCGCGTGAGTGAAGAATCGTCATTACCTTCAGAAATCAAGAAAATACTTCTTGATTATGTATTCTGGATTTGTATTTAAAATTTTGTAGCCATTTTGAAACCTATGGTGGATTTGATTAATTGCTTCGAGTAAAATGAGTATCAGATAGACACTTTGTACTCAAAATTCCAGAGCCTTCATCTAACTCTGACAGAACAGTTACCATCATCAATTCTTTCGAAAACACAAGAGCAATCAATGATGGAAGAATTTAAACATGGAAGTGAACCCGACTTGGGTCCAATTCATCTGGCTGCAGATCTCTTCAATCCCAATTTTCACGGCTGCAAATTAACCTCTGAAGAATTGCTGGATGGAGTAAACTTCGTTTGTGAAGTTGGAAAACAAATGGGATTGAATTCTGTTTTACTGACTTGTGAGATCACATTTGACTGACTATAGGGACAGGGAAGAAAATTGGCCAAGGAAGTTTTTGGGGGACGGAGTGGAACAAATGAGCTCACTACTTTGGTGGAGAGGGTTAGCTGATGTCGCCATTCGAATCCTTTGTGCTCCGGTTACATCTTTTGCCACAGAAAGAACTCTCTTTTACACTTAGTAAAACAATAAATAGTTTATCATTGGAGAGGACAGGACAACTTACATATCCTTCTTATAACTGGGAGCTTTTAAATAAGAGATTGCCTGAAGTTTCACGGATGCAACTCTCAGGAACAGGATCTTCAAGAAACAAGTCACCAGCTGTTGGCATGGAACAGAACAAAACACCAGAGACATTGGAAGAGGATACAGAGAAATGAGTGACATAGAAGGAAATGAAGAAGCGAGTAATAGTGATGTTGATATTGAAGAATTATGTGATGATTCCGACTCTGATCTTACGGTTGATTCTGAGTAGGACGGTAAAATTTGTGGTTGTTTTATAGTGCTCCAAATATGGTAGAGGTTAACTGCTGTTCTATATTGAATAATTTAAAGTATAAATATTACTGAGTTACTATACAGCTTAATGTTGTTTATCACATTAATATTTTAAATATATGCTATTCCAACAAATTCTTTCACAAAGCATTATTGTTAGTGTTAAACTCCATTTAGTGAACACCTAAAAATCAGGAATTAGTTACTTAAGTGTTTTACGAAATGTTATTCCTTATTTTATGGATAATTTTCTTTCAACGGCATATTTAGTAAAGAATTTAATCGACCAATTTATTAAATTTAATTACCTTGATTATTCTGCAACTTTCGTAATCGGTAAATGTGTAATTTTTTAAAGTTTCTAAGTATTTTCAAAGTTATTATTTACTAAAGTCGAGTTTCTTTACTATGATATGCCTACACTGTATATACAACTTCGTTGTTACAGTGTAGTTTCTTAAACAGATTAATTTATTAATTCCGTAAACCAGGTGTAAAACTTAAGAAACTTATTGGTCCAATTCTTTGCACAGTCGACAATTCAGTACATCTCATTGCCTATAGATAAAATACCGAAAATAACATTATTTTGCATGAAGAAAGTAACCAGCCGTATCTGTAATATCAATTCAGTTTTTTAATTATTAAAAACCTTGTTTTCATCATTACTATTCAAAAAAATTTTAAGGTAATGTTAACAACATATATGTACAATAAAATTGTTGTAAACTTTAGATCTTTAAAATAGGAAAGCAATTATTAATAATTCATTTCCCGCCATTAATAAATATGGTAAACCAAAAGGAAAGGTATTTCTTTAGTAATAGAGGTCCTACTGTTACTTAAATACTTTAGTTAGTGTGTTCATCGGTGATTTTAAAAACTGGATAATGTATTTTAAGATAAAAGAAGATGAGTCAGATTGAGGAAAATGGAGCAAGTTTCATGAGAGGCGAACCTAAGGAAGAACTTAAATTCCGTGTCATTAATACCAGGAGCTGCTGACAGGCAGAATATTTAATAATAGTTTATGACTAGCTTGGTGACAACTGACTTCACTTTCTTTAGTCACCATTACGTTCTGTCATAAAGGACCCTGTGTAAGTTCTCGTCAAAAATAAAAGTCCTATTTGCCCCGCTTTTTTGCTGTATTCCTATAGATATAAAGGCAACTCCTCAGGAAAAAAATATTTCGACGACACTGATAACGATTTCAAGAAAGTAGGGCCAAAATACTACAAATGTTTATAATGTAGTATATGAGAAACTATATGTTATATTCGGATTTTTGTAGGTACCGTCCACAACTCTGAGAGCAATGATTTCCACATATGATGTGCATCAGAGTACGGGACAAATAATAGGTACAAACGAAAGTGGTGTTATGTTTCCTTTGGCTGATACAGGGTGTTGAAATTGGGCACCATCTGGTAGTTTAATAGACTGTATGGGAGAGTATTTGGTGGTTGGGAATTGTATTACGTACCATCAGTGCCTCCGAAATGCAGATCAAGATGATGTGGTGTTCCTCCTGAAGGCAGGGCTGTGACCCGAAGGTCCCCGGGCAAAGTGAACCCACGATGGTTTGTCATTGCCTGCCATGAGATGATGACGTCCGAAGGATGGAATCTACAGTTGAACAAGGGATCCGGACTTCCTTTGTCCCCACCGGAAATCGAACCTGAGATCCTTGAGTACAAGGCGAAGAGCTTATCCATTCATCCACCGGGGACATATTATGACAAATAAGACCATTGTCATATTATGATGTACAGCAGGGTAAGGGGCAAATAATAGTTGAAAACGTCAGTGGCATTATGTTCTGTTTGACCGATCGGGACGTTTGAGGTTTGGCAAGCATTCGCTTCATATTCGCTATCTGTCTGTTGCAAAGCTGCCTCTATCGAGGGAAGTACATTAGAAGCGTCATTGTGGAGGTGTTGATTTCTGTACTTACTCGTCTTTAGTGACTGCAAGTAGGTGGTGATCGACTCGTGTGGTGTGCCTGCAAGAAAATGCAATTCCTGCATGCTTTTGTCCAGTGACTTTTGTTGTTCTGTTTCTCGCAACATTTATGCGAACTTTGATGTTGTGTACTATTTGGTGTTATTTTCTGGTAGGTTTCGCCAGTGTGGAAGCGTGTAATGCAAAAGCCATATTATTCATTTCAAAACAATTTGATGACGTGTGTGAAAAATGGCTTCCGGTGGAAGCACGGATAAACACCGGCAATGTTCCGTGTGCGAACTATGGTTTAGAGGGCAAAGAAAGCGCCCGGTGTCTGGAAGTGAGTTCTTACAAGTGGTTTGTTGCATGCGTGGGAGCAAAGGTAAATCATTCCAGTGCTTCGGTCCGTCAACAGTACTATGTACAACATGCTACATGAAGGCAAGTTCTTATGTGAGAAGTGTGCAGAAACAACCAGAAATGGGTAGTCAGGGATCGGATCTCAACGTTGAAGATACGTCAATTGTACCTATGCATATGAAGGTAAATCTCGCAGAAATTCCTGAACAGTTAGTAGTGTTCACGGGATTGAACAAAGAACAGTTGACTGTGCTGTGCAGCTTCTGTGACACCTTACATAACAGTAGTGTTACAAGCGTTGAAACCAAACTGGGCATGTTGTTAATGAAACTCAGGCATGACCTTTGTAATGACTTTCTGGGAGCAATATTTAGATATCCATGCCACAGAAGTGTGTCAAATGCATTGACATCAGACAGGCTTTTATGAGGCAGTTTGTACCGTCCGTATTGGGTTCAAAGCATTTATCTCGTTCGTTTCTTCTGAGCAAGGTTCCAGCTTGGGCCCGCAAACTTTACAAGCTGGTTTTAGTCTTTGACGGAACATACATTTACACCGAAAAATCGACGAACTACACTTTGCAAAGGCGTCTGTATATTGTGCAAAAAGGACTTTCGTTAGTGAAACCCATGATGATCGTTACACCCACCGGGTACATTGTCGACATTGTTGGTGTAAATAATGATGCTAGTATTACAAACTCTATGTTCGCCGACACATCAAATGGATTAAACCAGCTCTTACAACTAGGGGACTGCGTTTTGATTGATAGAGTACTCCGAGATTCCATGACGGTGTTGGAGGAGGCAGGGATCATTGAGAAAATGCCATGTCTTTTAGAAAAGGGAAAGAAGCAGCATGACTGCCTGGCTGCAAACAATCCCGTATTGTCACAAAGGGCAGGTGGTGTGTAGAAGCGAAAAATTGCCATCTCAAAATGAAGTACAAGATGTTCAGGGATAGGGTTCCAATTGCGGCTCTTCCCTACTTACGCGAGTATTTACTCATTGCAGGTGCCTTAGAGAATCAGTTTGCGCTTCCATTGACCAACGATGCACCAGAAAAGTCTGGCGAAAGTATTGAAATCTGATCACGTTCTCGTTTAACAAACGAACTACAAAAGAAACTACAGACATCGGTGATATTGACAAACGGTCAGCAAAGATTTGGGAAACGTGTGACGGATCGACAATTACTGACTTCCCTCGATTGACAGGAGAAAACTTATTCAAAATCACGCTTGGAATTTATCAAATCCAAAATGCTCACGCATATGCAGCAGAGCACATGAAATCTGATGGTAGTTTTTCAATGTTCCATTTGTATATCACTCCACACATCCTGAGGTTTAAAATTCAATCTCTACATGCACAGAGTATGCAGTACACACTTTTCATTGAATATGATTCAGAAAAATCGGGAGCCGACACTATTCTTGGATGGTACTGCAAATGCCCTAGTGGAGCTCGTGTTCTCGGATGTTGCTCGCATGTGGCTTCTTTCTTTGGTATCTTGGTGTTGCTCGTTATGAAACTGTTCATTTTCCCGCTTCGCACCTAAGTGGTATTTTTCTCGACACTAAGGACATACACGGTAATGAAGATCCAGGCATGACTTACATTTGGTTATAAGGAGATCTGCTGCACATTTTGACCACTAATCGTGATGTTGTCATTGACATCTACGGACAATATTGCCCATTCCCATAGAATTTAATACTTTGTGATCTTTATGTTTCCGATGCCTTATTTGTGTGTCTGTGTATGTGTGTGTTGGTGTGTATGTGCGTGTGTGAAACAGACTCAAACACTTTCTTTTCTGCGTATTTCATAATATTAAATATAATATGACAATGGTCTTATTTGTAAGATTGTGTCCCTGGTAGATGAATGGATAAGCTCTTCGCCTTGTAATCAAGGATCTCAGGTTCGATTCCCGGTGGGGACAGAGGAAGGCCGGATCTCTTGTTCAGCTGTAGATTCCATCCTTCGGACGTCATCATCTCATGGCAGGCAATGGCAAACCATCGTAGGTTCACCTTGCCCGGGGACCTTCGGGTCACAGCCCTGCCTTCGGGAGGAACACCACATCATCTTGATCTGCATTTCGGAGGCGCTGATGGTACGTAATACAATTCCCAGCCACCAAATATTCTCCCATACAGTCTATTAAACTACCAGATGGTGCCCAATTTCAACACCCTGTATCAGCCAAAGGAAACATAACATCACTTTCGTTTGTACCTATTATTTGTCCCGTACTCTGATGCACATCATATGTGCAAATCATTGCTCTCAGAGTTGTGGGCGATACCTACAAGAAACCGAATATAACATATAGTTTCTCATATACTCCATTATAAACATTTGCGGTATTTTGGCTCTACTTCCTTGAAATCGTTATCAGTGTCGTCGAAATATTTTTCCTGAGGAGTTGCCTTTATATCTATAGGAATACAGCAAAAAAGCGAGGCAAATATAACTTTTATTTTTGACGAGAACTTTTGATCCACTGTCAAATTCTACCGCGTAGTTGATTGGACGTCTCAGGGCACACCAAGGTAAGAATTCACAGTGTAGGATGGATAATTATTTTCTGCCAAGAATAATAGAAGGAAATTTAGTGTAAGTAGAAAGAAAATTATGGTGAGTAGGTGGGAAATCCGACTGTATTACTTAATAAATATCAAATTCATTCTTTAGTTACTAGAAAAGATGATTAAGTAGGTGGTTATTTAGTGCTCTTGTTACAGTGATACAAATGACCATTATGTTTTTCATTGACAACGATAAAATTCATTTATTGCTAATTGGAACATAAAATACCCACTAAAATACCCATTTTGAGTAAATACCCGGGTATTTACCCAGGGTATTTACCCGCTGAAATAAATACCCAAGTATTTTACATCCCTAGTATGGGGGCGCCATTTCGATGCAAGATTAATGCTGGCAAATTTGGGTCAGGCCCTATGGACGATGATGAGGTGATTGGTGGAATGAAGAAAGGAGAGCCCCGAGAAAACCTACGCACATGAGTCAAACAAGAGGAATATATGAACATTCCCAACATTTTGTAATTTTGTTCACTGGAATTAATTCAATGAATTTTCATTTACCAGGTAATAAATAAAACAATTGGTCTTATGAAAAGTGTCGAAAAGAAGTTTCTCCATTTTTAATTTGTTGGTTCCGTTTTTTAATTGGTTCTTTACGCGTAGTGATTAAAGTTTGTCAAATGCAATCGATTCTATTTTCATTTAATGAAGATAATAAAGGTATCTGAATATGATCAATGTATTTTTTATGTACAATTTAATATATAAACGTTTTAAACTATACTGTTTTACAATTAAAAAAGAAATATGAAAATTATAGAAAATCAGTTGAAACATATCATTTACCTTCAGGTGTTTTCTGAGTAAGTTTGCAATTACGTTAGGTAAAAGAGTTTATAATTGTCTTTATACTTTGCCAGTAATCTGAGAATATTATAATTGTTGTAGAAGATGGAGAAGAAATATAAAAACAAAACTATCCCACAGTCAGATTACAACATTTCTAGATTTGATACGCACGATTATGTTTGTCTTTCCGTTACTTTTCTTAACTAAGTTGTTCGTCCGTTGTATAGTTGTTCGTTACAAAATTAGGGTTCCGTAAGACGGGGTTACTTTGCACAAAATATGAAAAGAGTTGCACAGTCCTCTGTTGGTAAAAGCATGAACTGTAAAGAGAAAGTTTCAATTGCCACCGTAAGATAGAACACCTAACTGTATTTTGGTTATAATATTTACGGTTAACTTCTGTTCTGATTACCGGGAGGGTTTATTGTAGAGGTATGGAAAGCATATATCACCTACAAGAATTTCCGTCAAAATTCAGTCAGTTTCGTAGAATAATACTGTGTATAATGGATCTTTGAAGCAATAGTTGAAATTTTTTTTTAGAGGCTAGCCTGACGGGCTAGCTGCCTTTCAGAGGGTTACGCCCTCTTTTAGGAACGAGACATGATAGTTAACTACGGAAAAAAAAATATGTTAGATGGGCTAAGTGATTTTACACTTTATTAGCAACAACATTTACATAAATAAGTAATTTTGGAGGTGGAGACTTAAGGAACATTAATCCTTAACTTTAGGTGCAGGTATATACACAAGGAAAATAAACATACAGTATATTTTAAGCTAACAAGCGATAACAAAATGGGAATGATGATTAGGTATAGAATTCATGATATGTACAAGTATAGCAATGGGAGTGAAAGATGTGGTGAGGTGCTTACACAGGACAACACGTGGATAATATTAATTAGACAGATGAGGTTATCGTCAGCCTAGGGGCTACTCTAGGCAATGATGAAGACGAATGAGGCCCTTGTTAGTAAATAATGGTAATCACTGTGCTGGAAATGATGGGTGGATGAGAGGAAGATGTTCATGAATGACGTAATCTGTGATTATAAGTAAAGCAGGGTCTAACGGTGGTAGAGTATAATGATATAATGTGAAGAGGAGCGAAAGTGGAGGATGATAATAACGGTGAGGTGTTGGATGAAGTGCTAAATAACGCATTGTGTCCTGTAATAAAGGATGTCGTGTTTCGAAGCGTTTGGTGATAAATGTTAGCCGCAGCTTTTCTAGGTAATATTGTAAAGTCGGAAAAGTGATTTTGCGGTATAAATCCTGTGTAGGACTAGGCAGCTTAATGCGGAACGCTATACGGAAAGCATGGCGTTCTAGAATTAAAAGTTTACTGTAGAACTTAGTGGGTGCAGCTATCCAAGCAGTAAATCCATAAGTAAGGACAGGTCGTAAAAATACCTTGTAGGTATTTAGGATGGTGTGTGCTTTAAGGCCCCAGGTGGTACCAGTCAATCGTTTCAATAGATTGAGTCTATTATAGGCTTTTGTAGTAATGACTTTCAGGTGTTGGGACCAAGTAAGGTGGTGATCATAGGTAATTCCCAGATATGTGACAGTATTACTGATTTGAATAGGCACCTCATCAACGTACAGAGAGAGATTGCGTGGATTTCTGCGGACTTTGGAAGTTCTTTTGGGTGGTAGGAATATGATGGCTTGGGTTTTAGCTGCGTTGATAGTAAGCCGCCAAAGAGTGCACCAAGTGTGAAAGCGATTAATAGCAGTCTGTAACTTAATGTTGAGCTGCTGGATAGTTGCTCCAAGTGCGAGAAGGGCCGTGTCATCCGCATATTGGAAGAGATGGACCTGATCTGGCAGTCGGGGCATATCTGCTACATACAGAAGGTATAGTAAAGGAGACAAGGCTGACCCTTGTGGTACTCCAGAGAACAGAAAGATCGGATGTGACAAACTGCCTCGTACTGAGATATAGGTGATACGATTCGTAATGAAATGGTAAATGAGGCGAATGTAGGAGATAGGGAGCTGAAATTGCAGAAGTTTGTATATGAGCCCATGGTGCCAGACTTTATCGAATGCTTTCTCCAAGTCAAATAAAACTAAACAGGAAGGATTTGCTGAATTATAGTGTTGAGTAATGAGCGTTGTGAGTCGAAGTAGTTGATCATTGATAGAGAAAGCTGGACGAAAACCTGCTTGTGTGACTGGAAGTAGGCCGTGATCTGAAATGAAAATATGTAATCGTTTAACTAGGATACGTTCCAAGATCTTACTGAATGTGGATGTAAGTTGTATAGGCCTATAAGACGCAACATCCTGAGGAGGCTTATGTGGTTTGGGAAACATTAGAGTCTTAGATGTTTTCCAAGCTAAAGGAAAGAAGCCAGTTCGCAATATGAATGTATACATATTCGCAAGAAGTAGTAATAGTGAAATAGGGCATTCCTTGATATGGCGATACGTCACGTTATCTAAGCCAGGTGCAGTATTTCGTTTATTATTGAGAACTTGAGAGATTTCGTGAGTGGTGATTGGGGCGGAAACAGCAGTATTAGGAGGTAAAACATGAGTAGGATTGGGTTGTAGTTTTGGTGATGAAGTATTGAGTCTGTCTGCAGGGTGAGGTGTTTTCTCAAATGGCGGTGTGAAGATAACTTGTAGGTGATCTGCAAAGGCATTTGCTTTATCGCTATCGGTACTAACAGGTGTATCATCCAATAAAATGGGGTAGGGTGTACTAGAGAATTTTCCACAAAGCGCATTGAAGCGGGACCAGAATTTAGTAGGATGCGATGTTTCAGACAGGGTGTTGCATGTCTTTACCCAGCACCGGAGTTTATATGCTTTGATGTAATTGTGTACTGTACGTTGAAGTTGTTTGTGATGTCGGAGTGCTTCTGGGTTGCGAGTGTGGAGATATTCTTGATAGAGCTGACGTGAACGTTTGATCATGGAGAGATAGTGTGGCGGAAGTTTAGGCTGATATGGAACAGATTTCGTTGTTGGAATATACAAGTTGCTGGCTTCCTGGATTGCGGATGTAATGCGATCTACAGTCTGGTATAAATCGTCACATGTGGCCGGTTCTGTTATATCACTGGTGAGGTCTGTAATATGTGAACGATATTGATCCCATTTAGCTTTATCGTAGCGCAAGCTCACTCGTACTGGTAAAGAGGAATGGGTCGTAGCTGAGTATGGTTTGTAAACAAGCTTGATTGGTGCATGATCACTACCAAGAAGATCAAGGATTTCTACAGTGCAATGTGAGATAAGATTTGTGGAGACAATGACTATGTCAGGCTTGGTGTTTGAAATTGGGCGTGTAGCTTGTGGAAGATCAACGATAACCCCAGTAGTGTGGGTTGTTATGAAGTTAATGAAATTTGTCCGGTCACCATCGCTGCGGCTATGCATATTGAAATCGGCCATAATGATGTATCTATTGAAAGTATTGGAGATATATTGTACGAACTGCTGAGGTAATGGATGATTTGGTCTGATGTATATAGTTGCTAGGGTGATGATGACATTTTTGAAATAAACTGTGGCAAGGAGATATTCAGGAAGAGCTGTTGCAGTATACTGATGCTGGCGATAAGGGATGTGAGGAGAAATCCCTATGGCTACTCCCCCATTTGCTCGAAGTGCAGGTACGGGATTTGCAGAATGTAGCATGGTATATCGTGGTATACGGCAAGTACGAGAGTTTGTTAGAAAGGTTTCATTGAGTAAGAATACTGTAACATGTTCCTCAAGAAGAAGCTGTTCAAATAAAACTTTGTGTTTTGGTAGTGATCGGATGTTCAGAAAGAGAAAAGTTAAAGCCATGATGTTAAACAAGTGAACTAGCATGTGATTTATGAAAATGAACAGTATTTCCGGAATAAGTAGCAGTAAAATTAACATGAAAAGTGGTTTTTGCTGCCAGAATGATTTGCTGTAGAATATGCGGCCTAATAAAAGGGTGGATGTTTTGCAAAGCTAGCGTTAGAAACGTCAATAGCTGGTCTAATGAAACAGGAGCGTCAATTGGATGTGGATGGGTTTGAACTGGTGCCGGTGGTCGCAAGGGAACAACGAGTTCAGGATGATCCTGAATACGGTCTGGTTTTGCCTTGCACTTGTAACTGTAGGCCGGATGTTGCTCATTACAAGTGGCGCATTTTGGTGGCAATTCCAAGTTAGCACAGGTCCGGGTGTTATGAGGACCAGCACAATAGCCACATTTACTGGAACTTTTACAATCGGATGTGTGATGGGAATTGTAAGCCTGGCAACGTTCACAGCGGACCGGCATTGGAACTGGTGTTCGGGATGGTTCGACTCTGTGCTTGTGATTATAAATGTATGCACCTGACGCTAGTAACTCATCAATGGTGTCTTGATGGTTTGTAAGCACACGAACCATATAAGTAGGACCTTTATCGTTTCGAATGCGTATTACTTTCGTAATAGTGTGGCCCTCTAGCTTGAGCTCCTCTTGGACCTCTTCATCTGTATAGGAGGGGTCAACCCCCCCCCGAATAACGAGAGATAACAATGGTGGTCGCTTTGGTGGTGGAGGCTGCTTACGTGTAGAGGAGTTCAGAGATTGAATCTTCGCATTTGGACCAAAAGTGTCAATAGGCACTTTGTTTTTTATCGTGCTAAGGAGAGTTGGGTCCGGTGTTTTTAAAATGATACCATTTCTCGTATGAACAATTTCTGAAATCGCTGCTCGAGGGAGGTATTTGCGCAGTTGTATGGCAACAAACTTCGCATTGCTGAACTTGACATCAAAATTAGTGAGCAACATGGAATGAACTGAAGGTAGAGTAGATCCATCAGAATGATTTGAAGTTGTAGTTATGTCCATGGGAACTTGGTTTAGATCTGAGTTAGAAGAGAGATGTTGCTTTTTCGGAGGTGGAGATTGTTGTAGACGTTCGGCATAACTGTCTGTATGGTCTGATGGATGTGGCGATCTGCTGCGGACAGAACCAGAAGAGAGGACTGAAGTTGCAGAGGCAACTGAGGCTTGAGAACCTCGCCGTTGCTGAGATTTGCTAATAGTAGAAGTGTGGCTCGGATCCTTGCAGGTCCTGCCCTTCGGGGTGCTCTCGGAGGGTCCGGGTAGAACTTGAGGTAACCCTGTATGTTTGCCTTTCAGTTGAAATTGAAGTGTGAAACGTTTTAAAGTCATAAAAAGATATAAACCTGGGAGAAGGTGGTTTCAGTCTCTAATCAGGGTTAGGCCACATTGCTACGTTAAATGAATCTTGTAGCTGTGATAAAAAAAAAAAAAAAAACTTTGCAACCCGATCTTTCTATTTACTATTTAGATGTTACAACTTCTTGAAAGCAAGAAAGGTGTCTCCACGCATGCAGCACTGCACTCTAGTGGACAAACAGTGAACCTCCTCATTAAAAACGTGTATTTTCGCGCACTGCCTCTCCCTGTCCAAAAGAATCCGTTGTTTCGGAAGCGGGGGAACTGGTTTTCCTTTATGTCAGCAGGAGGACGATAGCAGGTTGCAAGCAAGACACCCCAGAATGTTGCACACTGTTCAACTCCTTGCAAGATGAAAAAAAAATGTTTTATGATTCTTTCAAGATTATGTGTACATGGTGAAATATGGTAGGTTTTCAAGATTTTTTATGGCAGCTACAAGTTCTTCTAACGTGGCAACCCATCTTTACTTTGCACCGGTCCAAAGTTTCCTCTTAGATAGGAAATTAGTACCACTCGTCCCTCCTACCTTCAAACTTTAAGTAAATTTCCTTTTTAGGTAGATGCCGGAATGGATTTCTTGTTGGAAAATAAATTACGAACAATGGCGAACCCAGAAAATTAGTTTGAGAGGGACTTCACTCAGAAGAGCTTAGTCTCTTTTTAGAAATCACTAGACTTTTGGAGGGGGATTGAAGCTTATACGAATAGAAATGACATTAGTTTTTTTTTTTTTTTTTTTTTTTTTTTACAAAAGATCGGCGATTTGGATGGGCTTCAGCCTGAATGTCCCAAACCCCGAAAATATTCCACTGGTTAAGTTTGGGATAATATTCTCGGACATAAAGAGCAACCAAGGTATATCAGTTAACGGGGATTCTTTTTGTGTGTTCCTAAGTTGGCATTTTTGTGGAGCATATGCTAAACTATCAGAACGTGATTTCCATGCCTGTACCAGAAAATACATAATTTTCTTTACGAATATCGATAATTCATAATAAGTACAGGGTACCAGTAATATCATTCTAGTATAATATTTGTAGACTGCATGCAATTTTGTGTAGGAAGTGAAATGTATAAATACTGAAGGGAAAATATTGCTCAGAAACCTTATGTTCGTATGTTGAACATATTTTTTGTATGTTTGTCAAAGTATCTTCACCTATGGGATTACTTTACACCAAAGTTTATATTTCAATAACTATGGTCATACTAAATGTTTGCTAATGCACTTGCAGAAGTGTTTTCCTTATATATCTAGCTATTATATGTTTAAAATACAGCGTTCTAAATCATTACGTTTGAAAGTTACATGAGGTATCCTTTGAAATTCCTTAATTCTTGTGCAAAGTAACCTCGTCTTACGGTATCTCTTCGATTTAAAGAGCACTCACTACCAATTATTTATTTAGTCAACTTAAAACGTGAATTTTGGAACATGTGAAGTTCTTAAGTGTGATTGTAAAAAAAATCTTGATTACAAAAATGCATTTTCGTTGCGTTGTAACAAAGAAAAACACCGCTTTCTCCCCCCTTTCTTTGTTGCCCGTGCTGAAGCATTGGAGTCTATATTTTGAATGTTTTATTTTCTCGTGGCGAACAAGAAACCATCTAAAACAATACGCTGCATGAACTAGACATTTTATATCATTGAGTGTCAGGTTTCAATATTTGACAGTGCATTTCGTTGTGTACTGAATCTGAGGTAAGTGGATGGACTTGAATTTTATTTAAGACTTAATTTAACTTGTTCTGTTAATTAATTTCTTCCTTGGCGTTTGAGCTACGTCCATTGATATTAAAATTTACTCCTGCTGACTAAAATGTAACTTGGGGGCTGCGGTGGCTCAGTAGTAGAGCGTTCACATTTGGTGCTTGGGGTCCTGGGTTCGATCCCAGCTCCCGCCAAGTGAACCTCGTGGTGGACAAATACCGTGTGCGTGGGTTTCCTCGAGGTCCTCCCGTTTCCTCCCACTTTCTTCATTCCACCATTTCATTCATTACTCATGATCATCGTCTCCTTTAGCCTAACCGGGATAACCGTGGGACGTAAAATTCAAAGATTTCATTTCATTTTTCTTTTTAAAATGTAATTTGGTGTTCAGAAGTTGTTGGAAAGATTTTTGATTTTGTACATTTCGTTCGTGAGATTAGCGAATGATGGTCTAGTGAGGGTGCGAGCAAATTTGGAAGGGCAACGTCACAGAACCTCGACTCTTCACCTACTCGATTCCAAATGGGCGTTATTTCCAAACGTTTCGACGTACTACACTGCAGAAAATGACTGTGTAAGTTCAATACTTCCCTGTGCCCCAGGATGACTAACACTTCTTGTGTTAAATCAATACAGCAAACTGTTGGTTTTGGTAATTCAACACAATGTAGGGTATCATACTAGCACTGTCACAGTGTTTATTCAACATTGATAACACATCCATTGAGTCAAATCAACGAAATCAACACCATTCGCTGTGTTGAATTAACATAAAAGAGTGGTAGTAATTTTGGGATACCGGAAAATTGAGTTTTACAACTTTTTTTGCAGTGTAGGAGTGACTTGAGGGAGCATTATTTTCTTTTTAAATTTATTTTTGTTCTTTAAATATTTCAGGCAAGGATAGGATAGAGAATGGAAACCGTTTCGGAAGTAATAGGTTATGGGTTTATTTGATCGCAGGATTTGCCCGTTGTCAGCATGAAAACATAGACAGAACCTCAGTTAGGATTGTAACGATTGTCACCAACGTCTTCAAACAGTAGTGCCAATGTATCTGGAAAATATCGTAGAATTCAGGGAAGGATTCAATCGTTAAGCAACCTTGCGCTGATTGTGCCATGCATAGCACATTCTGTGAGAGGACATGCATCGGAATCAAAACCCGAAGCTTAAAAACTCTTTAGCTTCGTTCAAAAAGTGTATATTTTTTTTTAAAATTTCATCGACAATAAGGTACGATATCTTTTTGAAATAATATACAGCATTTTTCTAAAAAACACCAACGTTTTTGAGGTGATTCCGGACACCAAGATAAGACGAAAAGTATAGACCAACCTGGGTGCACAAATGCTTAGTTTCGGAGTTATAGGCTGCCGAAAACATGAAACATTTAACTTTAAATGCCCATAACTCCAATACTATGGGATCTACCGTAGTCGGGTCAAGACTTTATTGAGGAACTTGTATGTGCTCTATCCAAGTATTTATGTTCCTGAATCCTGCGGCATTTCCGCAACAATCTTTATAGAGGTAGTTAGTGAGTACTTCAATTTAGATGTCCGTAGACACAATGCCTCTATAAGAATTATTGCGTGAATATCTTAGAATTCTGAAATATGTATTTTTGGATAGAGCGCATATTACTTCCTAAGTGAAGTCTTCACCCGACTACGGTAGGTCCCTAGTTTTGTAGCTATGGATCTTTATAATTCACTTTTTTATGTTTTCGGCAGCCTATAACTCCGAAAGAAAGCATTTGTGCACCAGGTTGGTCTATACTTCTCGTCTTATCTTGGTGTCAGGAATCACCTCCCAAACGTTGTCGGTGTTGTTTTGAAACACCCTGTATGTGAAAATAACTTTCAAAGATACTTCGGACACAAGATGGAATGCAAATTCAGAATCAGTGAACTGAAAAATGTTCTCGCAGCATTTGATGAAATTATATCAACTTCCTCTAACTCAGAAATCAAATCACTTGCCAGAAACAACAAAATGAATCAAAGATTTGAAATTTGTAATTAATTTAGTATTTTGGGACTCAGTTCTGCATGACATAAATCGAGTGAACAAAGAAACCAGTGTTGGGTAAGTTACTTGCAAAATGTAACGCGTTACAAGTTACTTTCCTTTCCCTTAAAATGTAACGTGTTACTAACGCGTTACTTGCCCCAGAAAAGTAACTGCTACCCTACTTCGAAAGTAATGCCTTACTTTTAGGTCCGAATCTTTGAATATGTGAAAAAAGATTACTTTAATTTTCCGTACTACTACTACTACCATTATTATTATTATTATTATTATTATTATTATTATTATTATTGCAGTTCTGTATCCCTTTATGCAAATGCAACAAATTCTTACTTGACAGCTATATGAACATTTTCATATAATGAAACTCTGACTAAAATGCCATACTGCGTTACTCGTAGGAATGGGTACGAGCAAGCTTTCTTTGAAACTCGATTCGACTCGAAACAGACGTCTTTGAGCTCGACTGGAGAACTCGAAAAATTTCCTCCAACTCTACACGAATTCGGGTCGAGTTTCGATTCGAGTCGAGCCAAATCCTGTGTGTAGAGTCAAGTACTCTCTTCAAGTACTCTACATAGACAATATAATTATTATCAATGATGCTGCTACTACAACAACTTAATATTGTTTTATTATTTTTTATAACCATAATGTGTATAAACATGAAAGATAGGCAGTTTGTATCTGAATACTTAAAAATTAGTTGATTGCCAACCTCGGTAGCCGTGAAGTATAGAAATGAAAGACATTGTCCAGGAGCTTCTCAATTTGGGTTGTTGTTAAAAGTTATAGAGCGTTGGACAAATATGTTCAAAAGTGCTCAACACGGGTTTAGATTCGTCAACGACTCTAGCAACTCGGCTTACAGCTCATTCACTATCAATTCAAACTGAGAACTGAGCCGATCCAACATCTCACCCAACTGAGCCGGCTAGAGCTCTCGGCTCAGTTGACCCGAACCGAGCAGATGGCTCATCCCAACCAAGCCGCCTCTAGCCGATGTTTCACCCCAAGCAAGCCGGCTCGAGCCATCGGCTCAGTTGATCCGAACCGAACTTAGATCGTTATAAAAATAATTGTGGTCTCGTTATCGAAACGAGAGAAGATGCGAGCAGTGTCCCCTTTCGTGAGTAACACTAAAAGTATTCCATGTTACTGCTTACATTTCTCGTGGCTTTCGCTTTCCAGTGTAATCAGGCACGATTTCAAACGAGTTAAAACGAGCTGAACTAGCGAGCCATTTATGAAACTTGTCTCGACTCGAGACTGGACGTCAGAAACAGTGAATCGGCTCGGAACTCGGCTCGAGAAAATTACTTTTGGTTCGAAAAGAAACTCGACTTGAATTCGAGTCTAGTAGTCGAGTTTAGGTCAGTAGTGGATTGAGGTACATCTCGGATAACAGTTCAGTGGAGGGCATTGTTTTAGTAATCGAAGATAATAGATCTATTCTTATTATTTCTTTTGTTTACAATAGATCTTTTGTGTTGATAACGTTTTCGGACATTAGATTTTCTGCTTGAGTATATGCACATGTACGTTACGGCATAATCTAAGGAATTTTAGCACAAATGTTTGTATGCGTAATAAATTAAGTTTATTGAGAGTACGGATTCCTTTAATCTTTGTTGACACAATTCTCGGGCAATAGGTCTTGTACCTGACAAGATTCTTGGAAAATA
The DNA here is from genome assembly GCF_964235325.1 of Thermobia domestica. Taxonomy (NCBI): domain Eukaryota; kingdom Metazoa; phylum Arthropoda; class Insecta; order Zygentoma; family Lepismatidae; genus Thermobia; species Thermobia domestica. The sequence goes on along the minus strand of NC_137459.1, from coordinate 190,052,572 downwards.
GGTGAATGACCATACCTGTACATAAGTCTGCGTGGGAGCAATGTAATGAATTTTAGCACAGATGTTTGTGTGCGTAATAAATTGAGTTAATTGACAGGACGGTTTCCTTTTATCTTTGTTGACAAAATTTTCGGACAGTGTCTTGTCCTCGACAAGATTTTCGGAGAATAGGTGAATAACCTTGACTGTACACGCACGTGTACGTCTGGGACTTTCTAAGAACAGGGTGGCTTTCCTTTATTTTTTGTTGACAGAATTCTCTGACAATAGGTCTTGTCCTTGACAAGATTCTCGGAGCTTGAATTGTTTATGCAGCAATCAGAAAGTGGATCCTGAATGTATTATTAACTCGATTACGAATTGGGACACTGATAACATTTTAATTTCCGGTGGGTGTGCGGAGGGACCGGAAAACCAAATGGAACATGAGTGCCTTTTCATGTCTTGAGAGGAACTAGGAGAACGTGAGCTGAAATCCCTATTGGAGGTTGAAGTCGAAGACCTATTTATGTATATGCAAAATCCCACATTATCGGCATATTTACACAGGAGCTATTTTATGAACTTTTTTGACTTAGTTCAAGAAAAAGACATTATTTTTATCAGTGAAGTAGTGAGAATTTTTGAAAATAAAGACAGAAAAAAATCGTACGAAAAGTGAGTGAACTGAGTGTGTTCCTGTAAATAGAATCGTTATTACTGAAAAATCATATGCAAACTGATTAAAGTAACTGTGTCTCTGTAAATAGTTTGTGTTTGAAAAAAATATGTACTCTCATATTGGTGGCGGTGATCATATTTCTGTATCTTGTAGTGACAATAATATTAGTGAACTGAGAGTTTTAAAAACTATAAATGTATACTTACGTTTAAATATTATTTGCTGTGAACAATGTACGTTGAATTTTCAACAGCAGTGTCTACTTTCTCATAATACAGGAACTTTTGCTGTACAGTATTTAATCAATGAGAAAACTCTTGTTGGATAGTTTGAAGATTTTGTAAAAAGACATAGTGAAATCTCAGTCACAAACTTTATTCGGAAAACTTGGGAATATTTAAAGAATACTGAATTTAACGGTCAAATTATTCCGTTTTTCATGCGTCGCATGTGTGAAATTTTACCATGTGTTAACCAATATTTTATTGACATAGAAGTTTAGGGATTTCAAATAACCAACTTATTATTCATGAATTTTGTTTAACAGCGTGTGATGATACAGGAAATTTGCATTCTTTAGTAAAATCTCCATTTGAATAGAATTAATTGTCTTTAGGATGCCCAAACAAATTGATTGGTTAACAAATAAATTGCATGGATTATGATGGAATAATAAAAACGGGTATACCGTATCACATATACGTAACCTTGTATATCAGTTATGTTTGCAAGATGCAACATTTTATTGTAAAAGTGCAGAGAAATCCATTTGGATTAAGAAGCTATTTTCGTTAGAAAATGTTGATCTTGAATCAAAACAAAGTCTACCTTTAAATGAATTATGTGCTAATGTTATGATTAAATATTTTTCTTTTCATGAACAAAATATAAAACTTGAGAAAAAAATCAGGTTGTACGAATCGAAATGCACAACAACTTAATTACTGGTGGAATTTCCAACGATTAACTGCAATAAATAATGCATTTTCAATGTTGTAATTTTACTTTTCTTTATTTTCACGTTTGTGAAATGAAACACAAGAAATAAAATTAAAAAAAATATTTAAAAGAAAATAGTTTTTATTTATGTATTTATGTGCATAATATATAAACAAATAAACTTATTATTTCAGAGAAATGTTTTGTTTTCTTTTTGAAAATTTATTTACGTGGTTATATACAATCATATCATTCTTTTTAATTTTGTTTTTTGAAACAAACTTAAAATTTTTTCAAATGAGTTATTGCGTACTATATGGTACATGAAAAATAATACAAAATATCCACACAAAACGGATTCTTCGTGTTGGTATGCCTGACTATTAACATAATAAACTTTAGTATTTTTACATAAGAATTAATGAGTTTATTTTGGCACTGGCAATCGTAAACTATCAAAGTAAAATCCCTCATGATTTTTTGTTTATATATATTGTAATCCAATGAGTTCCTCCGGAATCTGACGTATCGAGATTAATGATTAGTCCAAGAGAACTTTCACTGTTTGTGAAATTGTATCAATGGAATAAATACCACTATCATATGAACCATTTTTTTTATCACTGAGAAGAACTTTTAAGATTTCATCTATATCATCTGTATATTTTTTTTATTTCTTTATTGGATTAGGAATATATTTATCACTGGAATTGTTCACAAACAAAACATAGTCATACACTTGTACATATACACTAAATAACAAGGCTTCATGTGCACTACACTTGTAATGTTTAAAGCAATTATTACAATATGCACATTTTGACACATGGAATCCTAGTTATGTATACCGTGGAAAGTCCACATCCTCAAGATTGATAATATCACGTTGAAGAATTTCCTGCAGCTTTACCTTATGTATAAACAGATGAAATATTCGTACAATATTTGCGAAGAATTTCTTTAAGGTGTGAGTATTCGGCATCTGATTCGTGCCATTGGATTCCGTAAAAATTATCACACAAGTATTTGTTTTTCTTTATCGTTGTTTCAGACAGTTAAGTAGTCGCGCACGGAGGTTTAAATATTCAACTTTGAATGAACGGTATATCCGGATTAGCTATTGCTAACCTTCTAACAATAAGTTTATCATCGTCTTCACCACGGAAAGCTAAGAAGTGAACAACCCTCATGCTACTCAAGTGATTAAATTTTAAAATGAATTATCACTATATACATTTCCATTTTTATCTATTTGTATGAGAATCAAATTGTGATTATAGAAGTGATTAGTTGTGCTAATGATTCTTTAAATAATACTTTCAAATTAACAGGAGCATCACGTACAACATCCCAAGTATTCTCATCCAATGTAGCAGTAGGGGATTGAATAAACGCATATAGAGTGTACCCGTATGGGTATTCATAATATATAACATTATGACCAAAATCTTTATAAATTATTCCTCTACCGGAGAACAGAGTCTGGTAACTTAGAACGTATAAATTATTTGAAAAATCAGGGATGAGCGGGTTGGGAGGAAGTGATTTTGAACCAACTTGTAGTTGCAACTTGTGAACGTTGAAGTTTAGGAATTCAAAGAGGTTAACTTCTGTTTTCCCATTAAAGCCTGCGTTAGAGACAAATCGATGACGATCGCTTTAGATACGTTTCCAAGGAACAGATTATGAAGATAGCATGAATATGTTGAGGTATTGTATAAGATCGAGTTTCAACTCTTGTGAGAGGTGATTTGACCGTTTCATTCACAATACCTGTATGTATTTCCATACCAACATGTGCAGATGCTTCAACACGTCGTGCATACATCCTAACTTCTTGAAGCACTACTTTATAATATGTATTTGGAACATGCATTAAACAAAACATATCTGTTCTACGATGTAATTTAATACGAAGACCAACTTTGTTTGGAAGCACGTGTCCTAAACTTGCAATATCAACATGAACACGTCCATACGTTTCAAATGATGCACTATTCTTAACAAAAGCAGAACGTTTATCAAAACCGGTATTTGTATCATATGACGTATTAAATTGTTTTGCGGTATCCTTATACCATAAAGACGTCAAATGTGTTTCCGATACATCATTGGAATAATTAAATAAGGTTTCAATGTATGCGCGATAAGGAGAAGATACCGATGATGAACTAATTAATTTATCATTTAATGAAATATCAACTTGAATAGATAATGAATGTAGAAAATTGTTTACTGCAATTACATCGTTTTCATCAAAATTATTACCATTTGATTTTTTAATTTTATAATGTACGTAAAGATAAATATATGCTGGATGAATAAATTAACCTATTCCACCAGAAATAAAAAATTCGATAGGTCCTTCTGAAGTTAGTGTAGAAGTTAGACGATATTCCACACATGAAGTTGCTTTTATAGCAGTTTGTGTCATTGGAACAGAAAATAAGTTAAATTCCGAGGATTAATCTTAGTCTTAGCCATCTTTAGTCTTCCTTCTTTTTGTTTTACCTTTAACAGTACGAGAACGTTTACGTTTGATTGGTAGTCCAAAACTTATTACCGGAACTTTACGTTTTCGTGGCCGTCTCTTACAGCTACCAGATAGTAACAGACCAACTTTATTACCAGCTTTTGTCTTTAATGTTTCACCAGCCTCTTTACACGTGCACGAAGAGATTCTTTTACTGGACGATTTTCTAATACATCACCTGCAAGTTGAATTCCAGTTTGTAATGCTTGAAGAGCTAATGGTTTTGCACCTTGTTTAGGAAACAGTAATGCAATACGTCCTAAACCTTTAAAGAAATTACCGATACCGTGTCCCCGTTGATATACAGGTCCTGAAAAATATGGTATTCCTCGACCGCGTAGATAACATATACGTCTAGATTTCATTTTTACTTAGCAGGAGCAGCAGCAGCAGCAGCGCGTGTAAAATGAGTGGTTACCGTCAATGTCCCGGAATGCAACGGCAAATTTCGCCCTGCATGGTCCTTTAGTAGTACTTCGATATTGTTAGAACAAAATTTTGAAACTGGCAAATAATGAATATCTTTAAATGTGATGGTTTGGACTTTACCATATTGCACATCACAAATTGTTGCAATACTTAATAACGGTGCTTTAGTATCATCTAAAATTTATATTGCACAATATCCCTACACACGAAAATTTCATGTAGATATCCAGTATCAACGTAAGGTTGTTTCAATGTAAAATAGGTAAAGTATCAATGTAAAACAGGTAAGGTATCAATGTAAAACAAAATGTTTATTTTCGGGAAATCCTAATTGCAAAACCAATGTTGTCGACATTGTAAGTGATTCAAAACGATGATCGCAATCTACGAATACTGTATTTGAAATATTGAGTCTTATGAATTTGGAAACTTTATTTAATTCTTCGTTGAAATGGTACACGGTCAAATATAAGCCAGGTGTAATTCTACTTTCATGAGGTTGTGTATCTTTTATTGTAAGCTATACAACATTTTCCCCATCGGTAACATTATGACACGTTAGTGGAATAGGTATTTCACTCAAACCAATACACCATTCAGATTCGGATAAACGAATAGTATTATTTTATTCATTATTAAAATTTGACGGACTATTTTAGGATATACATCAGTACTAGCGTTTGAGACGAGTGTAATGTAAAAACTATCATCAATACTATCAGAAATCATTTTTGTTTAAAGTGTAGTGTTAAGTTTGAAGTTTCGAATTGAAATAAACGTTTTCGCCCGTGTTCATCTTTTAAGTTTACTTCTATCGTGTCAAAATACTTTTTCTCTACTTTAACATATTATGGTGTGTGACACAGAAAATATTTTATGTGCATGGTCTTCATCATAAAAATTAAGTTGTCGAAGTAAAAGTCGAACGTCCTGTTGTTGTTTTATAACATCAACACAAGTGTTTATACAAGTGTTTACACAAGTGTGGAATATTATAATCTAAATCGCATGGGAAATGTCCACGTGGAAGTATTCTCTCTTGTGTGCTTGAAGGTTTTAAGTATACAAAAGGAGAAAATCGGTTGAATATTCATTAATAAAACCTAAAATGTTTTGTAATCCCTTTGTAATACAAATCATTTATTGATCTGATGCTTTTAATATTTGTGATATAAATATTTGATTTTTATTTTTAAGATATCATACGTATGTTTTCAGATATCATATGTAAAATACTTTTAACAGAAGAATAATATCCCGGTGTCATATTAATTTCATGACGTTCATGTTTACAATCTATTACACTACTCATGATATTTTATTCGTCACCTACATTACAAAAACTCCAAGGAATATTAATTTGTGTTAATGCACCATGCCATTCACCGTCCCTTAAATCAATATTTTGTGCAAGTATCACTCTATAGGACACTGTTGTATTGTCAAACAGTTTCCTACTAGCATTTGAAGGAATAGTGAAGTATAAGTCGTGTTTAAATGTTAAACTCATTTTGAAGTCTGAACAGATTTCGTTTTAATCCATGAATTCATACTTCACGGATACGCTTACCACTTTACATAAATCCATCCACTTTTTCGTTTAAGTACTTTTTCAATTAAATAATTTATATTTGAATTACTAATTTTTGCAATTCTTGTGCATAAAATATACCTTTAATTTGATCACCATTCCAATCTTTTAGTTTATATGTCACAGGATTCGATTTAATACAACGATCTACTACAAATATATATTGTGACCATTTTGGTAAATATCCTTTTCCTAACTTACCTAGGTGTGTTTTTATTTACTGACATGTACATAATCCCCCGGATGAAATTTACATTTTAATTTCTTTTTCATTATTCATGTTCTTTATAATGTGTTCTATACTTCATTAATATTTGAATCATTTACTTCTGCAGGTCTCATTTTAATACTTCTGAGATACGAATGATTATAGTTATGTACAATTTTATCCAAAAACATCAATGTAACGATAAGTATTCTTGCTATAAAATGCCGATGCAATTTTTCTTTTAATAATCGTATAAAACGTTCTGCTAATGCACAGTTAATTTCCGAATGTACACTATAATGATTAATTTCATTTCCTTGAAATAATCGTTTTACATGTTGATTAAAAAATTCATCACCTAAATACGTTTATACATGAATCACGAGTAACTTTAATATATTTTTTTTGTATTTTCTTTAACCATTTCCGAACCCTTTTTGGTTTTAATGGAACGCAATATATATACCGTGTGTAAATATCGATACAACATAAAATATATTTATAATTATTATTATATCTGTCAATATTTTGCATATCTTCTAAATCCATTTGTAATGTTTCATTCGCTGACTAATATTTCTTTCGCTCGAAAATTTTCGTGCTGGCGCATGCAATGCATATGCGTCTTGTGATGCTAACAACTCTTTTATTTTATTTTGGGATAATTTTTACGTTATAATGGTTTAATACTTGTTAAAGAAGCAAGATTTGAATAATCATAATATATTTTTATAACTTTGTCATTTTTAACCCTTAAGGGATCCGGGGTTTTTGGGGTATTATTTAGACTTTCAATCAAGCAGCTACTGCATCGCCACTATTTATTTTAGGATAATGGTTCATACCTCATTCTCTTCAGAATGGAGCTTTCAAATGCTACCACTTGCATGCTCATACCATATACCAGGAGAGGGAAAAATGATGTCAAAGGGAAAATTTCGGGGATATTTTTTTTAAAATTTGGGCCCCTCTGGAGCGGCCCTGTGTGAACGTAGAGATCTCAAGAAACTGATAAATAGTACTTGGTATACTGAATGTGTATGCCAAATTTCAAGTTTCTACCTTGAATAATAAGGGCGGGAGAAATCTTATCAAGAATTCCCACAATGCCCCAAATTACCGCAAAACATTATGATCTCAGGTAAAAAGATCGTGAGACATCTCTATTTACTTTAGGACTATAATCCGCCAATCATTCTCTTCAGAATATAACTGCCTTTCAGGCGGTACCATTCACATGTCTCCAACATGTATCTAAGGCGGGAAAATCCCGAAAAAAGTTATTCTTTGGTCTAAGTATCCCTTTTTCCAACTTTTAGCCCCTCTGGACCCCCTGTTTTAACGCAGACATCTAAAAAGTCTGTTAAATACTACTCGGTGGACAGAATGTTTGTGCAAAATTTCAATCTTCTAGGTGCAAAAATAAGCTCGCCAAAAAATATCGAAAATGTCTCATATCCCCCTATAGAAGTATATTTTGATAAAAATTCCCTGACACTTCGCTAATTACCATAGAGTCATGTTTCACCCATCATTCTCTTCAGAATAGAACTGCCTTTCAGACGATATGACTCGCGTGTCTCCATCATGTATCTAAGGCTGGAAAATCCCGAAAAAGGTATTTTTTGGTCTAAATATCCCTCTTTTCAACTTTTAGCCCCTCTGGACCCCCCTGTTTTAACGCAGAGATCTGAAAAACTGATAAATACTACTAGGTGGGCTGAACGTTTATGCACAATTTCAATCTTTTAGGTGCAAAAGCAAGCCCGCCAAAAATATATATATACCGACAATGTACCACATTCCGGGATAAGAAGGATATTTCGTAAAAATTTCCTGAGACACCCCTAATTACTTTAGGATCATGCTTTGCACATCATTTTCTTCAGAATAGACCTGCCTTTCAGGCCGTGCCATTCACATGTCTCCATCATATATCTAAGGCGGGAAAATACCAAAGAAATGGATTTTTTTGGTAAAATATCCCTTTTTATAAATTTTTGCCCCTCTTGATCCCCCTGTTTTAACGCAGAAATCTGAAAAAAATCAGGTAAATACTACTTGGTGGACTGAATGTTCGTGCAAAGTTTCAATCTTCTACGTGCAAAAATAAGCTCACCAAAAATAATGAACATAGGCTTAATAAAAGAAAATATATTTTAGAATTATGACGTCATCAACTCCTATGTCTCGACGCAGAAAGGTGTGATACCATACGTAAAGTCTTCTACAATTCCTCTGGACTTGGAAAACAAGAAGCCCGGACGAAAAAGCTCAAATAGAAGAGTTATAATGCAATGTACCATGAAACATCCGTATGGCACAAATTGTACCATCGGATCTCCAAAGGGTTAAATTACATTTTATATTCTTTCCCACCTAAATTTGGAATACGAATTTTACTACCAATGACTTTATGTGTAGTCAGAGGAGTAGAAATAAATTCTTTTGGAACATTAAGTTCTTATAATAAAATTCAAAACCCTTGAACTCCTACTAGTTGTCGTCAATATTTTCGAGTACGAACAACGTCATTCTCTAAATCTATAACATGTGATCCTGGAATTTGTTTTCCGTGTATCTTATTTGAATTCATTAACTGTTTTATTAATAGATCTGTTTTCCTTTGATGTGTTTTCGGTACTGATTGTAAAATGTCTGATACAACGAGTAAAATAGAATGATTCTTTTCTTCAGATGCTGATGTTCCTTAAACTTCTTTTTCAACAATCGGTAATGTAATAGTTTTCTGTGTAGATGGATATTGTAAATACTGATGTAATGCTTGCTGATACATTTTCCATTTTTCTTCAACAATAAGATCACGACGTTGTAGAATAGTACTCATTTCGTCATCTAATAGTGATTGATGTCTATTCATTCACCTATCGTTTGATTGAAATTGATGTATTGCATTTTCAGGAACTAAAATCATTTTACGTAAGCTGTTTTTTATATTACGCCGACATGTTTTTTTTTTTACAAAAATACAACTTGCTACAGCTCCTAGTGGACCTAATAACAGTAACGCGAACGCACCTTCTTTTTGAAGTAATATCTTCCTTCTCTTGTTTAATGTTGTACGTTGGATCTCGTAAGAACGAATTCGTAAGATCTTTTTATGTCAACATAATCGTTGCTTGTGATGCGAATTCTCATCAGAATTTAAAGGAATGTCTTTATTGTACTTTTAGCAACTTGTGAAATTGTTCGTATTAAATCACCAGATGCATTATTCAGAATATAGTTACGTTTTGCTGCTTTACATTTACACAGAGCACGGAGTGTGTTGTGGTGTTGTTTCACTTTCAACATTTTGATACCAACTAAACATAAACTGCGATTCCTTTGTCTTTTACATTTGCGTACACATACAGTGTTTCATCGGGAAATATATTTGTACGTTTCCGTAATTCATCTTTTGTTTTTTTGTGTTAAATCAAATAATAAAAAGGTATGAGGAGAAAGTGTTTACATCAAATACATCAACGATATGTTTAATTTGTCGCGGCATGATTTGTTTAGCTAAATATTGAGTTTCTAATTTATCACGTGGATTTTAAAACACAATAATATAATATGCATTCAAACTAACATCACGTGCATATTTTCCTTTGAAAATAAGTTTTGTTCTTTAAATATTACAGTTAGTTTTTTAAGATGTGCATATTTTGTAAATAAATTAGCAACATCACGATTGGTTTCAGTCATTAAGTCATCTAATATTAATAATGAATTTTCTTCAATGGTAAAATATTCATATCTGGAATTCCCTCAACGAAACGAAAATCTGCACGGGAATCTAAGTTTGGTATTACTGCACTGTAACGCCATACAATTTCACGAAATGTTGTAGTAAACATTTGTTCACGTTCATTAACGATATACAAAACACGTTCTGCCAGACCTTGAAGGACCAGTAATTAAAATGATAGAGGGATGATTAAACTTTAACATCTTGTTATCAAATGAATGCATGCAATAGAAAGCTCACCTTCATATATTCACACACACACACACAATTAACAAAAAATAAAATGACTAGAATTTTTAACAAGTTTCTATAAGAAACGAAAGAATACAGAGTGGAGTATGCTATGTGTAAGATCCAACAAACAATGAAAATGACTAAAATATTAAAATGACTAGAACTTTTAAGAACGTGTTCCTATAAGAAACGTTACGTAAAAGATAGGAAGCGATCGTAAATGATAAAATGACTAGAATAGTAAAGCTATCGATTTTTCATTGAGCTTCGATAGGAAGTGATCCAACAAAAATTGCAGAGCAATTATTTAACAAGGAGCTTCCATAGGAAGCGATCCGTCGAAGCCTCGCATTTGGCATTCGTAGGTCAAACGTTAAGTCTCGTGGTAACAGTATGGTATTGTTCCAGTCTTTTGTACGTCATGTAAAAATATCGTCAACGTCATCAATTCGTTTACGTTCTTGTTAACAATACCGTGGGTTTTAGTTTCACGCCTTGAAAGGTTTTGGAATCACGTTTTCGGATAATACTTGTAGGATGTTGAACCACTACAGAATGAATTTCTTCATGTACTAGCACATAGAAGCTCTCAAAATTATTTTTCCAGAAGTTCTAAGGTCTAGTGTTAACCCCCGAATTTCGTAAATGTGTCGAAACTCGCGTTGAATAATGCGCAGCCGCATACAATAATTTTTATTTCCAAGAGCTATTAAAGTAACAAATTCCCACCCCACATCTATCTCATCAGTTAAATCCCCAAGATAATTACCCAACTGTCACATGGGTTCCTCATCATTCCGTTGTAAAAACATAATATTGTCAGTATCACAGTAAAATGCACGTTTGGGTCCTACAGCAACCAAAAGATCTTAAAGTCGAAGTCTGGCCCACGAAGTATTAACTGCCGCCAAGACGACATTGGAAAATCCCAACGGAATGTTGTCATTTTCCAAGTCCTCGTAGTTCATTTGTAAGTCCCTGTCAACGACTGGAATCACAGAATGAACATCATATCTCGGCGGTGGAAGGTACCAAAGAATCTCTGTGGAGTTGTTGAGGATTGTACAGTCCGCAGCAAAAACCTGCAACATGAGCATGAAAGTTTATTTTGAAACTACGCCCAACAGCCCAGGGAATCAACATAACGTCTACGAGCCACGAATCACGCAGGAGAAACCTCGGCGTCCTCCCATGCACACTTATTTTGGAACAAGAGACATCGTTGTTTCACAATAAACTTAGATCCTCATGTTGCAGGTTTTTTGCTGCGGACTGTAAACTGCATTGTGTCCGGGCGTTGACGCCATTTACCATATAGCGAATTAAGATTTAATTTCGCTGTAGAGCGCAATCCTGAGTTCTTCCGAATATTATGATAATTACATTTAATGCCTTCATGGGCATAATATTCATCGATCTATGGTGCAGGAAAACCTGAGGCTTCCTGCTTCATTTGAAGAAATGAGTTCATGTAACTACCGAACAGACAACCTGAATTCCCTTCTTCAGGATCCATCAATTCGAATTCCCAAATTTTATGAATATCGAAGAAGTTATAACATTTTTAAGAGCAAGGTGAAGCTCAGGTGCACAGCCTGATATTGCGCGTTCCATTCTTCCATATGTGCATTCCCCTCTCGACTTCATTCTCTTATTCTTCCATACATGCCCGGCACCGTCCGAAAATTAATCGTCCACCAGACACATACAGGACAATAGGAAAATATAACTCTTTTGGCATGATGCTACATTTAACAACCCCATGAGTATTTTCCACTTCTGGAAAATCCGACCCCTTTGAATCTTGAGCATTCCAACCGGCATTGGTCTACATGTAATTACAGAAGAATAGAGCGATGTAATGTCGTAGTACTTACTGGTCACATTATCCTTGGAATTTACGTATGATCGAAACACTTCATTACGAGCCTGTTGGTACGCCAGTTTTGGAACAATGGGATCTGCTAGATGTGTACAATGTTCTTTCATGAACTTTTGTGAATCTTTATCTCTCTTCAACATATTTTTCGAAGTACATTCCCAGATCTCGTGTAACTTTACACAGAGATTTTGAATGTATGCACGGCGAGTCATGGTTTGTTCGTAATGTCTTGCATACGGATCGCAAGGATTCTGAGAGCCGTGAATGATTTAATCATGGATTTTAGGAATTCACGAAACACACCCGTGGAAATGACAACCATATTATTCAGAGACTGTATTCGTACTTGGTTCATACCCGTCAACCCTGTATTGACCAAAGCCTACCTCTGGACCGGTACGGCATTAGTGGATATTCTTCCCAAGTTCATGTGCAACATATTTTAACCGCAAGAGTGCTTTCGCACTTTGTCGTTCATCATGTTGGGGAATTAGAGCAATGGTATTCTCCGGTAAGTACAGAGTACGGCACTTTTTCATACTTAAGGCTGCAACCGTGGAAGAAGCAATAAAACATTGAAGACCCTTCGTTTTATCTTCAAAAATATCATTCAATTTGATGATGGCTTCTGTAAGAATTCTACGTAAGCTAATATTTCAAAGTAAGCTAACATTTCCTTTTGCCGATCATACTGCTCGCCACTTGCAAGACATACTTGGTGAAAGGAGATAAGTTGTTTTCACCCATCGGTGCTTCGCGAATCAGGGTTAAAATATATAATATCGGGAACCGGACTTATATAATTTTGATTTTTCAAAGTGTTTAACAAATATGGAAAATCTCCCTTCTTCAAATTTCCAGATAGGCCTAAAGTCTTAGGGAGTTTTGACAGCTTAACTCCAAGGAACAAATACATACCACGGAAGGAAAATCTATACGCAATATGCATACAAATTACTTTTTGGCCGTGTATCAGAACATCAGGAATAATATGTTGCTTCTCAATTAGATTTCTTAGGCAGAAGATACCATTAAATCTGCTCGAATTATGCACCAAGATGACTATTTTCTGAAACACTGGACGCGCCATCAAAACATGTTTAGTAACTCTTCCAATGTGTTAAAAGAAAACGACTGATTTCCATTTGTATCACCGCAATACTTGCAGGGATCATCGAAAGATTTACTCATACAGTATGAACATGATTGTCTGCTAAAAATCAAGTTTATTTCATGCTTCCTCTCACCATTCTCATCTTATGGCCTTAACATCGTTTCAATATCATATGCAATGTACATAAATCTTTTGATATTTTTAGGCTTCAATTTTTGCACAAATGATTTGTGATTAGGTTTACATGAATCATGCAAGTATCAAAAAATGTTCACCACACTTATGTGCAAATTTTCGAAGTCTACTATTGGTCATGCGATTACAGTCGGGACATTCCTTTAAATAATGGCATACACTAAATCCAACTTTATTACGTGGCAAATGATTATTAAAACATTCACCCTCAGTACTTTCTATTACATGCATTACCCTTATAATTATGTAATCGTTTATCGTGTGCTTCCAAACATTTGGTACAGTATTTTATAATTTAAAAATGATATAATACACTCAATTGGTGCAAAATGGGCAACCGCAATATCTCTCTCATACAAAATATACATTTCTTTTGGAGCAGGTTTTCCAGGGACGATTACCTTATGTTTACAACTGTCAACGGATTTATCTCCTTCATAAAAACAATTTGTTACTATCGTGAAAAATATTTCTGGAAAGCATGAACATCATTTAAATCGCAACCATTTTTTGCTTTAACGCTAACATTTGCATCCCTACAAAGTTGTTGTGCTCTGCTATTCCAAGTTTTGTCGTTATCCCTTCTTAGATCATACAAACAGTCTTATCACTTAGTTCTCTACATAACATATAATACTCTTGGGCAAATAGAGCATATCTGACCCGCTAATATGGATCAAATGATAGGAACGTAATGGGAGGCATTTCGTAATGGGAGGCATTACAATCATTCCTAATACCTTGCAAGCCTACGTTCTTCATTACGTAAAACCGAAACTTTAATTTATCTCCGAGCAAGAATTCTTCATTGGAATTCAGTATATTTTCAATGAAATTAAGATGACCTCAGAACTTAAATCGCTTTCTCTTCTCCATGGGATATACGCCGGTTTTTATTGTTTCTACTATTCGAGCTATCGATACAGAGACCATTGTAATCATCATCTCGGCCGTCAGCGAGAACTTCTTCTAACTCAAAATTGACAATTTTCTTAATATATCCATCCGGGTTTTGAATGTCATGATCACCTATAGGACGAACAGCTATTTCTCTTCCACGAAGGTTAAAATTCGTGAAATATTTTGTGCTGTCTCACGATTTCGAAGTTACCATCGTCTGATTTTAAATTTTTTTCTGACCAACTTGGCCGCGCCTATGCGGCACATTCCCATGAAATTGCCCTAGTTGTGGAGATACTAAACCGTAACCAATAGTATCCCGTGAACATTGCAAGTTTGGATGAACATTGTTTACCGAATTTGTCCCTTGGGATTTTTGAGCAGATGAAACTGCATTGATACCCAACTCTTCTTCTAAAAACTTTTCTAGTACCTCAATACAATCCTTTTTATTATCAACTGAATTTTGATTTTGTGTTGTTTAGCACCAACAACTATCATTGAGTGTTCCATAATATTTCCCAAGTTTTAATTTCCATGGGAGGTATTCACTACGTTATTATTACTTGATGATGCTCCAACATTACTATAAACCAAAACTAGACGCGCGCCATACTGATAAAATTCCGATACCTCTTTTTCGTTTATTTATCAAGTTGTCCCTCTCTCCTATTAAAATGATAAATATACATCAAGTGTGCTACATGGTACACGTTCTCTCTTCTGATAAATCCCGTAGAAAATAAATCTAAAGCATCCGCAGAAGAGAGATATGTATTCAAAAGTGTGTGTTCGTCAGAGGCAAAATTTTGAAAGAATAAGGACAGCAAATACTCACATCTTTCACTTCCCCTTTGACCATCAAAATGCAATTTTATAATTTAGTTCCAGTTCGCCAGGATTTTCTGCATTATACTTGCCCTTCAACTCTTCTTCGAAAAGGGTTTCGTCGATGATATTAAATTCTAAGTTTAAGAGCTCCATCTGTAATCAAGAATGGATTTTTTTAAAATATCAATACAATAATCCACAGTTTGTGTTGATATAATCACAAATTTTAGGCACTAGTTCACTTGAACTTCAATATATTCTTGTTATGTGTAACTCATTTAATAATTCACTATGTTGTATACAATCATGAATTCTTCTTACATTACAGTTAACTTTTAATAACTGTGATATTTTCTTATATGGAGTAGTAAGCTGATTAGATATGTAAAAATTTCAATTCGTAGAAGTAGTAAAATTACGTCACGCAGGTGACCTAGTCAGCAATCAAATGATAATAATAGCAGAACAATGCGATATATACATTACAAAGTATGACGTCGCACATATATGAAGTGTTTAAGAAGAGTTTCAACATATTCCGCAAACAAAATAATTTCCTGTCGGCAGAAATGAAAGGAACGTTAAAACGAAAGGAGAGCAATTCAAAGTTATACCGCTCCAATAGGAGAGGGGAAATCCAAAGCCTCACCGCTGCAATGGAAGAGGAATTCAAGGTCATGCCGCTTCAATGGAGGACGAAAAATTATATCGCTCCAGTTAGAGAGAAATTCAAAGTCATGCCGCTTCAATGGGAGAGGAAATAAAAGGTATGCCGGTTGCGGTAAGAAATGTAAGGGAAGAAAGCTACACACAGGTAGCATTCATCTGAACGTTAGTGAAAATACTAAGATATTATGCTGAAAATCATTATAGTAAGTCCAGAAAATCGGAAAAACGAAGACAAGAAAACACTTATACAATCATCAGCTGGACATTAGTAATAAAAATACTGAGATGGTGTGCTGCAAATCATCATAGGAATTCCAGAAAATCGGAAGATCGAATAGAAACGAAAAACCATTAATACAAATATTCATCTGGATATCAGTAATAAGATACTAAGATAGTATGCTGAAAATCATTATAGAAACACCAGAAAATGGAAAAAAGAAAAACAAAGAAATAAACGCAAACAGAAACATTCATCTGGACATCAGTAAAAAGAATACTAAAATAGTATGCTGAAAATCATCATAGAAACTCCGGAAAATCGAAAAAAAAATAAAAAATGCACACGCGAACATTTATCTCAACACCAGTAACAAGAATACAAAGATAGTATTCTGAAAATCATCATAAGAATTCCAGAAAATCGAAAAAACGAAAAGAAAAAGACACGCGTACAAACATTCATCTCGATGTCAGTAATAAGAATACTAAGAGAGGATGCTGAAAATCATCATAGGTTTTGTAGAAAATCGAAAAATCTAATTTTAATGAAACGAAAACATCCGAAAGGTTTTAATTTTAGCGAGAAAGGAAGACTTTCACAATAAACCTAAAGAGGTTTTATAACCCTAGAGTTCCGCAGGACAGGTAACAAACCACTTTCGATCATCCGATCCTTTCTATTACTTCCATTCATGTTTCCTCGAGTCCAATAACAATACCGCTTTGAATTGGTTCTCTGGTACTCAGAAGGCAAACAAACGCGTGTCCCTCGACTTTTGCAACTAAGCAGAACAAATATGGCTTCTCCCTCTCTGTATCTATCTATTTACATTTCTTTTCTCATTCCCAACTGAAAACCACTCACGTATCCCCCGCCTACTTTCATCCAGAGCTTTAAAACTAGTCAGAACAGGTTGTGCCCAAGAAAAGATACAAATAGCTATTGTGTAACCTGACTTTAATAGAAGACTAAAAAAGGGAGGTTTACCGCTTATAAGAAGTTTCTTTTCTTCACTATTTCCACATACAATATTTGTAAATAGAGCTCATTATCTCTAGTACAAGTCGTGAGAAAGAAAACAGAAAGAACCAAAAGAATACAAATAGCTACTTGACACAGGATGTTTCTTTATATAACTTCCTTTTCTTCTACATTACAATTGCAAAGGGATACACAAAACCCATTTATTTCATAAAATGCATAAGGTGTCAAGTCAGTTACATCTACAAGTGGGAAGTTCCAAAATAAATGTCTTCATGTTGCTCTCACACCAACAATATATTTCAAAAATTTGTAAGATATTTTCTTCTCATCTGATGCTCTTCAATAATAAGTTGGAATCAGTAACAATAGTTGAAAGCAAGCTATTTTGATTTCCTTTAGGAACTCAAGAATAAGGTGCATCCAATTCTTTACACAATAAGGCAGTGTTTCCAGATCACATTCAAATAAAGGTTCTCTTCCCTCCATTGTGATTTTTTCAAACAACACATGATAGTTTCCAACTACAAAAGGCAAAATCATATAATGTTTCGAATTGTAATACAGTTTCCTCCCACGTAAATCGTAAATTCAAACGAAATATACTCTTTCAAGAACACAACACATAAATTTACCAATCTCAAAAGAAAAATGAAATACAGCTGCGTAAATTCATCGAGGGCAACACAAAAACTTATTCTCTTACATTTCGTCTCTATCTCGAAAATTCGACTCAAAAAAATACTGTTTCAAAAACACTACACATAAATTTATCAATCTTGACATCTCTCGTATTATCTCGGGTTATAATTGACAGACAGCTGCGTAACTTTATCTTCGGTTTCCTCTCCTGTCTGGAAAAAACTCGTCTCAAAACACCTCCTGCTGATCTATTATTCGAGATGTGCGTCAATACACTACTTAGCTCAACTCGTGCTAATCCCTATGCGTTAGAAAAAAATGGCTGCTTATTATTATTCTGCTAAATTATATAATAATAACAATGTTTTATGTTAAATTAAAAATATAGAATATAAGTACTACACTACAACTAATAAAATAAGAACACATCAACAGAGTTAAACAAAACTTGCCAGTAACTCTAAAATCGATACATGCTTTTCAAAGATAGATCTTCCAAACTCTATAATCAATGGGACTCTAGAATACGCAAACTGATCTGAAGCAACTCCAATATTACATACCATTAACAAACTATTTTCTAGCAATAAGTTACGCCTGCTCATCAAAAAACAGTTTATTCATATTAACACCTTACTATATATAGTTAATTATGGCACCCTAGTTGTTGATTAGTATTTCCTGCCGGGACACTTCAGACTCTTTACTTTTAAATTCTGTCCATCATCACTCTCAGTTTTTAGGAAAAACTATTCTTTCAAATGTTCCAATCTGTAAAACATTTTCGTTTTCCATCTTTATAAAAACAACACCAATCAAAGTAAAATAGATTACTGGTACCATTGCACTCGTAGTTCACTCAATGAATGATCTTACTGATCTTACCTGTTTCTCTGTGCGTCAGTGACTTTCGGTCACTGACATACGTAGTTCATGTTCCATTGTCCCATTCTGAGAAATTCACTTACAGGAAATTAACAGTTGTTTCGTAAAAAGTGCATATATTGTAGTTAATAATCTGAAATATAACACGAAAACGTATCGCAAACTAGATACATTACTTAATAGATTGTAACGCGTTACTGTTAAGTTACTTTGGAAAGAATGTAACGCGTTACTAGGAAACGTCACTTAAAAAGTAACGCGTTACTTCCATTACATTACTTAACAAGATTGAAAGAAATACAGTAAGGATTTGACTTTGCAAAGGTCTGTTGATTTGTTATCATTTCTTTCGAACAAGATCTCCAGGTTCAGGAATCACAGATTTGACAGATGCTTGTCGGAAGCCATGGTTATTGTTAATTTGATAGATGTGGGGGAGCAGTTAAGAGAAAAGCACATCTCGAAGAACAGAGACGTTTTACTGAAAAGGATTGCCTTAGACAATATTTCTTCAGAATTCTTGACCTCTTACGAGAACTCTTCAGTAGAATGAACAGGCTTAAAGAAGTAAACAAGGATTTCAGCTCCTCAGAAGAAGCTCATTTTGTGAAATGCATTCAGAGAACCTAAAAAAATGTGCACGGATCACACTTCGAAATATCAAGACGATTTGAATTCCGTCATTGGCGGCTTTAGCGGGTACGCCAGGTAGGAACAGGCCTACCCCAAGAGTTTGAAAAGTATTTAAACACTAAAAGATGCAGTAATAAGTGAATGTATTGTCCAATCTTTATATTAGTGGTAAATAATTATTTAACCAATAGCACCAACGACTGCTGGAAAAGTAAATTCCTTCTGTCATTAATCACACAAATGTGTATATGTATCCGTAAGCGAGGAAGCGGACATACCCAAAATTAAAATTCTAAATCCACCATGAATGCTGTAGAATTATGTGCAGAAATTGAGTCTTAAAGAACAGGCTTTTCTATTGACGCCCGATCGCAAGCAGTCCCCCGATGGGGTACTCGACATGGGTAGATTGGAAGCATATTCTACACCTGAATAGAACAGCAGGGCTCTAATTAAACGAGCAGGCCCTTAGAGGGATTTAGGAGGGGCGGTAAAGATTTATTACCTGATGATAGAAGCGGATGAGGTGGACTCTGGAAGGTTGAATGACCTCTTTGCCGTTTGAAACATGATCCTACACGATTCTTTAATCGAAATTTTAAAAATTATGATCAAATTAAAATTAAAATTTCTCTCAGACCATCAGATCTCTGCTATAAGGCTTGCAACGCGATCCCTAGCACCCACAAATTGTTTTCCCTTAATTTAATCAATGAACAATTTTTAATAGTAATATTACTAAAAACCACCTAAAGTGGGTTCCTTCCACCACAGTATGGCGCGTCCTCAGGTTGCGGATCGAGGAGAAGGGCTCTAAATATAGAGGTTAGCTGCGAATATACTGAATAAACAGACGCGCACAGACGGTTAGGAGTGGTTTGGGTAAGGCTAGAGTCACATCCTGTAAAAAAGGCACTTGTTCAGAAACATTCAAAAAAGCCTCGGACAAAGACTGATAACTTGGCACGACCTCAGCAAAAGAAAATGGGCATGAGATTTGAACATGGAATATTTGAAGTCTCTATAGGGCAGGCGCGTTAAAATTCGTAACGAGTGAGTTGGAGAAATACAGGATGGACCTAGTAGGAGTTCAGGAAGTTAGATGGGAAGGAAATGGATCTGTTAATTCCGAAAATTTTACGTTCTTTTACGGGAGAGGAAATTAAAACCAAAAACTACGAACGGTGTTTCTCGTTCACAAACGAATATAACCAGCAATTAAGCGGGCTGAATTTGTGACTGACAGACTTTCTTTTATTACTCTTAAGGGTCGGTAGTGTGATATTATTTTTTTAAATGTACATGCCCTAACAGAAGATAAGATTGACGATTTAAAAAACAGTTTTTACAAAGAAGTGGAACGGATATTTGACCAACTCCCACGATACCATATGAAAATTCTATTAGGGTATTTCAATGCGAAGATAGGACGAGAGGATATTTTCAAACCGATTAAATAGAACGAAAGTCTGCATAAGGAAAGTAATGACAACAGTGACTCGTGAACTTTGCAACATCCAAAAACCTAATCGTGAAGAGTACAAAATTCCCACATCGCGACGTTCATGAATACACATGGACCTCAGCAGACGACTAAACACATAATCAAATTGATCACATTTAGTAGACAGAAGAAGGAAATCTAGCATAATTAATGTTCGGTCGTTTAGAGGGGCTGATTGTGACACTGATCACTACCTGGTAGCAGCGATAATACGAGAGAGATTATCGTTGAATAAAGGTAATATTCATTCTCCGAAAACGAAGAGATTTAATTTAAAGAAATTAGATAAAAGCCAGCTAAAAGAGGAATACCAGATTGAAGTTTCGAATTGATTCTCGACTTTAGAAGATTAGGAGCGCACTAGTGTTGAGGACACTTGGATTGAGACTAGAGATAGTATTAAAATTTCAGCAAAAGAAAAATTGGGAGACGCGGAAACACGTAGGAGCAAACCGTGGTTCGACCAGAAATGCATTAAACTAGCAAAGAAGAGAAAACAGGCAAAATTACAGTGGTTACATATTGCGACTGAAATAACGTAATATGTACACAAGGTTGATATTGATATATCATTTTGCACGTGTGGCTCATTATCTTGAAGTGTTCTTTTGTGGTATTCATGTATCATTATCACAAGTAAAGAAGTTATTGCACAAGCCAAGGGCCAGATAAGTATAATTGCACACCGCCTTGTCAATTATCGGTCCTATGTTTTGCACACACAGACAAAATTACTATCACTAGAACTTATATGCAGCGATGAGCATGACCACCTCGTAGGCTTGCTACTAAAAGATACCATTATACATATTTCATAATACAGTTTCATATCTTCTGCTGCCCAATTATATACACTCAACCTTTGAAACGGTTCTTCAAAATACACATCTCTCGCATTGTTTGTTCAGTAATGACGCTTTAACAGCTTCCTATGTGAGACGTAAGATATTCGTATGACGTTTCAGAAGTTCTTTCTTTTACGTGTAGTTTCTCCATGAGTGGGACATATACATTAGCTCGTAATAGAAAGATATACGGGCCCCAAAAATATATGTTGTGTATGCGATATATATGCTGGAAACTTCTGCAAATTGTTTGTGAGGCTTTGGAGATTTAGAACTTTTTGAAAATATTTCGAAAGGGGCTTACTCCCCTTCAAAGAGTTTTTCCACACAAAAGAGAATTACGTATTTCTTACTTTTAAGTCTACTATCTGCATGCATAGTTTCCTCGGAAACGCTTGTACCCTTTTGTCGAATTTGGCCGTTGTCATTATTTTTGGGGATATTTAAATGGTGGCCGTTGTTCCTCCTGCAACCGTTTTTTTCACACAAAAGGGAAAACCCGTATTCCTCAATTTTCTATCTACTATGTGTATACGTCTTTTTGTGCAAATTACTCATGTTCTTTTGGAGATTTCAAGCTTTTTTGAAAATATTTCGAGAGGGGCTTAGGCACCTTCAAACCGTTTTTCCGCAGAAACGAAACAATACATGTTCCTCACTTTTAAGTCTAGTACCTGCATGCATAGTTTCTTTGGAATCGCTTGTAACCTTTTTCGATTTTGGCCTTTGTCATTATTTTTGGAGATATTCGAATAGAGGACGTTCCTCCTTCTGCAACCATTTCCTCACACAAAAGAAAAATCCCACATTCCTTAATTTTCTGTGTAATATGTGCCTTTTTCTGTAAATTGATCATGTTCTTTTGGAGATTTCAAGCTTTTTTGAAAATATTTCCGGAGGGGCTTAGGTCCCTTCATACCGTTTTTCCGCAGAAACGAAAAAATACGTATTTCTTACTTTTGAGTCTAGTGTCTGCATGCATAGTTTCCTCGGAATCGCTTGTATCCCTTTGTCGAATTTCGCCTTTGTCATTATTTTTGGAGATATTTAAATGGTGACCGCTATTCTCCATGCAACCGTTTTTTCACACAAAAGAAAAACCCGTATTCCTTAATTTTCTATCTAGTATGTGTATACGCCTTTTTCTGCAAATTGCTCATGTTCGTTTGGAGATTTCAAGCTGTTTAGAAAATACTTCGGGAGGGTCTTAGGCCCCTTCAAACCGATTTCCCGCAGAAGCAAAAAAATATGGGTCACTATTTTGTGTCTAGTATCTACCTGCAAAATTTCGTTGAAATCGGCGTGCAACACTTTACGGATGTTCCATGTCTGTGTCAATGAGCGAAATATTGAGTTCGAAAACTCTACATTTAGGGGTTCAGTACTCGAATATGGTTGGAGTTAGAAATGCGAATTTGGTGTATGAGCACGTCTCTCAAATATCGCCTCAAATTCTAAATCTCACATTTCTACCCTTCCTAGAACTTTAACGAAGCCTCGCAATAGTCGATTTTACTCTATACTCTTGTTCGTGTATAACATGACTCTGCCAGTGCGGGCTAGATTTTTTGGCGATGAATTTTCTTTGCGAAACTTGTTTGCCATTCCCAGCTCTGCTTGTTGATTTTAATATAGTGTTCCTTTGGAAAGGGTACCACCTGCCCCTACAACACAATCCCCAAAGAATGCAAGACAATATCTTAACCTAGTTCCAAGTACATTAAAATCTTAACAAATAATGCCCCTCAAAGATTGGGACACCTGCCCCTACAGCAATAATGTATGTATACCAGCAAAAGTTCATACACACTTCCAATTTTCATATCCTTCTACGTTAGACAACCAACAATACTATTAAGGTTGGTTGGTTGATAACTAGATAAGGCATTCTACAAATGCTCTGGTTTGTTTGAAAAATATCCGTGTAACAAACAGCAGAAAATAAAAAAAAAAATTCCATGCCTCTGCGACGAATAAAACATTAGGTACAAGATATCATTCACTCTCTATAGAGCAATCGATATCATGAGGAAATTAGAAAGAAATCTTATTTAACCTTAGACATTCCAAGGAAAAATCAATATTGGCCAAACATTCATATTATTTCACAAGTTAAAATATTTTGTGAAATCTGAATGTTTTATATTATTCGTTTCAACGTTAATAGTAACGGCGACACTTTATTCCACTTTTTGATGAATTTTCCACTTTTCTCACGTCCCGTCTGATCCAGAGGACTCGATCTTACATAGTACTTCAGGTTGACGAATCATATAAGAAGGTACGTAACACTTTTAAAATAGATTTTCTGCCACTTAATAAGCATTAACACTTAGTAATGAACATTATGTAAAGTTATTATTTAAAATAACGCATTTAAGTGGGACAAATCACACTTCAATCCAGGTTGTGTCGTACTCAGAGTCCCTCTGCCCGGAACATTGTCCTTTTCCCAAACAGTAGGCGCGTATGAATGCACTTCTTGTTAAGAAAATATTCCTAGCAAAACATTCACTGCCTTATGCAGAGTCATTTTGACGTATGATTAGCGTCATACTAAAGGTCTTACTTTTGCAGGAAACATATGTTAGTCGAGTTCTTTAGTATGGCAGTAATCACGCGTCGGAACGACTCTGCATATACCCTCTGTTTAATATTAGTCATTAGAGTGTACCTTCTGCTTCAAACCGTATATTCTTTTCTACTTTCGTTTCATTGATATTTATTTAATCCGGCCATGACTCCAACGATAAAGTGACTTTACCACCTTTTCAACGAACTTTAAACAGTTCATTACTCAATTCTCTATCTTCTTCTGTCGGTCTCTGTGTGTGTATGTCTGCGTGTGTCTGTCTGTCTGTTATTTGCAAATTTTTCAATTTTGTGCCCTCCATTCGATAGAGCATCGAAAACGATCTGAGAAAGAGATGAAATTTTTCGCGTCACTCTTGCCGTTTCCGAGATATTGGCCAAATAAGTGCCGGTTTCGGGAGATTTAAGGAGCCATATGTCGGGAAACGTAAGCAATAGAGAGATGATATTGGCGTTGATCAATATCTAAGAGGATGGTGATCATTTTGGTACCAAATGGTAACCGGTGGCCACGAGCAAGTAGCTTTCAGGAAAGACTTTATCAAGGTTAGTGCCAGGTCTTATATTTTATCGAAGGTTTTCATCGTTACTGTTGTTACTAGCTACTATTATTTGGATGTTATTATACAGGCAGGAATTAAAACCCAAAATTGTTAGTTTTAGGATTAGCTGGATAGATCGATGCAAAACGGCGGATTTTTGTTCTGACAGGATATCCAAGCATTTTGAAGGTCGATGGCTGTGATGTTTCAATTGCTTAAAATCTTGTTCTCTGCTAAAGAGAACCAAACTTAATCGGTACCGTAAGACTTTGCACAAGATTTAAGCAATTTTAAACAAAATCACATGTAACTTACAAACGTAATGATTTAGAACACTGTATTTTAAACATATAATAGCTAGATATATAAGGAAAACATTAGTGCAAGTTCACTAGTAAACATTCAGTACAACCATAGTTATTGAAATATAAACTTTGGTGCAAAGTAACCCCACAGCTGGGGTTACTTTGCACAGCATACAAAAAAGTATGTTCAACATACGAACATAATGTTTCTGTGCAGTATTTTCCCTTTAGTATTTATACATTTTGCTTTCTTCACAAAACTGCATGCTGTCTACAAATATTGATATTACCATGAGGGTTCCAGTATCGATACTTTGTATGAATTACCAATATTTTTAAAGAAAATTATGTACAGTATTTTCTGGTACCGGTACAGGAACCAAATTCTAATTGTTTCGCATATGTCCCACAAAAATCCCAACTCAGGAACAGAAAAAACAATCCCCGTGAACTTATTTGCCTTAGTTATTCCTTATGTCTAAGAATATCATCCCAACCGTAATCAGTGGAAGATTTACGGGGTTTGGGATTTTCAGACTGAAGCCCACCCAAATTGCACGATTTCTTTTTAGAAAAATCTAATGTTAGTCATTCCTATGCGTATAAGCTTCAAGCCCCCCCTTAAAGTCTAATGGTTTCAAAAAAAGAAGAAGAAGAAGCATTTATGAATGAAGCCCTTCTCAAACTATTTTTCTGGATCCGCCACTGTTCATAATTTGGTTTCCAACAAGAAATTAATTCCGGAATCTACCTAAACTTAGAATGCAGGAGGTTTCAGTAGTAATAATTTTCTATCTCAGGGGCATTTTGGACCTGTGCAAAGTAACCCTGAGTAGAGGCTGAAACAGCCTTCTCCAGGTTTTACTTTTTTATGACTTAAAAACGTATCACATTTCAATTTCAACTATTGTATCAAAATCCCATTATACATAGTAGTTGTATAAGCTTCTCACCAAACGACAGTTTGTCATTTTAAAGCTTTAATTAATAATAGAAGTAAAATTATACAGCTAAACAAAGAATACAAGTTGAATAGCCTATGTAAAACGATATTGTCTGCTATTCTCAATTTTGAATTGTTCGCGAGTTTCTTTATGTTTTAGATAGATAATTTTTCACTCGAAACATGTAAAAACACTCACAAAGAACAAACACTTGTCGCATCTCTCTCACACTTGAGGACCATCATAGAGACGCGCACACACAAAAGCAACAACTAATGGCTCCTTTTTAAACATACATTTGGCCGCCCGAAAAGAAGGAAATTCCGAGGGTTGACAAAAGTGAACCCCGGAGCCCTCTGCTGGAGGAAAAAATACTATTTAAAGAAGATCTTCAAGGAAGAACGATCGGTCCGAACAGTGGTATTCTACGAAACTGACTTAACTTTGACGGAAAATCTTGTACGTGATATCTTTCAAATTTTGTCGGCCTTTACAGTGACTTCTTTCCATACCTCTACAACAAACAAACCCTCCGTGTTATTAGAACTGATGTTAACCGAAAACATTATAGCCAAAATACAGTTAGATGTTCTATCTTATAGTGGCAGTTAAAGCTGCCTCTTTACAGTTCATGGTTTTACCGACAGAGGACTGAAACTCTTTTCATATTTTGTGCAAAGTAACCCCGTCTTACGGTATTTTTTAAACTAAGGTATGAATATTTTCAATATCACGCCAATGATAATACTTAACTTTGGGCAATACAGAACCTATTAATTCAAAAAATCATTTCTTAATGATTTTATAGAGTTAAATTTGGACACAATTTTCTTACTTCTGGCGCGATTTTTTTCTGTTCCTTCTTGGAGTGAGTTGGTTTCTTCTCCATACCTACATTCATTTATGTTATTAATGGTGTGAAGTAAGGAGTGTCGTCAGGAAAATAGCATGAAATGCTTTTAGACTATAAAACAGTAATCAAACCAGCGTATACCGTCTGAAAATTTTAGGACTACAGCACTGGTTACTACTCTCATTGGAACTAATTGATTAATTATTACATTATTAACAGTATATTGATTACACTTATACACGCGTTGAAATGAATAACTTTTAGTTATAAACTATGCAAATTATAAAATATACTTCGTTGCTTCGCAATTCAGCTTGTACAGAGGTGGGGAAAGAGCCACGCTGTTCTAAATTCTGTTTCCAAATTAGGCTATGCAAAGGGGGATATGAGCGACAAACACACACACACATTCAAACAAAAGCGAGAAAGGAACTTTGCAGTTCTACGTTTCCAAGAATTATATCTCGCCTAGCACTATTTCCAAGAAATTCTTCTATATGTACGAGGGTTGTTTTAAGAGCATATAACGATAACGCTATAACAATGGGAACTGTATTAGTAGTTATTCTATGTTATGTCCAAAGCTTTGTGCGAGATATTTGACATATATACCCAGCAACGAATAGCGCATGACGTTAGTGTAAACTTTCGAGATAACGTATGAATTTTCTGACATTTACACGAGTAGAAATCCTGCCATCTGTTGTGTCTATGTGCATTACAATATATTCCTAGTGCACTATTAGACATTGTAGACATTTTCACAAGCTGGTTTCGTCTTTATGCAAACAGAAATTCCGGTAATTGCAATGGTTCCAGTAAACATATCGAATTTACGCGTGACCGTATAATGAAGAAAATAATGTTTTAGAAATGTTCAAAAGTCTTTTGCAAAATTTGGTTAAGTGAATTTTTCTTAGCGTTGTTCCGTACTAACATTCACAGAAATTGCGTAGTGTAACAAAACAAAGCCTCCAACTATCAGTTTTAATTGTTATGCCTATTATCGCGAATCAGGCCCGTAGCCAGGGAGGGGCTAGAGCGGGCAATGCCCGCTCTAAAATATTTTTCGGTTCTAAAAAGGACGTTGTCCAGAAGTTTCAAATTGTTTCAGCAAATCCCAAATAGGAAAATCTTGTAATTTTATTTACTAAATAAAATTGAACTTAGCGTGCATTTACTACTACTAACAAATGAAATTGAACGTGGCGTATATTTCTACGAAAAATAACAGTTATTCTTATTGCCAGATATACTCAATAATCTCCCATGTATTACTCTTCCTCATTCCAAGAGTTTGAAGAATCACAACCACAACAAACATTCAAGGCGTTGGACAAGATGCCCTTCCAAAGAATAGCCGTATGTAAATTGACCCGAAAACAGGCTATGTTACCGGCATCGGCTCACTTTGTGTTTTCTGAGTGGCCCCGAACCATTTGTTTCACGATTTGTTTACCATTTGTTCCTT
Source organism: Thermobia domestica (assembly GCF_964235325.1). NCBI lineage: Eukaryota > Metazoa > Arthropoda > Insecta > Zygentoma > Lepismatidae > Thermobia > Thermobia domestica. The sequence continues at coordinate 190,024,212 of NC_137459.1, read as the reverse complement.
ATATGCACTCAGAGAAAAAAAATCAAGGCAGCAGAACACCGAACCTATTATTTAAAAAAGATTTTGTCACACATCATTATAATTGAGCGCAATAGTAAGAAGTAGAGTGCTTAGCGAATTTCCAGAAGGAAACAAAAAGAGTAAAAAATGAACTACAGGCAAATGTACCTCGCCAGACGTTTCCGTATGTAAATTGACCCGAAAACAGGCTATGTTACATGAATGTGAGTGCCTGGCTTGTGCATGTGTAACATTGCAGGTAAAAAAAAAAAAAATTGTTTTGCCGACTTGACAGTACATGTCCCACGTGTGCCTGTAATTAACGTGTAAAACATGCAACATGTCCATGTTCCTTACAGTGCAAGGAAAACGCATGTCTCATATACGAAACTGGTACCGAAACTGTGGTGTCTGAAGAAAACGTACATGCGCCTCTAGAATGGAAGTTTTGTTTATTGTAAAAGCGGCAACAATGCTGTTTTTCACGTTATTTGAGTCTTTGCCGGGAGCACCCACGAAAATAAATCAATGATTGTAAAATGTTTCTAAATAGCAGTTTGCATCGGCTCACTTTGTGTTTTCTGAGTGGCCCCGAACCATTTGTTTCACGATTTGTTTACCATTTGTTCCTTATATGCACTCAGAGAAAAAAATCAAGGCAGCAGAACACCGAACCTATTATTTAAAAAAGATTTTGTCACACATCATTATAATTGAGCGCAATAGTAAGAAGTAGAGTGCTTAGCGAATTTCCAGAAGGAAACAAAAAGAGTACAAAATGAACTACAGGCAAATGTAACTAGCAAAACGTTTCCAATTACTCTACTGACTATTATAACGCCATAAATATGAAGCAGGCATCCATCAAGTCATTTTTTGGTGCAAAAGTTATCGAAAATGAAACTAATTCAGAAGCAGGGTCATCTGTATCAATATGTGTAGAAGATCAAGAAGAAACTAAACGTCAAACATCTGATTTCTACCATGTTGGTGTTGATTTCCACCATGTATCAGACCTTGGCGATACAAAACCTGCTCAGCCGCATTTTGCAAATTTTCCAGGTTCCAGCATTTCTGGTTCAATTCGACGATTTTGTCCAATATGGTACAAAACGTGGGATTGGCTCGAGTATTCTGTTATGTTAGATGCTGCCTTTTGCTTCCCATGCCGGAAACATCCATCAAGAAACGGTGATCCCTCATTTGTGCAGATGGTTTCAGAGACTGGAAACATGCAACTGAGAAAAATAAGGGATTTTCTCGTCACGCCGATTCTGAAACTCATACGCACGCTGTGACTTCCTACTTAGAGCAACGGAAACGTGAGGACTCGGGCGAAACGGTCGTGAAGAAGGTGTGTAGTGATGTAATTATGAATAATAGGTACTATGTGAAAAGTGTGATGGAAGTTATTCAATTCTTGGCTGTGAATCAGTTGTTCTTTAGGGGTGATTCTGGATGTGAGCAACTCGGAAAACTATCAAGTGGTTTATTCTTAAATTTGTTTGAATTTAGTATTCGTAAAGATCCGAAATTAGCAGAAATTGTCAAAACTATCTCTGCCAATGCAACATACACTAGTCCGGATATTCAGAATGAGATAAATCATTTCATGGCAGAATCTGTTAAGAGGAAAATAGTAAATGAAGCAAACGAAAGTACATTTTGTTCATTACTTGCAGATGAAACCAGAGACAAGCAACGAATCGAAGATGTGTCTGTCGCAATTAGGTATCTTGTGAATTTTAAAGTGCAAGAAAGATGTGTAGCTATACTGAAGTTGGGCAAACAAGACGCTGCCAGCACCATTTTAGATTGTTTAAGAAAAGTAGAATTCAAAACCAACACGATAATAGAACAGTGCTATGATGGAGCACCTGTCATGAGTGGACAGAAAAATGGAGTGCAAGCTCTTTTGTCTGAGGATTTGAAGAGGAACATTTTGTTTGTTCACTGTTTCAATCACCAATTACATTTAGTTATTTGTAGAGCCATTGACACAATTCCTCAACTGAAAGAGTTCTTTGATATTTGTCAACAACTATATTACTTTTCCAGAAAAGGACGCGTTGCAGCTGATTACGCAGGAAGGAGTTTAAAAAGCGATTGTTGGAACAATGTTGGACTGGACATCTTGACACAGTGACTGTAATTCATGACGACAGGTTTCACATATTAAGCGCACTGGTGGCAATTCAAACTTCCCGTGAAGAACACGCCTCAATGAAAGTTGAAGCTACTGGCTTACTACATCAGATCTCCACTAAGACTTTCTATTTCCTTACTGAGCTCATGTTCAGGGTTCTTGGATATATAAAACCGACAAACGCACTGCTACAAAGAAGAGATTTGGACATTGATGCCGCTGTGAAGTTAATAGGATCGGTAACGGAACAGCTCAGGTCTCGCCGGCAAGACGAAGGAATATTTGAAAATATCCTTCACGATACAATGAAGGCATATGCCTTAAACACTTCGATTCAGCAACCATTGAAACGCAAATGCACACTCCCCAGTCACTTAGCTGATTCGGTTGTTGATTTGGAAGGCATAAATTTGGAGAAAGGAAAAGAAGACGAGAAGGAGCTGAAAAGATTATTCTGCGAAGTTCTCGATATCTTTGTCGAAGAGATTCGGAGCAGATGCAGTGAGACAGGGACAGCTGTGGTTGGTGCCATTCACCACTTACTGAGCGAGAAAAGGAAAGAAGAAAATTTGAAACCTCTGTGTGATGTTCTAAAGTACAAAGACCTGCATTGCAAAGTGCTTCAGAATTTGAAGCAGGAAGTAGATCTAGCAAATCGACTGATCAACAAGACATCATCTCCCGGGCCTAAAGATGCTTACAGAAGCTGCTCTAATTATTTCGTCTTCTACGTCCACGGTCGAAAACTGCTTCTCACATCTGACAGCTCTCCTTCCACCTCAACGTCTGTCTATGGGACATGAAAGAAAATCGGACCTCGTTCTCCTGGCTTACAACAAAGATATTCTGCGTGCACTAGATCTAGACCAGCTTGTAATTGAATTTGCTAAGTGCTCACGTAAACTCCTTTTGATGTAATTACTTACATAAGGACTGTAAAAAATATTTATTTTACTTATGTCAGGGTTGTTTCTTAATTTTTATATATAAAAATATTCCATAATTTATTTGTAATAAAAGTATTGTAGTTCCAAAATACTCTAATTTAGATAACAGTTAATAAATGTTCCTAATATATATATATATATATATATATATATATATATATATATATATATATATTTTACTTTTAGTACTACTTAGTGTGTTAAAATATATATTGAATTATATACCACCATTTTTATAAAAAAAACTGTGAATGGTGATATTTGATAGTCGTGGATTTGGTACTGTAATATTTATCAGCATAATAAGGTGTTTCAACTTTCTTATAGATTCCATAAATAATAAATAAATATATAAATGAACATAGACATTGACAACGACAAGCCCCACAAGGAACAAAAACTATATATATATATATATATATATATATATATATATATATATATATATATATATATATAGAGAGAGAGAGAGAGAGAGAGAGAGAGAGAGAGAGAGAGAGAGAGATTAGAGATAGAAAGAGTTTTTGTGTTCCTTGAGGTCCCTGCCATTGCCCCTTCAGTATTCATCATTGCCCGCCCTAAGCAATCAGGCTGGCTACGGGCCTGTCGCGAATTAAATCGAAAATTATTGAGTTGCGTTGCGTTGACGCTAACCATTGCGGTATGTGGCCCTGTGTTCTTTACCTAATATTCCTCCATATGGTGAGCACTTTAGCTTGTTCTATGAAAAAAGACGAAGGTGAGGAACTTGCTTTGAGAGTCTTTGCTATGGAATTCGAAGGCAATTTTGCGCGATGTAGAAGTCATCTGTTTTGTATTTCATGTGATGTCAAGTTGTTTGGATTTTTGTATAAGAATTGTTTTCATGTGAAAAGTATCTCGTAAGTCTATTTTTTAAAGAAAATTTAGTTTCCTGTGAACTTTCAGTGAGTAAGAAGTATCGTCACTAGTTATATGCCACAATAAAGGCTATATTGATTAAACGCTGTATTTTGTTCAGCAATCAGAAGTTTCATAATATATTTACATAAGTGTGTTAGAGGTAATCAAGCTATCTTCCTTTTTGCTTTAAATGTTGTGTATTACAAAAGTTCATTAATGGAGTGTTTGACATTGGTTTTGTGTTTTGATTTGTTGTTTTTAGGAATATGTTTATTTTAATAACAATAATACTGTGCAGTTACACCACGTAACTTCGTGACTATAATTACTTAATAGAATAACATAAGTTATTTTCTAAGTATTTAATCCAGGAATTAGTTAAGGAATTCGTCGTTTTTTATAACTATCATTTCTGCAGCTATTTGTAGTTGCATATGCCCAGTTTGTGTGTTTGAATCTTAATAATAGTGATTGTATGTCTGTGTGATCGGGTTTTATATATGAATGACTTTTCATCCAGGTACTAGGCCTAAATTGCTGTATTTTAAAATGATTTGACAACAAATAGAAAATGACACCTGGAAGTGAGGAGGTTGTGCATTACACAAGTCAAAAACACAGGTAAGTTTGCACGAGCACCATAACAGTCTTAATGAAAAGATGTGCTTTCACCAACAAGCCAGCTAACATGATGAAGTTACTTCCCATAACAAAGAGAGATTATTTGTTGTCTAACATAGAATACTAGAACTGTTTTTGTTTTTAATAAATAAATCACATACTTGCACGCATATTACTTTACGCCAAGACATGCATGCTCCGACTGCAAGATATTGTATCGTACCTGATTTTTTAATATTCTCAACGCTGAGCAACAGTATTATATATTTATCATGAACGATTTATGTGACCCTGCGCGAAGAGAGTATGTTTATACATAAGCATTCTTCCTCGGTCACGATCACGAATATGTTCAATTCCAGAAAATACAAAATCTCATATTCGGTAATCATCTCATTTTTATATTCTGATTCCTGAAAATTCCTTGCACTTCGTAGAAGTAGAAATTGTAAAGGATTTTAAGGAATCAGAATTGGTACTGATTAAGAATAGTCCGTCATAAAAATAGTAATTTTGCGGTTAAAAACAGTGAGTGCAATATGAAAGAGAATTGGGTAGGGTATGATTTCAGTAGGAAACACGTGTTTCATGTTTACAAGTGTGAAACCATTGCTAGGGCTAAACCAGGGTTAAAATAAAAGGGTACATATGAAAGACAACTATATAACATACTAAATCCCAACGAAAGAGTATTTCTAAACAATGTGGAAAACTTGTAGGTTATGTTTACAGGAGTGGAATTACAAGTACTCTAACTTATGTGATTGTATGCAGTATCAAGTGTTTTGGCACTATCCTTGTTTATACCCATAACCACTGTCGCTGACGCGCCTGCTGCGCCTGTGCTCCGACTCTGTTAGCGTACTTTTTTTTTTTTTTCTTCCAACTGGTAAAAGGTAGTTTATGATTTCTGCACAGTCGTTTCTATAGCATACGTCCGGACGCATATTGATAGCCGTAAGATGAAGTAAATTTGCACCGATGAATGCAACTCTTACTTTAGGAAATAATTTCTACGGTACTACAAGTAAATGTCGTGATGAAATACTTGCACATATTAGGATAACACGTAATTACCAGCAGTGGGTATCAGTTTGCACTCATATTATCAATCTTTAGGGAATTATTTAAGCATGCGCTGGAGTAATAACAGTCCAGAACATCTCGGGGAATTATTTAAAGAAAGAAAAAAAAAAGCCTTTTTAATATGACGGACTATTTTTTTATCTGCAGCTCAGAATTTAAAGTAAGTGAGATGACTATTATTGAAATTCGTCAGCGTCTTAGCATATTTTCAGATATTCAAGAGTTTGAAGCTTATAAAAATGTAAATTATAATGTATGTTCAATTGCTTTGAATATTTTGATTCAATATTTTACTGATGTTAATATAATCAATTTAATCATTATTTTATGCATGTATATATTGCTTTTATATAGACTACGCTTAAATTCTAGCACGATCATTCTGTAAATCATACGGAAAGAAAACATTAATCTGAAAAAGTGATTAATGACCCTTACGTAGTTCAAAGCAGGTTAGCGCTGAAAAGTACACGAAAATTATACGCAGATAATACTCGAAGAATCTGATTTCATAAAGTGGTGTTGGAATGAAATGCAACCTTCCGCCACACGAATGATCGCCTACGAAATTAGTGTCTCAATTATTGAGTTCCTTGTACAGTCGGAAGCAAATTTTCTGCCACTAGATTTTCCTTTGCAAATAACTTCGAAATAAATTGACTATTTTAATAGGGTTTCGGGTTATGTACACAGAATTATAATTTATGGCAGACATTGTTCAATGCTCCGTTTACAAGTGACTTGGATACATGAACTGTCATGTAAACAAATCACAGTACTCGGAACAACTTAAACCATAATGTCGTGTACATCCGTAAGTAGAAATCCTACCTAATGTAATGTAGCCTAATAATGTTCCTTAAAATTGTATTTTACTGCGAACTATCCTATTCTAGTCTATTTAGTTGTGTAGTTTTATGTATATGACATACGAAGTTATAAAATCAAATTAATAAGAATAGAAGTCACATATAAATTACTAAGGAACTTCCACTTCATTTATTATGTAAATAGAATTCAATTGGCTGGTGTAAGAAACATATATTACAGTTCACTATTCAATACTTTCAAGTGTAGCTATGTAGTGAGCAATACTTCCTGTATAAATTGATTCTAGTCAAGAAAATTTATAAAAGTTCCAGAACTGATCCCCAATAAGACAGGTCATGTTCCTTGCAGTCCAAGTCATGTCAATAGGAGAACCTCTTCATTACAAACATTACTTTTCAGTGAATTCAATGTAGGTTTATATCAGTAGATATTCGACTAGTATAATGTTTTCAGATATTTAGTTGAATTGTACTGTCAATTGTTTCAATGGTATATTTTTCAATAGAACAACTCCGAAACAGAAATCTAGTACTATATCGTCTGTATTAAACAAATCACGAGCCAATGATTTGATGGAATAGTTTCACATGAAAGTTTTATTCTTTTTCCTTTCTTTCTTTCCTGTATTACAGATTCTCATTGCATCGTTATTAATTTGTGTCACTTTCGGTCTATGTAGTTAATTCTTCTTTAACAAGAACGTTTGTGGCTTTCACATAAAACAAAAGTAAAACTCTATCGCTCCATCACTCGTATATTTAAAAGTTTACATAATACTTATTCCACAAGTTGTCATAGAAACTTTAAAGACGCCAATAGAAATTGCTGCTAAATGTTACTGTATTATTATCTGGAGCAGTCATTTTCAACTGAATGTTCTGTGATGCCACGGTGTGCTTATCGCCTTCTCTTTTTGACGGGAAGGAGCTGCTAGGTAACCTAACGCTGAGAAGAGCTAGTGGTATCAGGCAAACAAGGACATCGATAGTGTAGGCAGTGGTTTTTCAGGCATACCACTCATACACTCATGACTACTATTCAGGCACCTATGACTACTACTAGTGCACCCATGACTGTGCGTGCATTGCCAACGCTTGGTCTCCCACGTAATCCCCTTCCCTCCTTTCTCATTCTGTTTCTCTATTCTTTACGAAACTTAGGGGGCGCGGTGGCTCAGTGGTAGAGCGTTCACCTCCGGTGCTTGGGGTCCCTGGTTCGATCCCAGCTCGCGCCGTGTGGACTTTGTGGTGGACAAACACCGTGCTCGTGGGTTTTCTCGGGGTTCTCCCGTTTCCTCCCACTTTCTTCATTCCACCATTTCACTCATCTCTCATTATCACCGTCTTCTTTAGCCTAACCGGCATAACCGTGGAACGTAAAACTAAAGATTTCATTTCATTTCTTTACGAAACTTGCAAAACCATGCGCTTACTCATACATTGGCCAGTTGGAAGTGATTGATCTAGATCAATAATTTAACGTTACGTACTTGGATTAGAAAAAGCGAATCAGTTGTTTAGTAACAGGGATTTTTTTATTTTATTTTATTTTTATGTTATTTATTTTATTTATTTTTTTGCGTAATGTATGACAATTAAGCACAAAAGAACTGATTAACGAAATATAAAAGAACATATTAGGAACAGGAACAATTAGAATCCATCTAGAACCGTGCTTTCCATAAATTACATAAGCGAATTACGTTTCCTCGATGTGTAGAAAATTTGCATGCGACTGTACAAGAATTATGGTGAGTTACAGTTGCTTTCGTGTACCTTATTGATACTAATAAATCCTTCTTAAATATACACTTCCATTTTTTTAAAAAAAGTAACCTTTCTTTGTGTCTGCTGCTCCATTCCCTTCTTATGCTTTTGTTTCTTTGCGCAATTTACTATTGTGTTTTACAATGTAACCTAATGATAATATCTATTAAAAAGCTGAATAATAGACTGGGTATACGTATTTTCCTATCCTCCGTAAGCTAAATAATATTCACACGATTTACGTACATACATTTCATGGGAGGAAGGCTGAGCTTCTTAGTGGTGAATTCAATGTTTGTTGTCTTGTTAATAAAATGTTTTCATCTGTAGATGATGATGTATAAAAGATATGCATAAATATCTTCGAAATTTTTCTCTGAAGATAGCATATCTGTGTGGAGTAGTTGAGGATTTTTGATAGAACGATAGGCAATATGTAGGAAAAATATGAAAATTGTTAGCAAGCAATCACTTTTACCCCATTCCTGGGGTACGATTTCCTTCTGAGTGTTTTGATTCTGTTAGAATTGACTGGCGTAAACTAGTTGGTATACATGGATTGGTGTGAATTTATGATTTTATTGAATATTACATAGGAATTTTATTTGATTACATCATTTGAAACACATGGGTATTTACTTGAGTTAGTAGTCAACTTCATCCTAGATAGCCAGAAGTAATCCAGTTAGGAAGCAATAAATAACTTAATCGCGCATCACCGATAAATATGCGTAATCTGGTCGATCATTGCTGTTTGTGAGCTGTAGCGCCGTGAAGTTTAATTACGAAGTGAGACAGTCTCTTCCCAGGGAAGTGAGCCAGTGTCACTATCATTATTACAATAAAATCCATCTTTAAAGGACCTTTGACTAAACGGGAACTTATTGTAAAGTGAAATGTTTCATGATCCCATGAGTTAGGGCTGAAAAGCGTGTTGAATTCCCTTTATTAGGCGGAGACTGTGTTACGTGGACAAGGCTTTTAATGAAAAGTTCAGAAATGCAGCATTTAGGAAAATTTTGGACATCCTGCGAGAGGTAAAACGTATACACTACGTTGTCTCCGAAAAGGATTTTGTTCTTTTCTTACCTTACTTACACATGTAATTTTTAGTGACCGTTCCACCGACCCTAGACACAGCGTGACGTTTTGAACGAAATGCAATTTTCATAGTGTTATTTTAAAGTGCTAGTAACTCATTTCGTAATTGGTCTAGAGACATGAAAACATTGAGTTGGAAGAAGAGTGTAGGCTAAAGACTTGTCAAAGATCTATCAAAAGTTTACAGATTCCAAACATTTGCTTTATTGCGAAATGATGATTTGGTGGTTGTGGAAAATTGAGCAACTAAGCAGTACATGTGTATAGAAAACTTCCCTTCATTATTATTAAAAAAGAAAAAAAGAAAGAAAGAAGGAAAACGTATGTACAGTATTTTTTTAATTTTCCTATTCATTGTAATTTTTGCATGTATTAATTCATTGTAGAAATAGAGACTGTAATTTAATAAGTTACTACATCATTTTATTTTCTCAGTATGTCCATTATATGTACGTACCTTTTTTTTAAAGCATAATTTTACCTTCATTAAGCGAAAACCTATCTTTTACGGAATTTTTTGCGAGTTCCGGTTGATTCCGCTGAAGGCAAGTTTTACTGTATTATTATTATTATTATTTGTTGAAGTTTGACGCCCCCTTTTAGCGATGAGGCTATATGAGGCGTGGACCTACAGTTTAAGGTGAAATACGACCCACTGTTGTGCGGTCAATGCTCTTCCACTGGGAACTGAACCCAGTACCTAGTGCACCGTAGACACGTGCGCTAGCCAGTAGACTAACGAGGAGAGGTTATTATTATTATTGTATTTTGATCTAACCAATTTTTTAAACACTGTTTTTTCCTCCGTTACATACCATTTTACGTAAAAGAAATATTGATAGTAAATATTCGAATGTATTTTAGGACTACAGCGCGTTGATAGGCATTTGATGTATTGCTCTAGAACAGTAGTTCGCGTGGGCCACGTAACGTCTCATCGGTAGGTTGTCAATCAGCAAATCACAACAATATTTGGTTTGGGTACAAAATCTCGCCGGGCCGAAACCTCGCCGCCCAAAACGCCGCGGGACAAAATCTCGCCGGGCCAAAACCTCGCACCCCAAAATATCGCCTGACCAAAATGTAAATGTTCCAACAGATGATAAGGATGACGGTATAAAAGACGCTGTTTCAGAAGAAGTATCACGGGTATTTGACCAAGTCCCGCGATAACATATGAAAATTCTATTTCTGTATTAGAGGATTTCAATGTGAAGGTAGGGCGACAGGATGTTTTTAAACTGGTTATAGGGAACGAAAGTCTGCATAAGGAAAGTAATGACAACTAACGGAGTTAGTTTCGTGAACTTTGGAACATCCAAAAACTTAAAATTTTAACAAGAATCTAATAATATTGATGAAAGTATGAATAATATATGAGTTTTTACGACGTCTCTTGATTATGTCCTGCAGGTTAAAGGAGACGTAGATGACCAGGATGAAGAAAATGATCGAATAAAGAAAGTGGGGGGAAACTGGAATAACCCGAGAAAGCCCGCGCACACGATGTGTTGTATCTTATTATTATTATTATTATTATTTGTAATGTGGAATTGCATATTAAGAAACTCGTTGGGTAAATTTTAAAGAAAAGTTTCATTCGCGGCGAGGTTTTGCCCACGCGATGTTTTGGGTGGCGAGGTTTTGGCCACGCTAGGTTTTGGGCGGCGATGTTTCGGCCGCGAGATTTTGTCCGTATCCCCAATATTTATGTTTTTTCTTTTTGACAAATCGTTACTATAAGATGGCTAGCCAGTCTTAATGATAGATCTTACAAAAAATAAGTTGTTCTTATCTCTAAATCTTTCTAAACGTGCAAAATTGTAGCATGACAGTGTTACACCTTATTGACCCATAATTTTGGGAAGTGATTAGAAATAAGGAAGAAGTATTAATTAAGTAAACTACTAAATTTGAATTATAAGTACGACCGTATGTAAACTCATTTAATCAACTTCCGTTAAAGATTTTAGTTACTGTCCGAACAACAATGAGCAAAAGTGCATTCTTGAAAAAAAAATAAAGAGAAACATATCTTAGGTTGCTCAAGTCACCATCCTCTCATTTTAATATACTCTAAGAAATTAGTTTCATATATACTGATACTGCGGATACTGTCTGTACACATTTCAAAGTTCCAGGGAGAGAATTAAAAATTCTGATGCCCAGGTAAAACACGAAACAAATGAGAAAGCGTGAATAGAAGCGAATAAACATGCTTGTCCAGAAATTGAGTGAAGTGATGGTGCTTCCTATTCAGTGTGACATGGAGGAGTGATACTAAAACTGGAACAAGTTGTTTTGTACTGCCATCTGTAAGCTCATGCCATTTGTTATGTTTGACCTGTTTCATGTATTTAGTAAAATTATGCAATTTTGATACAGATCGTCCTACTGCTGATAAAAAGAATATGTTAATATCTTTTCCAACTACTAAAAAAAATGATCAAGCAATTTTTCAGTTTTGTCGTTTTTGATATAAATAGAAATCTGACTTTATTAACCTGCGTTTGTGTGCGTGTAAGAAGTTTGGAAAAGCCAAAATGAGTTTCCAGTTACACTTATACTTTCTTTTCTGTCATGTCAATATAGGATTCGTCATATTCGCATCTACTTTGATTTTATCTGAATGAGTATTGGCATCGAATAACTCATATCCATTTAATACTTTCCTTTGCGTTTATCAGGAGGGAAGAACCGAATTTAATTCGCACTCATATTCATGGAACACATGTTAAGAACTAAGAAATTTATTTTCACTGTCGGACACTATGAGATGCATATTTATAAGTTGAGATTACTAATCTCCAAAGTTAAGGAGCTTTATTTTTATTTCATTATTATTATTCAATATACACGGCTCTTCACATGAAAGTGGCTGTTTTCTACACTTTCAAATTCCGTTTTAAGAGTTTGCCTTCTATAACTAATCTGATGTTCGAAATAGAAGATCAAATCTCATCATTATAGACTGCAATTGATAAACTAAACTACTGCTACTTCGTGAAACCCTATAGTGAATAGACGGAATATGTGTATTTAAGAGAAATTACCAAAGAAAATTAGGATAACAAATTTTGATTTCTGATCACATTTATTTTCAAAATTACTTTCAGGTATGTAATACTCGTACACCAGCATTCGTGTTCCATATTATTCTGTTTTTGTTAGTAAAGGTTTTCGTACAGCTGATCTATTATATTCTATTAATAAACTCAAATAATTGTCATAGTAGTTTAGATTGCGAGTAGTGATAGTCATAATAGCAAGTAAAAGAAAACGCTTCATGCTTACTGCTATAAATCACAAAACGTGAATACTTTCGAGAGACAAGGCCCTCCTTTTCAGTTGACCTGAGCTTTAGAAACGTCAAAAAAAAAAAAAAAAAAAAAAAGTCAGAAGGTAAAATGATAAAATGGTAAACCACTTCGCACCCACCAACACTATGGTGAATGAACCTACGTTAAACACTATGAATATAGTCATTGTTGTTACTTTTTCATTCCAACCGGCGGCAGTACGTAGCAACAAGGTCACTCTATGTTGGATTAATTTCCCCTTTGTCCAGATTGATTTCAGGGTTAAATTTATGAATGTAAAAAGAACCAGAGCACAGTTAAGGTTAAATTTATGAATGCGTCAGCGAACAGTGTTTAATGCAGATTCATTTACCATAGTATTCTTGATTGTAAATGTTTGTTCACTTCGAATAATCATTTTTATTCTTTCACCTTCCCACATGTTCTTACGTTTCTAACCTTTTTCAACCTTAAGTCAACTGAAGATGAGGGACGTGTTCTTGAAAGTGCTAATGTTTTGATGATTTATAGCAGCAAATATCAAGTGTTACCTTATATTTGCTCTTGCAAATAATTGTCCTTTCTCTATTAAAATTTACTTATATATTTGTATGAAAATATTTAGTATTTATATACTTTTGGTATTATTATACAACATAACTCATTATTGGTTTTAATTATATTCGCTTATTTCACTTACAGGTCACTTTCGCTGTAAAGTCCTCGCCGTCATACACAGCATTCAGTCGTTGCATAAAGGCTTATGCTGAGCTGTGTGAGCCCACATTTTGTTATTTTGTTGAAGAAATTATTCGGTTCATTTAATGACACTAAAATGGAAGGATTGTTATCTCGTAACATTGCACCATTTAGTGATCCAGTGTATCAGATGAAGTGTGCCACACCTCAGGATGCCGATGAAAAGCCACGCTATGAACGAATCGCCATTGATGGCGATTATCTTAGGCAAGTACCCTTAGTAAGATAATTTTAAGAAGAAACATTTGCTTTCATTACGATGGTTAGTTTTCAATGAGCTCGATTTACAAACCCAATGTGAGCTCTTGTGCAAAGTTCAAAGAATAAACTTATTTTCAACATATTGTAAGCCTTACTTGGTATGTAATAGTTATTATAGTCATGATCTCTTGCTTTCCTGTTATAAATCGAGGGTTCTTTGTTTTGTGTCTGTTTGTGTGTGTGTGTGTGTATTTTTGTATGTATGTATAGTGGTTTTCGAAGCTAAACCAAATTTTCTTATCAGCAGTAAAACTGTCATATGGTTGTTAGCGGCCACGTGCGGTTTATCAACCAGTTGGATGTTGCCGGTATTACAAAAGCTTAACCGCTCTCCCTGTCGCCAGGGTAAACAATGAAGTCTCGAACTATTCTTTCTGAGTGTTGCAAACCAATAAGCAGATACATCAAACCATAATAACCATTTAAAATAGGAATAAAATACGTAGGGGTCTACAGGTCATTCGACAAGTAATTTTCTCTCCTTTTAATATAATAATAATAATAATAATAATAATAATAATAATAATATGATAAGCCGTTTCGGGCTACTGTGCATTTTCGGTAATGCTCGGAAAATAGAATAGATCCTGAACCACACGTTGGACCGACATTGTATTTTTACCCGTATGAATCGGGTTTGCCCGATTGAACCGTATGAATAGGGATGACCTGATAATCCCGTTTTTTATGAAAACAAGCTTAGTCTGTCATTATTGTAAATGATGTGTTGTTTCACTTTATTATCATAACACAAATTGTTCTAATTATCATGTACCAACTCATAACGAGTCTATCGGGTCAAACGGTCCAAACAGGCCAAACACGGGTCAAATGGGTTTATCAGGTCTAAGGATCGAGTAAACCAAACGCAATGGTTATCGGGCGGGTACAGTTTACCCGAAAAGTTCAAGCACTAATTATAGATTAAAGTCAATACTTAAGAGCTCTAATTGTTTGCATTCACCTTTTTTATAGTTAGCTGACCAACGAACTTGCGGATACATAAATATAAATGCCCAAATCTAAATTATTGTATTATATTATTGCAATGAGATTTACTATTAGGAGTTAGCGTGATGCACTAATGTTAGTCTTTTATAAATGTTGTTATTATTATTATTATTATTATTATTATTATTATTATTATTATTATTATTATTATTATTATTATTATTATTATTATTATTTGTTTATGCCCTTCATGCAACTTAGAATCAATCTCACATAAGCACTATATCAGACCAGATTTAACATTATTTTGAAAATTCTCACATAAATAGATAAAATAAACAATTGGAACTTAACACTTCAAGAGTTCAAAACATGTCCTCGTTTTCGTTTCCCTCAGTTTCTGAAGACGAGTGATCTATCTCGATGACAACATGATCTTTGTCTCCATCAAAAATATTTTGCAAGACACGATAACTTTGTTCAATGTCCTGGGAAAACATTATTGTTATTATTATTATTATTATTATTATTATTATTATTATTATTATTATTATTATTATTATTATTCGACAGGCCATCTGGCTATAATGACAATTTAAAACTTTTTCTTTTAAAAAAAGAAATGATTAAAGAGCATTCTATTAAGTACCTAAATCCTCATATGTATTAATGTATGCAGGTTAATATCTGAGTAATAATGCTATCATTATTAATTTTCTGTGTATGGTATCCTAATTTGTAGTTTGTCCAGTTTTTATACACGTGACGAATCACATTAGAAAGAAACTGA
Source organism: Thermobia domestica (assembly GCF_964235325.1). Lineage (NCBI taxonomy): Eukaryota > Metazoa > Arthropoda > Insecta > Zygentoma > Lepismatidae > Thermobia > Thermobia domestica. Next base: position 190,008,772 of record NC_137459.1, on the reverse strand, counting down.
TCAATTATATATTGACCTGTATAACTATATCTTAAAGTTAGAAATAATATACTTACAAGCAGAGCAGATAAACAGACAGAATCTTTATTAAGCCTATTACTAATATTACATATTATTATTAGCAATAATAATAAAGATAACTAAATTCCTGGCGCAACAGCCTGTAGAAGGCCTGGACTTATGGCACTCATTTCTGTGGGGATTTTAGAGATCTGCACATGCTCGGGCTACTATGATAACCGTAATGGGGTTAGCCATACTGAGAGCTTTATGCAGTTCTACCTGAGTTGGAGCGACAACGCCGGAATCTAGTTACAATGAAGGATTTATGGTAGGGACAAGTAAACCCTTAGATCTTGACCTTCGAGGAAAAAATTGGTTATGTTTCGTCGCGTACTATATGTTGTTTGTTCTATGCTTGAATATAACGTGACTAGTTCTTGATAGACGTGGTTAACTCAGTGTTCAGTGAAACACTGATTCGTTGAGTTGAGTTGATTTTGAGTTTAACATCCCGTTCAGCAGCAAGGCTATATGAGACGTGGACCTACTGATTAATGTGGAATCCGAACCACTTGAGCTCCCGCCGCGAAACTAACCCGGGTCGTCCGCGCCAAAGGCGCGTGCGCTAACCGCTTAACCACGAATGAGCTCAAACACTGATTCGATCCAGAATGTAGTTAATATTGATATTATAAAGTTCTCCAATGAAAGTTCTGTTCAACAAAGTACAAAATGATAATATGTTTCACGTGCAGGGTAGCCAACGTTTAATTTTTCGTGTGAAGGCCTTCCATATTTTTCTCCAGAATACAGTAATGATTTTCTTGTTATAATGAAACAAGACAGATGGAACACTGTTGTTCCGCTATTTAAATTAAAATCTTGAAAAAAGGTAAAATGTCTATTGGACCAAAAACAACGTGGAAATAGTTTTTGTTTTTTTTTTTTTTTTTTTTTTTTTTTTTCAAGAATTTCTTTCTCCATGCTACTATCCATTGCTCACATACCTTTCTACTGTAGTAAACATATTGCTGAGCGTCCCACAAAGATCAAGACAAGTTTTCATTGTATTTTAATAAGGTAGTGGTGAACTTTCGTAGATCCTGAAAGCCTAATTAGTGTTTAATCTATAAAGGTAACCAAGAAAGTTCTGCCGCTTTTTGTGGAGGTGTGTGTTCAATTGGCCATCACACTGTGAGATGAATGCAAATGGAGATAAGGCAAGGGTCAGTTGTTCGTGTGGGTATATCCAACATACTACCTGGTTGTGACAGTTCAGTTACACTGTGAACTTGCGTAAGGACAGAATGAACATAGGACCTCCACAGAGCGTCATAAGTGCGTATATGCTGTACGAGTTCAAACTGGGGTCAAACGCCATTGCAGCGAGGCGGAAGATATGCCAGGCCTTTGGTGAAGGTGTCGTTACTACACGGACAGTGCAGCAGTAGTTTAACAAGTTTAAGGACGGTGATGAAACATTCGAAGACGCATCACATGCCGGAAGACCAACAGATGTACAAAATGAAGATCTTTAGGCAGCAATTGAGGCGAACAGTGGTCAGACATGTGGGGGAACTGGAACTGCAATTCAGTGTGTGTGGAGAAACCATTCGGCAGTACCTCCGTCAAGTTGGGTCGACGGGTCCCACATAATTTGACTCGGGTCAGAAGGCAACCCGAGCAGACACCTGTGTTTCTTTGCTCTCTCGTCTAAGAAAGAGCCATTTCTGGACAGAGTGTTGACGTGATAAGAAATACGTTCTGTACGAAGCTCCACGGCGCCGCCATCATTGATTAGCTTCCCATGAACAAGTTCCAAAACAGCAGAAACCAAGACTGCATCAGAAGAAAGTCCTCCTGTGTGTTTGGTAGGCTGCTCGCGGCATCTTACATCGGAAAATGCTGCCAGCTGGTTAGAGCATCAATGCAACTGTGTACTATGAGCAGTTGAGCTGTGTTCAAGAAAAACTCAAAACTCTGGAGCCAGCAATTCTGAATCGCAAAGGTGTTCTCCTGTTACAGGACAGTGCTAAGCCCCACGTTTCTGGGATGACCAGGGACACCATTCTGCGCCTTAGATGGGAAACACTATTGCGCCCACCATACTTCCCGTACATTGCACCGTCCGATTATCACATGTTCCATTCCTTGGACAATCACATTAGAGGACGCCAGTTCAAATCCCTGATAGAGATGCAAAATGCATTTGATACCTTCTTCGCTTCATGGCTCACCAAGTTCTACCGTGATGGAATCCATGGCCTTACATAACGTTGGCAGAAGGCCGTCGATGCTGATGGGAACTGTTTTTTATCTTCCAGGTACGCCTTAGGTGACATATCGATGTTCGAAGGTGGTGGGTGAATAAGCGTCGGAACTTTCTTGGTTACCTTTATAATTGATCAAACTGTAATATTTAGTGTGGGCCTGGATACCTTAGTCGTTTACACAAGTGTTATGCAATATAACTTTCTCATATAAAACCAGAGCTCCCTTGTGGCTAAGCGGTTAGCGTACGCGCCTTTGGCGTGGGAAATCCGGGTTCGATTCCCGGCGGGAGCTCATGTGGTTTGATTCCACGTTAATCAGTAGGTCCACGTCTCATATAGCCTCATTGCTGAAAGGGACGCTAAACTAAAAATCAAATCCAATCATGTGAAACCAAATATAAGATTACCTCTCTTAACATGTTTTGAATACTGTGTTCATTTTATATACACAGCCAAACTAAAAGATGATTTATATCGTGGAGCATATACAGTGTATTTTAGAACAATGCCGACAACGTTTGGGATGTGATTCCTGACACGAAGAAATGGACTTTAAAGGTCCATAGCTCCAACACTATGGGATCTACCATAGTCGGGCCAAGACTTCACTTCGGAACTAGTATGTGGCGTATCCAAATACCAATGTTTCAGAATCCTAAGGTACTTCCGCAACAATTTTTATAGAGGTAGTTGGTGGGTACTTCAAATTATATGCCCGTAGCCAAACTTTCTCTATAAAAATTGTTGCATCGGTACCACTGGATTTTGGAACATGTATTTTTGGATAGCACACATATTAGTTCCTATGTGAAGTCTTGATCTGACGACGTAGGTCACATAGTATTGAAGCTATGCATTTTTACATGTTTTAGGCAGCCCATAACTCCGAAAGGAAGCATTTATGCACCCAGGTTGGTCTGTACTTTTTGTCTTATCTTGGTGTCAGGAATCACCTAATCGCTGTGGGTGTTGTTTTGAAACACACACACACACATAATCATTTCCCAAGCTTCATTTAGAACGGTCTTACGTTGGAGACTTACGTTAGGGCATTTTTTGTTTTCCTGTAAAGCTCAGCAAGAAGTTCTATTGTGTTCAGGTATCACCTGCACCTGCTAGTTCTTTTTCATATGTTTTCGTCAATTCTAAGACTCTTTGTAAGCGTACTTCGTTTTCTATTTCCAGCTATGCACCAGATGATGATGTAAAGGTTGCCGTATATGTAGCAGCTGCTCCTTTGAGCCCGATGCAGAATTATTTCGAAATCGAAATAATTGACACCGGGCTTGATGGCGGTATTTCTCTCGGCCTGTGCCCGAAGAAACACCCGTTGGACATGCAGTTAGGAAGTACAGCTAACTCAGTAGGCTATCAGATAGAGGACGGAAGGTACGTGTGTTATTGATAATTATAGCTTGTTCTTAAGTTCTTAAAATTTATCAAAGTAACAGAACTTGAGCCTAGTTGTAAAAATGATCCGTTTAACAAATGCGTGTTATACAAATTATAGTTGTGACAACTTTGTTATAAGATGAACTTTTTCTTTTCTTTTCCTTTATTTTTTCTCTCGAAAATTTCACAATTGTTTTGAAACTTCAAAGGATAATTTAATATTTTCAAGTAAGAATTTAAGTATTAAAAAAAATCAAGATAAGCATCAGCTCTTAAATAAGAAAGTATGATGTTTAAAAACAGAATTTCTCCTTAACGAGGGATAATAAGGAGTAAAAAATTAAAAATATTTTGTTCTAATGACAATAAAAGTAACATGATGCCAGATTCTAGCCGTAAATGACGTGAAGCAAATTTACGTTCTTAAGATATGTGATTTTAAAAAGGTCCAAATTTTACATTTTGAAATTGTTATTAAGCATTTTAAAGATTTTCGATTGATGTGTACTTTATATATATAGTTGAGTAATTTTTGTGTGTGGTGTGAATTCCATTTTGTTTGAAGTTCTCTCAGAAACGCTTCATATTTTTCAGAGTATATAAAGGAAGATCGACTGTCATTCCTTTTGGTCCAAGATCTGAGTGTGGAGACCGACTTGGATGTGGTATTAAATTTGACCAAATATCAGACGAAAGGGACATACATTCTACCATGGTGCCTGCGTTTTTTACTAGGAATGGCAAGGAAGTAAGTGTTGCTTCTTTTATTTTAACTAAAAGTTGCATTTAATACCCGTATATATGAAACAATATTTGAGGTGTCACACGAAAATTTGATTGTTCGGCTGGCTGAAATTCAGACACGAATTTCCTTCTTGTCAAGAGGATTCTTTATATCAATTAGCCTATTAGGGACATCATCAGTTGTCAGATGTGTGTGTGCTATTCCAATATTGTGTGTTTTCTATGTTTTATTAAAACAAAAATTTATATATATAAAATTTCAATGATAAAGTAACAATGTGCCTTAAATGGGATGTTTGGAGAGAATACTGGATTTATTTAAAAGTCCAAGCGGACGTAAGCTATTGGTTAGCGTTCGTATTACGCGGTTGGAACGTTCTGGATCCGCACCCAGCAGCTATTCATCTATTTTTTTTCATGATTCTTATTTGCGCCAAACAAATGGCCGGATGATACTTTTAAATTTAGGCCATGATTGACTTGCTTCCACATCCTTTCCCATTGCTATTCTTGTTAGTAGTATTTATTGATAGCACAGACACACACACACACACACAGAAAATATAGAAGTTCTGTGCACCGGAACTCAGGATATGGATGCGATGTATTTTATTACACATAATCCAACTTTCGAAACCCTAGGACGACTGACTGTTAATTTTTTATGGCAGAAACTTTTAAGCGATTTTGGATAGGGGAGCACACGTTTTAGGCCCATAAAACAAATTGACATGGTCAATCGTCCTAAGGTTTCTAAATTTGGATTCTGTATAACAAAATACATCGAATCTATACCCTAGGGTAGAGACCTGCACGGTCCGGGCTCGGCCCGAAACCCGGGCCGGGCTTGGGCGGGCCGACTCTGTTATTTCTTTAGGCTGGGCAGGGCTTGGGCGGGCCGACACTGATTTCTCTTCAGGTCGGGCCAGGCTGGGGCCGATTAGTTGCAATAATTATTGACTTTCATTAAACGATAATTAGAATAAAGGCAAACGTTGAAGAAGTTTGTCCGTGAAAAATGTTACAAAATGAAACTTTTAAAATTTATCGGGCCCGGGCCGGGCTTGGGCCAAGAATTTTAAAAAGACTTACCCGGCCGGGCCGGGCTCGGGCCGAAAGTCTCCAAAACTTTTCGGGCCTAGGCACATTCGGGCTGGATTGGGCTCGGGCCGGAAAATTCGGCCCGTGCAGGTCTCTACCCTAGGGTCTACTGCACAGACCTTTTACTTTTTATTTATTTATTTATTTATTTTATTTTATTTTATTTTATTGTGTGTGTGTGTGTGGCTGTTATTTTTCCAATGCAGAGTGACCTCGTGGCAATTATCTGACAGTTCGATAAACAAATAAATTAATTGTCTATGCAACAATAGACAGTATTTCCGGAATAATAGCAATTTAACTTAGTCTGGAATCGTTCTTGAAATCTGTTATTACTTAATGTAAATATAAAAATAAAGCGATCTTGTGTAGAATCGCACCACAGGAAACCGGCTCAGCCGTGTAAAATGAATTTCGGAACATAGTTATCTCCTACCTCGAACTGAATTTCAGAAGTGTTCCTTTGATTGAAATGTGTATCCTAATGGAGGAGAGGGAAGTCAAAATATATGCTAAAAATTAAGTATCTCTCGAACCGGTCATGTTATGAAGATGACATTTGGTATATAAATTCCTCATTAAGAATAAGCGTGTCCCATCGTTTTTGAAAATTCCCGTTTTTATGGGAGGAGGAGGGACATTTTCTATAATTTCTTTCTTCAGATTGAAAGCGATGTTGCCTGTTCGTTACTGCATCACGCAGAAATGGTTGAACAGATTAAAATGAAATTTAGAGCTTAGTCATTGGCATCAACAGCACATAAACTTTGGGTGGGACTCCGAAAAATAAAATAAAAAATATTCTTCGTATATTGCATTTTAAAGCATTTTTAAGTTAAAAAACGAAACGAAAACTTGAAAATTTTTGTTTTATTTTTATCTTTGATAGTGTAGTTTTTGGAAGATATGGCACTAAAAATTAAACACACACACACAATTTACAGTTTGTTTATTCAAACAGTAAAATTAAAACTTGTTTTACAATTTTAGTTAAACTTAAATGATACCAAATGTATGTCAAAAACAAAATAATGATAAAAAGTAGTGTTAAGTGAATACTCAGAAACAATAAAGTTCTGGGAACTAGTTTTAGCCCTACAAGCCTACAACGAATGTAAATGAGGATCAATAATGTATAGTTAAAGAATTATATATATATATAATAGCTAAACTAGCTTTGCTGCTGACTATTTAAACAAAATCACTTTGTTACTTTACAGTTTGCTCTACCTTCACAGGCCTAAAAACTGATTGTCGTTTTTCACAATTAAAAACTTTTCTCATATCCACTTTGTCTAACATTGTTTTATGGACGTAGCAAACTCCTATATAGTTTTTTGATCATAGGGTGACCTAAGATACTTGAAATATAAGGGGGATGGAAACTGTTTTACAAATAAGGGGGGGGGGGAGCACGTTCCTGATGAGATTGACGCCCGTGAGCATAGTTAATACCTATTTTCAACTGGTTTTCATCATATTACTTTGAATAAAGGGTGTATCCTCAGAGGAGTAAAGAGGGTTCAAAATTTGTGCCATAAATGCAGTGTCTGACGACTCGTCAAGTTTGAAAGATGAAACTCCTCATTATAAATAGGGGGACCCGTGTTCCAGCTGTTTTTCATTTCCATTTTAAGAGGAGGAGCATTTTCCATAATTTCTTTGTTTACATTGAAAGCGACGTTGCCTGTTGTTTATGATCGCATTACATGGAAACGGGTGAACAGATTCAAATGCATTTTAGAACATAGTACCTACCTCGGGTTGAGATCTTATGATGTCCTTTTAATTAAAAGATCTAAGGGAATAGAAGGGTTCAACATTTATTCACAAAATAAGAGCATTTTGTGGATTTCTGTCATTACACTTTCATTCCTCGTGCGAAGAACGGAAATTTCAACTAGTAGTAAATATATGTTTGTAAGATGGATACAAAATGGCGAGCACGAAGCATATCATAATAGTACACATAGAATTGCAAATATAAGTTCTAATTAACGTGAGTCCATTAAAGCTTCGTTTCACAGCTATTCCAACGAAGTGTTTGTTTTCCAAACTTTTAAGAAAGCGTATCTCTGAAACATTCCATGTATTCGGTAAGGTGATTCAGCATCAAGTTAGGAAGCAAAACCATAGAATCCACTATAATAAAACGTAGCTGGGTTACTCGTAAGCAAGGTTGTTAATGAGGTAAAACAACCGAAAATATTTTGGGTTTCGGTCCCGAAACCTAAATAAACTGTTTAAATTCAGTGTGCTTTGAAAAGCCCGGTGTCAGATCTGTCGAAACATCTAAATGAAACTCAACACAAGGTAGAAGATTCAACAAATTTATTGGGTGCCAAAAATGAAATAAAGAGGATCGTTATATATTAATGAAAGGAGGAAAAAATCGGAAGAACCACCAGCTTGAAGAGTGGGAGAGTGAATGGTTGTCCTGGGTAGCGCAGTGGTTAACGCATCGGCATGACACGCCGAAGATCCCGGGTTGGGGTCTCGGTCCAGTCATTCGCTTTTTCACTCTTTGTATATCATTGAATTCGCACCTACAGAGGATTTGGTGTGTCGAAAATCCGATTGTTTCCTCCTTTCATTAATATATAGTGACAATACAAGCGTCAAATGTGTTCTGAATATGGACACTGGATTGTCCAAGCACAACAACTAGGTTGTTGTACAAGTCATCTGATCTAAGTAAAGAGAACCAACTTCAAGAGAGTGTATGGCCGTTCTGAGAAGCGGACTGGGTAGCGTAGTGGTTAACGCATAAGCACTGCACGCCGAATACCCTAGGTTCAAGTCTTGGTACAGTCATTCCATTTATCACTGTTTGTACATTATTGAAGGACTTGTATTTGAAAATTTATTTATGCATTTAAGAAAACCAAAATTAAATTTAGACAAGGGGTGGTTAAGTGGTGAATGGGGAGCAGTAATTACAAACTTCGCACAGCATTGGCATAAGAACAAAAATATCAGCATCAGTTGGCAACCTTCCACTAAAGAACAAAAGAGCGCACCACCACCGTGTGACGTGTGATCACTGAAATTGACCAAGTGTGTTCCCTTGGTAAGCCCGTTCCATTTTATTTTCTGATGTTTTTATCTTTCTTCTTCCTGTTTTTATCCCCCGTGACCAAGAGTGCGGGGGAGAGTCGAAAAACTCGGAATTACAAGTAATATTCAGGCGTTACAGAAATCTTTAAAAAGAATGACATATTAGATTTACTTATTTACCCGCTAGAGTATTTAATATATTTACTATACTTGGTGGTGGGCAAACACCGTGTACGTGAGTTTTCTCTTTTTTTTTTCGTTTCCTCCCACTACTTCATTCCATTCATTTCTCATTATCCCTGCTCCCTTTAGCATAGCCGGCATAAGTGTGGGACGTAAAACTTAAAGAATATATTTACTGTAATTAATAATAAAGTTGTGCAATGTGCGTCCTTATTTGTATATTCAAGACATCTCTTGTGTATTGGGTCATTTGTCTCTCCTCCCTCCCTCCCGCTGGAAAAACAAACTATATCGGTTCTCTTTCCATTCTTCAGTATCTCTATCGTAAACTTCTCCCGAGGTTTCGTAAATCCTTTTTCGGTCATCCTCGCCTGCATTTTTCTCTTCAGTATCTAGAGCACATAGGCGACTCCTACTAGTATAAGTCCACAATATATTCATTTCGTCTCCCGAACAATGCTGTTGGACATGTCAATTCTTAGTTGTAACTTCTCTTTCAGCTGGGAACAACTCTAGTACCAGTGCCATTAGGTGGACTTCATCCTGCTGTTGGTATGCGATCGAGTGGGGAAGAAGTGCGAATACTTCTCGATGCCCAGTGGATATCGGAAGAAGATACCTTTATGTCTGTGGATAATAATGAAGAGGAATGGTTGAGGCTTCATGATATTCGACTAAATGGCCAGGTGAGTTGCGTTGTTTCCCTCTGTCAGCTTGTCTGAATGATTAGTGTGGTTTCGGTTACAGTTTGCATTAACTTATAGGCTGGACATTTTTGTAGCGGGTGTTCTTAAGCATAAATCATAGTAACGCTTAAATTGAAAAGACTAGTTGTTAAGTCTTTTGTCTGAAATGAAGAGTCAGAGTTTCGATTACAAATTATACCCTGTGTGTAGACAAGGTTGTGGAGTACACACAGGGTGTTTTTCCGACTATATTGTTTCACCAATTATTTTATAATTCTACTAGTAACCATCATTCTGTAAGGGATATATCAGAAGGAATATTTTTTAGTTTAATTTCGTGGTGGTACCCTACACATAACGGAAACAAATAGTGTAAGTGAATGATGATGGAGAATTTGGTGGTATAAGAAAGTGGGATAAAACAGAACAACATCAGAAAAACCTACAGGCACAGTGTTGTCAATCACAAATTTACGTGGTCTAGGGTTGAACCTACGATCTTCACGCCAGAAGTGAGCGTTCGAAAACTAACCTATCATGTCTGCTCTTTTTCCCACACAAGAAGTAAGTGTCATCATGTCTGCTTCTTTTCCCACACAAGAAGTAAGTGTCATATATTTAATAAATATCACTGGAGTCGAAGAGTTACTACCGCAGAGCTAAGCACTTATTTCTCTTTCACGACTTTATTTGCATTTGAGTAAAGACGGATTATGTACGCGTAGGAAACTTATTACTTTTGGGGAAATATAGGAATGAAGATATTCGTGCAATGATCAAATTAGAGATTTCGTTAGAAAGTGTTTAACGACTGTCTGTTCCGATATGAACGAGTTTTGCATATCTGTTCTATGGAAAGGCATGAATTGGATGCCGCTGCACACACTACGACCAAATTTCAAACTTAGATTTATAGAGGATTCCGTAGGTTCACGGTTTTCTCTGTGCATCTTACGTAAAAATACTGTACTAGTTGACTAAAATCTACATATTCGATTTTCTTAAAAGCTGCTCTAACGATGACAACGACGATGATGATGATGATGAGATGATGATGATTATTATTACTATTATTATTATTATTATTATTATTATTATTATTATTATTTGTCTCTGGTTCGATCCTTGGACAAATAAGTTTATGGTGGACAACATCATGTCCGTGAGTTTTCTCGGACCATTCCCACATTCTCATTCCACCAATTCTACCATCATCATTCACTTACCTTAATCATCCGTCTCCCTTAGCCTAAAGGACATAATCGTGGGACGTTAAAGTGAAGGATTTCACTTATTTTTTTTTATTTCTTAATTTTATTTTATTATTATTATTATTATTATTATTATTATTATTATTAATTATTATTATTATTATTATTTGTACATTTCATTAATCTCTCCATAAATAACCACCCTAAAAAATATAATTTATTACTAACGGGAATTAGTCATAGCTCTTCCCCCCTGCCGTAACTCCTAATGTTTGCTTTACGCAATGCAAATACGCTCCAAGTTTCTCTAGTTCCCTTAAATCGTGCCACCACCCCAACCATCAGTTCTGGGGTTTGTGAGTTTTGTCTCCGCCATTCCATTATTTGTGCAAAGAGGACAGCTTACTTATAAGCGTAACTCGGAAATAGTATCAGTTCAGAAAGTTAGTGAGGTGAAATCTTATTCCTTTGTTTAGACCTTTGCTGTATAGTTATCTACAAACAGATAATATAAAGATAATTCTGCACAAGCAGTTGATATTTTAGTTTATGAACATACTACTTTAGAAGCTAATGCTACTACCTGTATGTTCTGCATATAAGTTCGACTCCTTGTTAGACCGGTTATCCTGTCTAATATCTAGCAGAATGTTCCATAGTTACACCAGGCAAAAGCTGAAGTAGCGTAAGCGGTTTACAGACCATTCTAAATACAGTTTTTGTCCTTATTACCGTATGGTTTAGTACATGAGTTAACATATACTACCTGAAATCCGTGGTAGTTATATGGCTAGCGTACACATCTTTGGCGCGGGAGATCCATGTTTAATTTCCGGTGGGAGTTCACGTGGTTTGAATCCCACGTTAAGCTGTAAGTCCATATTTCATATAGCTTCAGTGCTGAATGGGACGCAAAACTACACACCAACTAATACTAAATTCAATAAACACTGCCACATTTTAGGTACAGAAAACTCAATTAAATTCTATCAATTTATCGCGCAATATATGAGCATAATACATCACAAACTAAAAGAGGTTTTAAGCCACAAGATCCCCAATAGGGATGTTTTTCGTAACATGGCAGCAACAACATATTCAAGTAGATTCTCTCTCATAGTTTCGAACTTGAAAATATATTGTTTCTGTTGATAGTCTGAAAAATGATCAGAAAATTCTCTATATTAGCCCATTGGTAGAGAATTGTTTATTATAATTATTGTCATTTTATTTTTATGCAAATTGAGAATAACAGGAAGCGCTGGAAACTAAAGCATAGCCCAGCTGCTTACGTGTTGACTTTTACTAATGTCTTTGTTTTGAAGGTGTGAATATTTAAAAGTTGTTAAATTAGGTGTGAAGTACAACATCCTTATTATAAAGATAAAACAATATATATGTCTGTGAGTAACGCCAATATGCAATCTTCAAAACATTTAAGAGCTACGGGTTGCATGAACATCTAGGCGAAAATAGTTAAGTAATTCTGATCCTTATAATAAACATAAGACGCCTGTCTGTCAGTCACGCTAATTCACAATAGTTCACAGTCAGGCTAATAGTTGTTGCTAGCTGTGATAACTCCTGGCCAAGAGATGTCACTAGCATGCAGGCAATTTGGAAACGAGCCGAAGGCCTGGGGGAAACAATTAGTTTAGATTACACACAAACTTGGAACTTTCCTTCCTTCTTGTACGGAAATACCTGCATTCAAACTTGAGCGAATTTTCAGCAGAATATACAGAGGCGTAATACTAGAAGGTAGAGAGAGAATCAGAAAAAACATCGAGAAAGTGCTTCAGTGGAACAGCGCTTAGCGTTTTAGCTGTGTTAGAACAGATGACTACTAAAATGCCTTGTTTAGTTATGGTGCAGTTAAGATTTACTCTGAAATACAAATATAATATGAATTTACGACATGGGTGAGTATGTTGGAGGTGTTTGCTCGAAATTGTACACAGGTAGTGTCAATGCAGTAAGTAAGTTGATCCCACTTGGAATCAAACCCGGAACTGTTCGCCACCAAGAGCGAGAGCGTTAGCGACTACACTACGCGGGGCCACACTTATGTCAGGGTAGTGTATTATCTATAGAGGAATTAGTAACTTGGGAATGATGTACAGATTTTTGCCTTTTCAGCTTATGCATTGAGTGTGTAGGTGCGTTTGAAGAAAGACATGGGAATGTAATCGTTTTAACAAAATGACTACACCTGAAACTCAATGGTTTGAAGAAATGCGTAGTAACCGAGTAGTTACCATACGCTCATTCTATTTAATAGTCTCGGATTCTATATCCGGAGGTTTCACATATTCAAATCAAATGTAACTTTCATTCCATATATATATATATATATATATATATATATACAGAGAGGGAGTGATATCAGTAGCCTTATCTTAAATTTACTAATTAACCTCATTGATGTCAATTAATTCAACTGTGGCTTTTGTTTACTGAACGTGGCAGCAGGCTGGCTGTGATCATGGGACGAAAGGATTTGAACTATGTTTATTAGCCAAAAGTTTATATGCGCACTGAAGAAAAGAAAGAAAAGTTGTCAGAATATCCATGTTTGTAATGTTGGATTGTAAATCTAAACATTGGCTGTTAGGTAATAATACTTTTACTGTATACCTCTAAATTTTTAAATGGATATTTATATATACATTTGTGAATTCTTGTATATAAGCTAATATGATTATATATATATATATATATATATATATATATATATGAAAGCAGTTCTCACAAATATTTTAAGATCGTAGTCCAAGTCCAAGATTATGATTATAAGAAAAAATGTTCTTATAATGAAAATTATTTTTCGTAACAAAAGTGTTTAAAATTGTAATCTGAAGGCGTTTGTTTGGAAACCCACTACTGTTTTCCTGAGTTTTTAATTTTTAGTTTTAATTTTGAGTGCTGTTTTTCTGTAATTACGTTTTCTCTCCCTTCTGATTTCGTTACTGAACGCGGCGTGTAGAAACAGTCAAATAAGGCAATGCAATAAATCTTTCATGTTATTTATATTTGTGAACCTAAACCTCCCAGTTACGCCATCTTCATGTTTAATTTTGTATCCACTGCACACTTATATAGTTTTCGCATTTACCGTAATACTTCTAAAATCAGAATCTTATTTGCTGCTATATTAGAAATAATTAACCAAATTAAATGCTAGTAAAGTAGAAGGTGAGTAGAAAAGAAAACGCATTGCTGATTGCATTTTTTTCCAGGTCCTAGAGTATACAGGAAGAGGAAAAAGTATTATAGATGTTGGTTTAGCTCAAGCGAAATCCGCTTTGAATACAACTTCTCATTACTATGAAATAGAAATCGTCGATCCCGGCGAAAATTGTTATATAGCAATTGGATTAGCTAGAAGGGTAAGATCAGTTTTTCCTCTTATGGCGTTGTGTATATAGTTGTCTCAGGTAGTATAATTGTGTTTTCTCTGTGTTCAGCCTGATGAATTACGCGTGTATTTATTTGTAAAAATCACGAAAATTTAAATATCAAATTAAGAAATGTTAGTATGTTGGAATGCTTCTTTGTTGTCTTTCTTTTTTTTTTCGGTTTTTCGAAATAAACTCCACTAATTTGTTTTATTTGTGTATTTCACGAAATATAACTTTTCTTGAAACATAAGCTTCCCTGTACTAAGAGAGATTCAAAAAATCTATCCTCTGCTACCTTTTGCCAGTTCTCTAAGAAACGGAATATAAAAGATATTCCGTTAATTATTAATTAATTAATCCTTTATTAATTAACGATTTAGAAGCATGAAACAGTAACACTCCTAAAACGTTATAATGAAGTTTCGTGAAGTTGTAGTTATCTGCGGTGTTGAAGTTTCCATTCAACTTCCAGCAAAACAAAGTCAAGTCATAGCATTTCCAAAGTATATGTGATTTTAATTTAGTAAGGCACGAAAGAAACAATATTCTCCATTGAACTTTCTTCGGATTTTGGCTGATACGAACAGGGGCGAGCTATTAGCTTAAAATTTGTAAATATATCTTCACTGTCACCATCTAAATCTCAAATTTTTTAATATCGATTGAAAATTTGTATTTACGCAAATGCGCCAAAGATAGCTCAATTCGTACCTTTGATGTAGGTACTAATTGTAGTTACAGAAGACGACCAATTCTCAAAGTGCACTTACCCTGTGAAAAACCGTACTGCCGACACCGCTTGTCTTTAGTCCAACCACCAGTATTACGCATTATCGCCCAACATTGTTATTTCCGATACAACAAACTACTTTGGAGCACAGAGAGGAAATTACATCCCATTCCTTCCTGCAAATTCTCCATAGACCATTGAGGGTACGGGGGCGGGTATGTTGTAGACCTTGTTTTAACAGTCAAAATGCACAAAACTGTATTGAGTTAGCGGCTGAGCGTTTTACATGGATATCATAAAAGGGGATAACAGAGATTCCCCTTCCCTGTTCCATGTCATGATAACATCGTAAGGATTATCTGGTATTCTTTTCTGGACGGTTTCCATACGAATCCACACCTAGCTCTTGTTGACTTCGTAGAAACGTGAGATGTCTTTCCGATAGACTGGGTCATGATGGATTGCTAGGAGTAGGGAGCATTCACCTTCACGTTTTCGTCCACCTCCAAACTTCCCTCGTAACTGAATCCGCCGACAATTGTGATTTCCTGCTTGAAACTTAATTGGTACTGGTGGTAAAACTTAGTATGTCCCTTGCCAGAGGTTTCACGGTATCTATTTGCCCGAATGTTATCATTATGCGTGAGATAAATGTAGATCTCATCCAATGTCACAACAGTCTCACTTTCTTCCCTCCACTCCCCTTCCCCTAAGTGTCTTTCGTACAGTTTGCGGCACTTTGTCTTACGTTTAGTAATGTGGCGCGGGAGGTTTGAACCCATCGTAGGCCAAGACAGCGACGTAAGACGTGGGTGACTGAACTGCGCTAAATTTCATCTCTGGGTTATAACGTTGGGTAATGAATTCTCTTGGACTGCCAGTCGACGAATTACACGAAACACCTCAGGTATCACTTTCGCTGGTAATCTGGAATTAGCCCCATATGTTGTGGAATGTGTATGCATGGACATTTGTATTTGCTTGGACACGAAGACTTTAGTTGTGGTCCCTCGGACGGTTAAGTCATTTTTAAAACACTGTTTCACTACTCGGTTGTACGAAAAATATGCGTGGGGAAGAGTAATGATGTGCCCTTGCCAATAATGGCACATTTTCTGAGCATTTCATCAGCACCGACACGACACTGTGTCACCTATAAGCTAAAACTTAACTGATAACGACACTGGTTTCATAGTTTTTGTGCAATTACACTTGTGACAGCAGCGTTGTCAAATCAGTCGAATATAAATCGACCAATATTCTATATTTTCAGGCAATAAAATAAATTTAATATATGAAGTGGTTTCGTCTTTTGTCGAGAGTT
Source organism: Thermobia domestica (assembly GCF_964235325.1). Taxonomy (NCBI): domain Eukaryota; kingdom Metazoa; phylum Arthropoda; class Insecta; order Zygentoma; family Lepismatidae; genus Thermobia; species Thermobia domestica. The sequence goes on along the minus strand of NC_137459.1, from coordinate 189,992,667 downwards.
TCAAAGATACTGTCATTGGATAGAATATATTCTGAAGAGTCACTCAAAAAATACGGTAATTATGCCTGTTGTACTGTATGCTTGCGAAACATGGTCGTTTACTGTGAGAGAAGAACGCAGACTAGAATTGTTTGAGAATAAAATTCTGAGGTGAATATTCAAATGCAGATGGAGATGACGATGGGGCTGCATAATTTATACCATTTACCAAACATGGTTAGGGTCATTAAGTCTAGGACTCTGAGGTGGCAGATCATGTAGGCAGAGTGGAAGAAAGTAGGCTTTCAAAATTTTAACTGAAAAAAACTAGACACAGGTGAGAGGATAATATTAAGGTGGATCTCGCAGAAATGGGAATACAAAGTAGAAACTGGAAGTACTTGGCTAAGGACAGTAGTTAGTGGAGAGTGTTTGTGAATGCAGCATTGAACCTCCGGGTTACATATGCCATAGAGTTAGTTTTATTTATGTATTTGTTTTATTTTTAAGCAATTTTTAAGCTGACCCAGAAAAACTCTTTTAAGGTAGAGGAAACTGAAAGAGATCTGTTCCGATCAAATGAAGAAACAGACACAGAAATCAGTGATATCTCACTTCTTTAAAACCAGTTAATTAAATTGTTCTAACAATCATTTGAATATTGTAAGTTACAGATGTATGTGTATATAATTTTGTAAGTTTCCCTATAGTTAAATGTAAGAGGAAAAGACTGAAAATAATATCATAGTTCATATTCCTAAATGTTCTGTAATTTTTATTTTCAGTGATTCGGATTTTTTCTTCATTTACCTTGCCGTCTTACAAGTTTTTTTTTTTTTTTTTTTTTTTTTTTTCTTTTTTAGGATTATCCGAAACATAGGCATCCTGGGTGGAATAAAGGTTCTATAGCATACCACGCGGACGACGGAAAGATATTCATAGGTAGCGGAGTTGGCGATCCGTTTGGTCCAAGGTGTCACAAAGGAGATATCATGGGTTGTGGAATTATATTTCCTCGCGATTACATTTGTCAGTATGATAGGTAACATTAATTTTACTTAATTCCTTTAAAATATTTATTGACGTTGAAAAATACAAAAACATTGAAGAACTACAGTTAGAGTGCCCTAATCAGATGATTCTAGTGGAAATCTTGTGATTAAGAAGCGATGTCATTTAGCATTCACGCATACGCGCTTGGTTAAGTGATTCAAGTATGAGTTTATCATGGTCTCACATGTTAACATTTTGTTAAAGAATTGAATAAAAGCAGAAATTCTTCGTTTATTAATTCAGGACTTATAGCGAGTCACTTTTTTTTTTTTTTTAACTAAAAGTTACTTTTTTTCAAGTTAGTCACTGAAAGTTACTTTTTTTCAAATATGTCACTAAAAGTTACTTTTTTTGGGAGGTAAAGTGACTTTTGCATTGGCAGTTTTCTAAGAAAAATATTATAAAAGTAAACGGAAAAAGGCAGAAACTTGTTACTCATTACTCTTCTGAAAGCTTCAGTACTTGCCGCCACATGTGAAATAGTCAGCTTTATTCTCACTTTAGCTTTTATTCTTTCTAAAGCGCAGTGGATGGTTAGTGGATGCTTAAGCTCTCAAGGTGGGGTTGAGAACCCTACTGTGTCTATTCTTTCTTCTATCATAATAGTTTTTTAGTTTTCTCTCGTAATAGTTAACGCACCGCTCAACGTTGTGTGTTTGTGTGGTTCATCATGTTCGTCTTGTGTTTCTTGTATGTTCTTCTTAAGAGCAGGTGATGAATTTGAATATTTCATGGCTTTGAGAACTTTCAATGCTAATTTAAATATAATGTCTGGGATGAAGAAATTCGGAAATAGGCCAGAACTGGTTCCACTTACTCTGAAGCTTATTACATCTGCTAGGTCTGCTTACCGTAACTACAAAGCATACTTAGAAAACCTAAGAAAGGAGGAAGCTCAAAAAGAAGAAGTAAAGATGAAACCAAACAACAAACAAAGAGAGAGGTGATGGGGAAATTGACAAAGGAAAAAAGGGACATGATGAGATTTTGGTCACATTTTCGTGTGCTTTTGGTCACTTTTCAACTATTTACAAGAGACCAGACCACTATGAGCCCTGTTAATTGATTAGTTGTGGTTTCATTTATTAATTGATTAGGTGTGGTTTAATCGGGACGTCAGTAGCTGATTTGTCTCCGTCACGATAAGAAATTCTTCGTGATGCCCTGATTTTTATATATAGCATATTTCTGGAGGACACTGGCAAACTTTCTACCTGTGCTTCTCGCATCAAAACAGAAAGTTTGTCTTTCACTTTGCTGAGGGATACATAGTTAGGGAACTATGAGGACGCGGAAGTTGTCGGCCAAATAGTACACTATCTAGAAAGCAAATCTACACAAATTTCGCACATCCATAGTTCCGTAACTATGTCTCTTAACAGAGTGCAAGATCAACTTTTCTCTTGTTTTGGGGAAAGGAATATGTGTGCGAAGTTTGTCTGTTTCCTTCAGAACATCATGTGTATATGTGATAGTATCATTTGAAGTCCGTTTCTAGCTGCGAAGCAGATAATTGATTAGAAAATATTTTTTTTCTCCACAGGGGATATTAATTCCAGAGCATCTAAGAAAAGAGAAGTCAGTTTTAGGCATATAGGCTCATATACAATATGTAGAACATGTGTTGCCGTTGAAGCTTGTAATTATAATATTAGTAACTTCGTTTCCTTTTCAGTGATGGCTCATTGGAGTTTACTCCCTCGTCGCCTACGGAAGTAGATGATCTCCTAGAACTTGGAGTAGAGGATGACTTAAGTGATAGTGAAGACGATGACTGGTGGAATGATCATAACGGGGTTGAAAGTCATAGCAAAGTACAGGTACAAGTATGTTAACCGAAGATTATTTATTATATTCTTGAGCACATAATATAATTGCAGTTATGCACTTTTTTCTTGTAGTGATGCATGAATATAGTGTATACATTTATGTAGTAGTATAGAATGTGTTAACTCTAAATGTGAGTCCTAATATTTATTAAACAAATTTTACGTAGGTATGCTGTATGTTTTGTCAGGATTTTTCTTCGATGCTACATTAAGAAATATCTAAGAAAAAGACTACATAAAATTATATTAGAACTAATAGATTTATAGTTCATTTTAAAACATAACATTCTCAGCACCAGAAGACATTCGCAAAATTCTCCTCCCGACACTTCCTGAACATTAAATGAGGTACGAAGATTCGAAAGACGGCTCTTAGTTGAAGATTTAGTAATATTTTACTGCTATATCTCCAACAGAAATATAGCTTCCTTCAGAAGAAGATATATAACGAGGACATTATGTTTTGAAATAGACTTTACCAGCTGAATCTACGTTAATATTTACTAAGTACTGATATAATTTAAACTAAATGATACTAAGAATCAGAAGAGGCTGCTAGTGTAATATTAGATTCCGTATGTAGAGTTTATGGTAGACAAAAGGCGTTTGCATGAATTTATTTAAAGTAGACCCGTTTCCATCCATTATTATCAGTTGTTAGTCATTTATATTGTTAGTTCTTCTGTCTACAGGATTTAGTGATCTGATATCGAATCTAGAGGATCAGTTTATTTTATTTTAACTAGAAAATATCCAGAAAAAGATTAATCCACTATGGTTGTATTGGTTAGCACACTTGAAGTTCAGTGCTGAAGTGTAGTCTCAGCTTCGACTATGAAATAAAACCAGAAATTTCATTGTTTGCCTTTCAGTGTAGCCAAAGGCTTCCAGAGCTTTTCTGAGTCACTAGAGGTAAATGCTACTGACTGAATTCTATTTCGAAATATGTGATTACCGACTAAGTCAACTTTCAAGACATGATATCTTTAGAGTCAGAATATCTAGTATTAAACCGAATTTAAAACAAAAACAAAATTAAATAAATCAAGTTAAATTTTTAAACTTTATTTTTGGCACATTTAATAAGAAATATAGGTAGGTTTTTCGGAATTTCTGCTACAGGAGTAAATATCAATGTTCCATCTTAATTCAAAACACCATCCTTACTTTTGCATGATTGTAACCGAGAAGAAAATGTATAGTCAGATGATGGTTATTTTGGTAATCGAATACACTATCAAGGTCGGTCTGTTCGGTCAGTTTCAATACTGGCTCTGTTTGTAGAACGTAGGATACGGTTTCCATAATAGATAATATTCGCTAACAATTTTCGTTGTCTCACGCTTTGGTAGTTCTCTACACTTAGTGTTAAAGTGCACATTAACGTTCGGAAATCTTTGTAATGATTTGTTTATATAACCGTTTTAATTTGTTTATATAACCTGAAAGTTTATAGTTTTTTTAGTCTGTCTTTCAATTTTTTCTCTTTTTTTTTCCAGAAGTTTTTCTCGTACCTATTGGCACGTTTTCGTTTTGAAGAAAGGAATATATCTCTCGTATTTTCAATAGATATTTTTCCATCCTTTACCTTTTACCCGCATTTAATCGCTTAGAAATTTACACTATCTATTATTTTATTTTACTTTTATATATTAATTTTGGAGCTCCCTCGTGGCTAAGCGGTTAGCGTACGCGCCTTTGTCGTGGGAGACCCGGGTTCAATTCCCGGCGGGAGCTCATGTGGTTCGGATTCCACGTTAATCTCATATAGCCTCGCTGCTGAAAGGGACGCTAAACTAAAAATCATATCAACTATGTATTAATTTTACTGTATATTCTTGTAAACAAACAGGCAATAATAGTCGTAACTTGATTTCTTATTATTTTTCTTGACTTTTTAAGGTAGCGAAGGGGGCGTAGCAACGTAATGTGCATATTGTGATTTTAAGACATTGAGCTGACTCATACAATATAGAGATGAAGCTAAATCCTTGTTATTCCCTTTAGACTAAAGGAGACATAATAAAGGCGAATAACGATGAAAGAATTAGTGTAATGGAGGGGATAGAAGAAAATGAAAACCTGAGAAAATATTGTCCACCACAAACTCACATGTTTTCATACAAGCTGTTTACTTACCAATGAGCCATCGTGACTTCTATAGTTTATTATTATTGTCTACTATAAAGAGAACTTACTTTCGATATACATGCTTCTGTCGCTGTATTGAAAACTCTCTTACGTTGAACGTACTTCATTACAGGTTTTCTTCACAAGAAATGGGAAAACAATAGGGAAGAAAGATGTCCGAATACCTAAAGGGGGTTTTTATCCAACGATAGGGATGTTAAGCACTAGTGAAAAGGTTCGGGTTGACCTCCATCCACTCACAGGTTGACCATTCTTTTTGATGCAGCTGACTTGATGTGTACGTTTGGCAATAAATTTGTCCGTTATTTATTTTATGATGCTGAAATTGGATTTTCGTTTAATATCAGTCTGTGATTGTCTGCTACAGTTATTTCATTGTTGACTGTTTGTAACAGCGTGTGCTCTTGGGAAGGAACTTCTGTACATAAACGTTGGTTACAAGTGACGTCATATATTAACTTCGGAATTCTTTTCGTTAAGAACCCTACGTGCGTACCAGGCGCTGTGCAAGCCAATAGGAGAAATGTTGTGTGATGTGGAAGTCACGTTGTGTGTTTTCATCTAGTTGCAGACTGCCTTACGTGAACCAGAACGTGATTGGTGCAAACGTGGAAGAAATGTAACGGCGAAAAGTGGAAGTTATAAGTAATGCATGGTGCTATTGAACTTAACGGAGTTGTTATTGTCTAAAACTTAAAGTGTATTTAATATTTATGTTATTGTAAGAGTATTTACTTTTAACTATAGAAACATTTATTTATTTTTCTTCTAATTACTTATGTTCTTGTTTTTTTCTTTCTGATATTTTACAAAAGTGAAATTTGAGTAATAAATCATGATACTGTTTTGCTTAGACTCCGTTATGTATGCTTAAGAAAACTAATAATTGACATTTATTGTAAAATCTTGAATTGATATATTGATATTAGTAATGAAAGTTTTGTTATGCCGTATTTTCTGTTAAAGAAAAAAAAAAAAACATAATTAAAGGTTTTATGTTAGTAACTCTTTCTGGAACTGTACAGCAGATTTATTGTGTATGTTGATAATCTTTACTTTCCAAGAAATATGGCTCTATCTTCACAGTGGGTGCAATTGAAGATTATATTTGAAGAACAAACAAAAGGAAAAAAGACAATGAGTAAATACATGCTATGTTGGGAAAACTTATCGTGTGTATGAGTGTATGTGTGTGAGAATGAATTTTATTATACGACAATGGTAGTATGAGTAAGATCTACTCAGCATTTAATGTTAAGTTTGTAATATATATATATATATATATATATATATATATATATATATATATATATCCTGTTCATATATACACTGACAGTAACATGAAAGAAGGATAGAATATTTGGTTTCCATTTTTGTGTACGTATCAGTATTTTCACTATTTTCTAGTATTTCATTTTCAGTTCCCATTTGGGGATTCTTTTGTTCCAACTGTGTATATATAATTACCAAATAATAATGAAAAACAATCATATACACTAAAGAAAGATATACTACAAGCACTTTCGCTAATTGTTTCATTAGGTAGGAAGGCGAGGAAATTAGAAGAAAAGGAAAAACTAAAGAACAGAGAAGTAGCTTGTGTATGGTACAGGTGGGTGTTATGTTGAAATATGTGTATCAAGGTGTCGCTTTCTAGTTTTTACTTGGGTACGTTAGTTTAACGATTTTGCTTTTTCAATTACTTTAGTTTGTAAATCTTTTTTCGTGTAGTGAAGTGTGGAGGAAATTGAATTGGAACCTGTGGTAACCGTTAAACTTTTCTTGAAAATCGTGAACTTCTTTTTCTGAACGGCTAAAGTTGCACAAATATAATGGATATATGCATTGTAGAGGTACACGGATTTCTTGACCAGCCCGTGTAGTAGTCTCACAACTGTCTATACGTCTTCCTTCAATAATAGCGTAAACACGTCCTTGCCGTGAAACGTTGGATCCAAACGAACGTTGGTGTCCTGGACTATTAATAATTTACGTTTCAAGCACCGTCTTCAACTGTACATTTCTTTTCGTTATGATATCTAAATACATACTCTTAATGTGTCTATCTTGCACCGCTTTATTCGTCAATATACTCTACACATTGTAGGTCAATATAGTTTTTAAGCCTAACGAAACTCTTGGTTTGTTACGTATTTTACAAGAAATTCTTTGCGTCTATCACAGCTACCATTCTGTAGAATTCTATAGAATATGAATTCTGTAGAATTTTCATATATTTAAGATTAACTTCCTTAATGCTATTCAGCTATAAAGGTGCTACGAAAGAGATTATAAATGTAGAAAATTAATCTCTCTCTCTCTCTTTTTTTTTTTTTTTTTTTGTGTGTGTGGGGGGGGTGTAAATTTCACATTTTTAATGTGCTTCTTCTTTAGATCCATTTTAATTGAAATGTTTGACATTCTCAGGTACCTTTGTTTCAGCAAACGGTATTCCTTAATATAGAAATGAAATTATTCGTTTTTGACCTTAATTGTTCCCTCCCTTCAGCTATACCTATTATCACTGTCACTAAAAATACATATATATGTATAATTAAACCCACTTGACATTGTACGAATTCGATGTTTCGTTTCCACACACTGTTAGTGAGGAATAACAGCTGAACTAGAACGGAATCAATTATCTGTCTTCCGCTTGGACTCACTGGTAGCTCAGTGATTGAAGATCCGCTTGGTAAGCGGGATATCACGCCGCCATACATTAATTTTTCATATTTTCACTCGGATATTGCATTCTTTGTTAGGCTGCAGTTGAAAATATTCAGTATTGCATTGTATATTAAAGAGTTCACCAAGCCAAATCATATATATAAAAGGTGCACCGCTACTCTTGGTACGCCTTTGTAAGTTTTAAACTAATATACAAGAGACGTTGAAATTTTATATCCTTCAAACATGAGCAGGGGATCATTCTTTGATGGGGGGTCGTTGAGGGACAGTCTTGTCAACCCAATATAAAGTTGATTTTTTTTCAAATGGTACTACGTCCACTTATTACACATTTTAAGTCTGTATGTAAAACGCAAACTTACAAAAATCATATTTGTCGTATAGTGTTGAACTAAGGACGTTACAGTATCACAAGCATCAAAAAATAACCAAATTTTGGAGGGTTCTAAAACGTAATAACTCAAGTGGGACGGACAGGGTAACGCACATCCAAAGTACCTTAGTGTCGAATACCACGGTCATTATATGACATATTTCGAACGAGTAGAAACGAAGTTCCAAAAAATTGAAAATTTGACTTTCGTATCCAACTAGATCATGGTTTCCAATAGACAAAGATCTTAATGCCGTTTACAGCAATTTCATATCTCAAACCATTCTGAAGATATGAAAATAATGACAAAATTTGATATATTGCCTTAAATGGTGCATTTGTGGGAATTTTTAAAAGAGTTTTGGGTAACTTTGCGTCTATAACTTTAAAATGATCCCTTTTGGCAGATGTAATTACAACATACGAGTGTTGCAAACTTCACATTTTTTTTTCCTAATATTTCCAGAATGGTTGGAGATTTCAAATTGCTGTAGACTGCATTATGATCTTCACATCTGTTGAAATCCATCTATGCAATTGATTGGGGTACTCATCTGAGTAGTTTTTTTCGAAATAAACTTTTGAGAGAAAGTGAAGTGTTCAGTCCCAGGAGTTTTCTTCGTATTCATCCAAAGAAAACTATCATGATCATAGTATTCAACACTAAGGTATTTTGGAAAGGTCAAAACCCCGCCCGTCTCACTTATGTTATTACTGCTGTAAAGGCCATCAAAATTTGGATGTTTATGGTACTGTAGCGTCCTTAATTTGCAACACTGAATAATAAATGTGACAGTATATGTTTTTGTTTAACATGAAAATTTTCATGTTAAACAAAAACGTCAGGTTACTACAAATTTCAGATTTATCTGAAATTTTTAGTAACCTGATGTAGTGCCATTTAAAGAAAATAAAACTTTATGTCGAGTTGGCAACACTGTTAACCTGGTGGTATTACAGAGTATACAATACAAAACTGTGATATTTGCATGATACAAAATTTCAGCTTTTTTTTTATTATTATTATTATTATTATTATTATTATTAGTTTAAAACCCACAAGGTGTATCAAAGTAAATGGTCCAGTCTTTTATATATATATCGTTTTCTCTTTGCAATATTGGAAGATATTTACAAATTTAGTTTCTGTGTCAAGTTTGTGTATACCTTTTCACATTAAAATCTTGATTGTTTTATTCGTATAGAAACATTTCTTTCTAAATGTATGAAAATGAAGGTGAAATTTTCTGCTCGCGGGATTATTGTAGATGGCATATTTCAACAGTTTCAGCAGTATTAGAATGGATTGTGTTTGATTTCTTGAGGAAAATATTGTTTTATACCAAATAAAAGTACAAATTTTTATCGAAAGTGTCATATTTTTGTATAATATTGAAAACAGCGTAATACAGCTAAACACTTTAATTACGCTGCTGTATTATACGGCTTGGAACTAGATTTACTTGTAAACGATGAACATGGAAAATTAATATTCAATTATCTTGTCTTCCCAAAACTATTTTGAATCGACTGACACCTATTTTACTCGCAAGTTAACATATGTATACTCTTTACGTTAAGTATTAGAGAGATCCTTTTTTGAACAATGAATCCATGACTTAATCTTGCTATTCGTAGAAAAATGATATAACGTGGTTTAGAAAACAAGATCGAGATATAATCTACGTTAGCGTAAAATGTGATTTATCTAACCAATTCGAGAAGTTCACTAACAAATAAGAAAGAGTTTCATTTAGTTCTATTTTTATTTTGTTCACTGACTCTTAAGGGCGCACTGCTTTCGACAGTAATTTTCAAAAGTACGCATACTCTTGAAAAATATATTTTTCTGTCATAGATAACTTAAAGTTGCTCAACATTTTTGGCTTTTGTTGTAACCAAACTCACATGGAAAATGAAAACTTTCGAATTAATTTGATTTTTAGTTGTGCAGAGTAGATCTTATCCATAATACTAGATCTATAAATTTTTCTTCCGTGTATAATTTAATTACGCTCAGGATGCTATCTTTAAAATTGCCAACGAAACTTGGTGTATTTGGAATTTTAATTTTATCCTTTCTGTTATTGTAGAGAAAAATATTGTTAAATCTAGTACAATTATATGATGTAAATTTGTTATTTAGCTCTGAAAAGTAATCTATATATATATATATATGCATTGTTTTCTTGACGTAATTTTCAAGCTAGAAATAAGATGATTCCCAAAAGTCAATAGTATGCTGAAACTTGTCGTTCGAAAGTTATTCATTATAAAGGTACATTTCTGTTCGTCTCTTGAACTGTATATATATACTCACTGTCCGGTCTTGACAGCTTCCGTCCTTTGGATGCTTTATTTTAACAATTTTACAAATTCAACAATATACGAAAAAATACATAGATCATTTTTTTTCTTTTTCTTTAAGTAAGCCCAGTCAACATATTGTTAAATGTACGCGTGTATGCTTAGATATATGCTCAATTGTGTTGTATGATCGTCATTTCCTTTCCACAAGTCTTTTTTTAATTTTTTTTAAATTTTTATTTATTTATTTGTTTTAACATTGCGCTCGTCCCTGTGTGAGCTTTCGTTTTTAGTAGGATCTCCAAACAAGGATAAGTTCATAATCTGAGGTATAAGTTTTGGATTTTTAGATTTTAGAAGTAAAAGCAAGACACGTGAGACAAATCTTGTACGCTTCTGTTTCTAGCAAGTGAGGAATACTATGTGTTAATAGGATTAAAATTGATCTTTATTCTTTGCCGTGGAATAAACATGTCTCTGAGAAACACTCTAAAAACTTCCAAGAATTCAAGGTTAAATGTAAAAGCTGAAAATAAGGCTAGTCTTTATTTTTGGAAACAAAGCGTTGTTTCAAAATAAACACAAAATGAACATAATGAGGACAGCTTGTATTGCTTAAGAATTAAATAAGAGAAAAGAAAGCAATAATTAATATACTGACACATTGTTAACATTTCTTGGTTGAGAGAAAGAAAAACAATTATTGGTATGTAGTTATGCAACCAACACTACAGTGAATTTTTAGTTGTGTTGAGACTTTTTTTCTGCATTGTTCAGTGTCTTGTTTTTATTTCTTATTATGAAAAGTTATTGAAAGCTACCACTGGGTTGAGGGAAATGTTTCAAATTTGATATGGATTCACTAAATAGAGGTGATGTTTAAAAATTGAGCACATGTAGATTATTTTGATCGTGTATTACAGTTGTTATCCTGTCTACTGTGTGAAACTGTAAAACATATTTACGTATGCTACACTTAAACATGCATATTTTTAGTTTTCCATAATTCCATTTTTCCTAAACTTCGCTGCAAAATGGGTCACTATTGAAACACAATTTTAAATCTGTACTATAGCAGAAAGTACTGTGTGCCTTAACATTTCCAGTGCGTTGGATTCTAAATTATTTGGTGAATGTAAGGTTTGTTGTCATTTTATTGGAAGGAAATGCGACTTAAGCATGGAAAGCTATAGTGTGTAAGAAGAGATTCTGTATCTGTGTGGTTGAAATTTCTGGCACCTTTTTCTTTTTCTTTTCTTTTGTTTGAATATAGTTTCATTTGCTTATTGATTACATGACACATAGTAAGGAATGTTCTGTCTAATTTCCTAACAGAATTAGGGTAGCTGTGCACGGAATAATTTACGCTAGAATATGTTGCTTATATGCTACAATGAATACTATGAAATATGTTTTGGTATCTGCGAACAGTGAAGCTTTTACAGGTAACAGTTCAATTGTTTCCTTTCACTGTGGGATCGAACTTTCAAGATCCGAAGGTTGCTGCAGTTGACAAACATTTAATCATGATTAAGAACTAAAATGTTGCTAATAACTTGGTTAAAATGAAATATTCAAAGAATATTTCGTACGTTTATATAAAAGGAAAAGGAAAGAAAATGTGTAAACAAAGAATTATTGTATCATTTGTTCGTTTAGTGATTGACCAAAGCTTAGCGCTTCTTGTTAGTGCTAAGCTTGTATGGGACAGGACCTCCCCACTCGGATATACTAGAATGTTGTTTTGCATGGAAGAAATACTATAACACTTGCTGTTTACACGTTAGGAAAATTGTGTTAGCGAATACGCTAATTGCTAGTATAAGTGCTTCCATTGAAAGAAGGATTATAGTAATTTTCCCTCCTCCTCCCTCTTTATTGCTTCATGTATGTGTGATTTATTATAATAATGTAAATTTTGTGTTCGAATTTAACAGAATATTTTTAGTTTTCTACATTTGCTACCTTATAAGTTTCTATTTTGTAATATTCAGAAATCATGTTTTTAAATAGTTATTTCACGTTATCTGTACAGAATCACCTATAACTTTCTATAATTTAGGTATGTTCATTGCACAAATTTGTTCGGTGTAGCATTTGACGTATATTACAAGAAAACATGTTTATGTTAAATGTATGATTTTTAAATTTTGCACTATATTCTTTTGTAAGCTGTAAACGAAAGGGGACCTTGATCTCGCCTAATTGTAACGCTGGTTTTTAAAAATATAATTTACAATTCTGCTTGTTTTTAACAAACACTGAAGGTTTTCAATTCTTTCTACATTTTTCTCGAACACATTCACTCCTATATGGGGCATCATTTTAAATAGGATGCATCTAACTAGCATCTGACTGCAGTTGTCGTACTATGAGAACTGGATTACATTGGATGCTTAAACTTTGGGCATACTCTTATCCGAGCTATGTACGAAATGAGAATAAATTGTTCAGGTATATAGTTTACACAGTTGTTTCTATTAGTATAGTTCAATTTTGCGTTTGTCATGTATTTGTTAATCATTTTAGTTTCGGAACATCCTTATATAGTTTAATTTCAAGTATATCTCTAGAAACATATTATTTTAGCAGAACGAGAATTGATGAACATACGTTCTTTATGTTATCGAAGAAACGAATAGTTGGAACATATAATTCAATATAAAAATATCTATATCCTTCCATTGAATTACAGCCTACAGCTTTCCCTTATTTTTCTGTAGTTACAATAGAAATTACCGTGTCATTCATACGACTTTCGAAACTTGATTTCCTGTTTTTCTACTTAAAATTTTAATTTGTTGTTCGATTGTTCCTAAGAAACATATTAAGCCAAGAGTTAAGTTACCCACTAATTTGTATATTTCATACATAACAAATTTCTTAGGAGTTCGTGATTGTTACGTCTCAAATTAATTGCACAGATTATTAATGTTTCTCAAGTAATAGTTTGTAATCATTACATGGAATTCTCATTGTGTCTGTATTTATTGTTTCCACTTGAAGGTTGTTTCACCTTTATCTTCACATAAATATAATGGTTCTTTGTAGTTTCTTCAGATCATCAGTCTGCTTTTCACTTTCTCCAATAATTCTTTATTTATAAAATCTTGTTATTTTTAAAGTTCGTAGTTTCTATAAAAGTAGGTATAACATGTCTATACTAGTACGAAAAAAAAAAAAAAAAAAAAAAAATATCACTGAAAAGAAAAAGTTAAATAGCATTAGGTTTTGTTGATGCGGTTGCCAGATCGGTATGACTATGTTTGTATCAGTCTAAAAAATAATGAAACTAAGTAAAAGTAGGAACAAAATCCTGTAAGGTGATACGGAAAATGCTAGTAATACATACCATGTAGTACATAGAAACTCCAAGTGGAATTGTGGATCGGTATTACGCAGATTGTTTGATATATAGTTCATTCATTGAAAGTGAAGCAGTGAAGAGTCTATAGTATGTTCTACAGCCCTGTGCCCTGTTCTGTGTTTCGCAAGTACTTTTGACATTTTGGCTATAATATTGTAGGTGGCAGTTTGAGTATTATTAATGTTTAAGTTCATCTTCGTTGTTTTCATCTAAAATCTAACGAATTTGCAGTGAATTGAAGGCATTATCACATGCTAATGTTAATTTATTAAAGTGCTACCATTCGGGATTAAGTATAGAAATTAAGACGTATGCCTATTTTAAGGTAAGAGACAAATACATGAACAATAGAAGTGTTTCATATTCATTCACTGCCAGTGGAAGTCATCCTGTTTGCCAAGATTAAAAGAAAAAAAAAATAAAAAAAGCATGCCATTTACTATGATTTCACCTCATGCATACTTCAGAGTGGGTGGGTATCATTTAGTAGAAGGATAGGATGAAGAAAATATATGACACTATATTTCAATAAGATAAACTGCTATAAAACTGACTTCCAATAATTCATACTTCATCTAGTTATCGAACGGTCAAGCTGTCCTGTCGTGAAATAGGTGCTAATTGCACTTTAGTTTTTATCTTTTTTTCCATTTACACTGAATATTCTAAATGTCAGATCTGGAACATCACTTTCTGTTTTAGCACCAGATACGAATGTAATTTCCTGATCTATCAGTGTATGTATATAGAGACGAGAATTTAAATTTCATATTTGTATTGCATTCGTTCTGTTATACCGGACAAGAAAAGAATACATTTTGTATTAGCGCTTTTTTTCCGTGCTTCTATGTTATAATATCGCTAAGCATGCTATTTATTTGAAAAGAAGTTCTTGTCTAGCAGCCGATTCCGTCCATTCGTCTATGCATATGTCTCGAAACTGGAGTTAATATATGTCCAGTTCTGAAACTGGAGTTAATAACGAAACTGGAGTTAATATATGTCGGGGATAGGTCTAACGTTTCAGAGAGGAAAGGAGGACTTCTGATTTTTTTTTTCACAAGTTAGAAATTCAAATAAATACACTTTTCTCGAGTGCTCAACTATACTTTGATATAATGGCATATATGATCTTAAACTCTAAATATACTCCTACTATTAATTTATCGAAGGAGAAAATGGTTTATAATTGCCTGCCTATGTTTGTGACCAATAGTAAACAGTTGAATTTGTAGTTTTGGGAATACGTGAAGATCAAACAAGCATTGAACCGTTACCCGGTCAAAAAGATAACTTTTTATGTATTCACATTCGGCTGTTATGTAATCTGAAGTAGAAGTTTCTAGAAATTTGCTTCTTCCTTGGTTCAACATATACAGTTTAAAGAAACTATCTTGATCATTTATATTGGTCACTAAAGTGGTTTAAAACTGATCAATTGCAACATGTTGAGTTCATCATGCCTTTGCAAACTAAAATCTTGCTAGTGCTATTCCGTTGCATCATTTTTCATTAGGTATTGTATCATTATTTGTATTTTTTCTTTGATACTTTCTACCTTAACAATAGGTAAATGATTTCATTGTGTAGACCTTCTGTTGAAATTACAGTTTTGCTCGCTTTCTCCGTTTTCAGTTATTCAGTGTCTAATCCAATTCCAAGGCAATAGTTGTTCTACTTAATATCTGAGTATGACTTTTGTAAAAAAGAAAGAACAATTTCTAAATGAACGTAGGAAAATGTAATCTGCGTAGTTTTGTTTAACCGGGAGTTTCAAAAATGACTCCAAATACTGACAAAATAAGAATAGTTGAATAGTTTATGTTAGAATTCAAGATCAGATGATATACTTTCTTTTTTCACCGTTTCTAACTGAATGACTCGTTTTCAGTGATTTGTCGTAAGATCTTTTTTTTTAAAAAAATGATACTATAAATTACAATCCTACGTTGCTCATACTTCTTACGATTATTTCTAATTATAGTGATGCTTTTGTGTACACCAATGCAGGATGATTCAAAAAGAAAAAGAAAATCTGTACGCTTTCACAACGCCATACTTCGTTAATGAATTCTGGTACCGGACATGATGGATAAAAATTTCAATTTATGGCTACTGAAAGGGAAATTACTGCTGCAGGCATGATTTTAATGGCACAGCAATTCGTTGTCGCGGCTTCGGTAGATCTCGTGGGAGTAGAGACACGTGCAAGATTTCTTTAATATACTGTGTACGTAAAAGTATTTGCTTCACATTCGTAAAACTCATACACAAAATACCTTCTCCAACCTTTTTGAATGAAGGCAGCCACGAGCAATACGATATAAAACTTTTGACTTTTAACACCATTCAAGTGCAGTTCTGTAATTCATGATAGAAACAGGATGTTGTGAATCTGAAGATCTCTTTAAACCGCGTACTTTATAGTCTTTTCGAAAGAAAGAAAGGAAAAGAAAAGCCTAATGTGAGTTCCCCCTTCATGTTTTGCTCTTTGACTCGAGATCGAGAATAATCATGATGGGTTTGGCATTTTGCATGTAGTGGTTTTAGAAAGAAATAATGGTTTATTCTTACAAATGCCAGTCGTATGTACATCAAAAAACGGTGTCAGAATTATGTTAAGATTCTACATCTACTGAAGAAGCAAATTAGGAGGATGTTCCAAAACATATACATCATGTACAACGAGAAAAACTACCTACATAAAGGAAAGAAAGTGAGAAAGTATGCGAAAAATGTAATTAAAAAAAGGACTTGACAGTAGCTAATATTGCCGTTCTTACCAGTTATTATAACTGTTCTTTGCTTCGAGGCAGAAAGGTGCCTTTTCCAGACCTTTCCACACAAAACAAGGAAGGCTGTATCCATCCATAAATTTAAATTATCTTATATAAACTTTAGAAAGGAATCTTTAAAGATGGACAAAATGTGAGATGTGAAGCAGTTCATTACCATTCAAGACGATTTTGTATTCAGTTCTCTTGTTTATCTAATAATCGCCATTTTCATATTGATGTTACGTTTTTTTCCGTGATTTCTCCAGTTTCTTTCCTTTAATTGTTATTTTACTCTCCAGCTCATATAATCACACTTTCACACTATACAATTCTGCGCGACAGTAATTAATGGTTAGAGTATTATATGTGTATGTATCACTCCAAAAGAAAGAAAAAAAATTAATTAGTGTAAAATAATTAAGATGTTTTTTTTTTTTTTTTCATCATGTCCCAATGGGATGCGCAAAAATAATGAGGAAATTCGTCACCGAACACAGATGTAGGTTATTGTGTTTGAATCCAGTTTTCTGTGTTTTAGAAGAAAGCAAAACCAAACACGAGTAGTAGCAAATTAAATTATATACTCATCAGTTACTGTAATTTTTATTCCATAATTAGAATTTTTTTCAAATACTTGTTTGTATATCCAACCACTGGTGTCTAAGTAAATGAGAAGATCAGTGACCTATTATTTTACTGTTGCTTGTAAACTTTTGGTGACCAATATGTGATTCAAACGCTACGTTCTTCATGTGTATGTCATTTTTGTTTGTTTGCATGTGAAAACTATTCCTTATTTTTCGTCCGTCCTAAGCCATTTTCGCACACTTCATTTTCCAAGAATCGAGAATTACAGTAAAGAAACAATGTTATCTGTGATGACAGTTTTTGCTATTTAAGGTGCTATTTTGTGTCTCCTGTTCTTTTTTCTTAATTATATGTATACTCCCGGTTGTTGCTTGATTTATTGTTTGCATTTTTTTTCAAACAAAATCACGCTTCAAAGAAAGGAAAAAAAACTAAAATAAAAAATTAAAGACAGTAAAGATTTCTGAGTTGAAGTATTTCATTTATATAAGTATCAATATTTATTGGTTGTGCCATGCGAGTTCACTGTAATTTAAAAATACATTTTAAAAAATCAGAAATGTTTTGTACTGACAACAAATCCAAAAATGATTTTCTAAAGCTCTGTATAAAATATCTTTCAAAAATAAACAAGTTGTACATAGAAGTGACATTTTTAATACTCCTTTTGTATTGTTTGTTTTATCCATGTGGCCCAAAAGTAAGTATACACCCCTGCATTAATCAAGTATAAGATTCTAGTTTAGAGTTTATTTGCTTCGGCTCTTCCAAGCTTAAGGTATAAGAAAAAAAAGCATTGAGAACAAATAATAAAGAAACTAAGTTTACTTGATGGATAACAATAAGAAATAATACAAAATGCAATGAGCTGATCAGGACGGTAGTGTATACCTACTTTTGGGTCACACTATACATATCAATCTCTTCCAACATACGTGTAGTCGAAAACAGAGTATGTTTTATTTATTTTTCAAGTAGGTAAATTTCAAGTAGAGGGTACTTAAGGTACTGGAGAAAATACAATGATTTTCTATATTGTCAGTTAAATGTTATATTTGTTACGTCAAATTAAATTTGAAATTTTTGAAATATATGCATTTTTCAATTCAGAGTTATCTATATGTGTGTCAAGTCATATAGAGTTGGGACAAAATCTTAGGACAGTCATATAACAGAAACGAGATAACAAGATATGTTTCTGGTGGTAGTCACTACTACGCAGTTTTTCCAGTCTGGGTGGGGCGGGCGCCCTCCTACGAAGTCTAGTGCCCATCTACTTTAAACCGACTGTGTTTGTTCTCGTTGGTAATGATTCTTCGATCAAGAGTGACTGCACAGAGCCCCGATGGCAGAATTTCCTTTGTCTTTCTGCGAGGAGCTTTTGTAAGTCAAAAATTTTCTGCAGGAATTCCAAAATAAAAAATCAAGATGATACCATCATGTTTTTATTAGACCCTACAGCGTTACATGAAGCATGGTAAACAGTTTTCAGTGGTATCCCTAGTTCGAGTTACAACCTGTGGAGTCTCTTTTTTGAAAGAATTTTGCTAAAAGAAGCAGATTTAAAATATTTATGATACGATACACCGTATTTTGTAATGAGAGCAGCTTTAATTAATTTTCTTGTTTTTTCTTGGCTATTTTTTTCCCGTTGGCAATTTTTCTACACAGGCGCGGCAAATTTTCTGCGATCACATCGCAGATCGCGGCATGTTCTGCTATGGGGCACAGAGCAACACAAAGCCCATATAACTGGTAGGGTAATGAGTTATTTCCATCAGGCGCGACCAGACTGGAGTCTTGAGCGTCTCCCAATTATGCCTACTGCTAGAGGTGACTCGTAACAAGTAGGATTTTACCAATATCTGCAGTGTTGGTACCCCAGCGTTAAGGCAAGCTTACCTCCTCAGTGCCAAAACACCCAGATACGAATCACGGTCTGTCCATAGCATGGCAGAGACCAACTCAAATGTGCGATCCCCGGCCGTGCTTATCTTATGATATGTTCAGTCTCGTGCTGAGTATCATGTACAGTAGAATGTAGTTTATCCTTACATAATTATCCGCACACTTAAAATAATAATAATTTTGAACAAATTTAAGCAATTTCTTCAACTGTAAACTGGGTCTAGATTTTTTTAATGGGCCGGCAACCTTGCAGAACGAAAGTTGAGTAACGGACTTGGCAACAATTCAACTAAACAACACCTGTCTACCAAATTTGATTTCATCAGCTTAGCACTCTTATCAGAAAGTAACAGTATAGTACTGAGATTTGTTTAGTGCTTCTTGTGTGAGTAACTGAAAACTTGTGTTGTTTTGTAATAGCCATGGCCTTTGAAGTGATGATAAAGGTAAAATGAGTCGTAATGCTTTATCAATTTAAAAAAAAAATGTTAAAAAAATATTTTTTTAAAACTTGTGAAGGTGAGAATGTTAAATATCTTGCCAGAAGTTTTAGGATTGGAAGAGGAGAGTTTATGATATAAAAGCCCAAATTCTGAAATTTGCATCCAAGTTATACAGTGAAGAAAGTTTCAAAGAAAAAAGAAAATAAAAACTATGAGAACAGTACAGGATGAAGAACTTGAAGCTATGTATCTATGGTTCATTCAAAGAAGAAGTAAGGGATATCCTGTTTCTGGGCATTTAGTATATAAAAAAGCGTTGCAATTGAATGAAAAGTTCGAGGTTTGGTCAATTTTCACCAAAGCTAGTACCCGTTGGTTTGAAAAAAATTAAATAGCCTCATGTTATGAGTAGAATGTCCAACGAGAACGCTTACCTAGCGATTCGACTGCAGCTAAAGAATTAAAAAATAATTTTCAGGATTTTTTTAAAACAGTGAAGGCTATTCTCTTGATGTTTATAATGCTGATAGAACTGGTTTGAATTGGAGGTCAGTAACACACTGGAATCAAAGTGAGAAAAATTAACTCCTAGCTTTAAAGTTAGTAAAGATCAAAGATCAAATCAGAGTTTTGGCGTGCGCAAATGCTAGTGGTACTTATGACATACTTTTACTTGTAATTGGAAAATCTATAAAAACCACGATGTTTCAAGAACGTGAAGTATACGCCTCTATGTTACAAGGCCCAGGTAAGGCTTGAATGAATGCATATTTATTTTATAACTGGTATGTGAATGATTTTATCTCAAATACAAAGATTTTCAGAGAAAAGAAATTTAGAAAAGTGATATTCTTACTGAATTCTGAACCATCACATCCAGATGTTGAATTCAGTTGAGGACTTTCAAGTCAAATATTTACCTCCACTACAGCATTAATTCAGCCAACGGATCAAGGTATAGCAAAGAAAGTGAAACAAATGTTAAAAAAAAAGTTTTATTGTTAAAAGTAGAGGAGAGAGTAATAGCATTTTTGAAGAAAGAAAAAAAAACGCATATTAAGGACTACCGTTAGATGTTAGCTGATGCTTGGAACACCTTGCCACAAGAAAATCTTTGAAATGCATGGGTTAGACTTATTCCCTCAAACTTCTAGTTTTTTTCTGAGTACGGTAGAAATGTCCAAGCTTGGTTGGAAAGTGACAGTGACCCAGGTTTTCAAATTTTGAATGACTATGAAATTGTTTCTTTGGTACAAGAACGGAATGATGAAAATACTGAAATAGGCAATGAAGAGGAGAATGGATCAAGTCACGAAGGGGCGTTTACTGCATGAGAAACTGTGCTATCGTGGTATGGGAAGCAAGAAGATAGTTGTTCAATCCAGTTTCTTCTGTTGAAAAGAATGAAAACCTTGGCTTAAGAAAATCTGTTAAAAAAAAAAAAAAAAAAAACTGATGTATTTTGTTTTTGTGTGTCTGTATAGTATTGTACAGTATCTTCTTCTTTTTCTAAACATTTTTCCAAGGTAGCTGGGGTCGGCTTTTCGGATCACTGTCCTTCATTTGTTTCTATCTTGTGTAACATTCATTGTGACACTACACTGCACCATATCGTTCTTCAGACAATCACTCCACTTCTTCTTCGGCCGGCCATTCGTTTCCCATTCAGTTGTATAAAATCCACTTGATGAGCTACATATCCCGAAGGTCTTACATGCCCAAACATCCCATCAAAGTACAGTTTTCCTACTACTCGTCTCACCTTTGCTGTTGCTTTACTCACATCATTTTTAATTCTGTCCTTCCACGTCACTCCACACATCCACCGCAGCAGCATCTCTGCAACGTGGAACTACTGTTCCTCTCTCTTCGTCGTCCAACATTCTGCTGCGTATAATATGGCAGATCGCACTACTGTTTTGTAAACTTTTCTTTTAAGGCGTATTTGTACCCTACGGTCACATAATGCTCCAGCCGCTTCTCTCCATTTTATCCCATCGCTGCTAATTCTGTTGTTTACATCTTCTATTCCTACATTTTTCTGCAGTATTGATCCCAAATACTTGAATCTCCTCGTCATTATCACCTCTTCCTCTTCCAGTCGTATTTTTGTATTGTCCATTACATTTTTCCTGAAAGGACAATGTAAATATTCTGTCTTGAATTAATAATTCTAAGCTCTACATTCTCCAACTGTCCTCTCAAGGCATTTAATTTCTCTTGCAGTATTGCTTTAGTCTAACTCACCAGCGCGATGTCGTCCGCGAATAGCATATTCCATGGTGCTACCTCTTGGATATCCTTTGTAAACTCGTCCATCTCAACTGCGAGAAGGTATAAGCTAAGATTCGATCCCTGATGAAATCCCACTTTGACTGTGAACTCTTCTGTTATTCTATACTAGCAGCGTTCACCCCGCTTCGCTGCGGTCACCCCGGAACGCAATAAACTTTGTTACTTAGATAATTTTTACTTTTTCGCTTTCAAGTGATATGATAAAAACCATAGAAGATTGCAGTAAATGTTAACATTATATCGCCTGTCATTTATGTTAACCCGCCAAGTGACACGGTCGTGCGGGTTGCATATAAATACGTTTATTTTTACCTATGATGAACTAACAAAGGATTTGTACGTTATGGACACTTGAATGGTCAATTATCTCAAGACACTGGTAATTAAAAATTAAAGTGATATGATAAAAACCATCTAGGGTCCAAATCCTAATAACCCCCCAAAAATGAAAGAAATTGGTTCAGCCGTATTAGCGTGATGAGGGAACAAAGGATTTGTGCGTTCTCTTTTATATATAAGATGTGCTCCTCATCCCTGTCGTACATTCATAATACATACTTTGAATTATTCAGATGTATGTGATCAGGGCACACTTTTTCTTTAGTGCTTACTAAATAAAGTCCTGTGGACGATGAAAACTACAGTATATGGAAGTCCTGGTATTCTCTGTGCTTTTCCATTAACATCGCTAGTGCAGATCTTGCATCCGTTGTTGACTGTCCTGACATGAAACCAAATTGGTTGTTTGTTAACCTTGGTCTCTTCCCTCAATTTCATATCACTCTCCCACACTTTCATTGCATGGCTTATAAGTTTTATTCCTCTGTAGTTGTCATATTCTTGCACATCTCCTTTGTTTTCAAAACCTGGTACAACGTGTCTGCTTCTCCATTCTTTTGGCATATTTCCTGGTAAACCTCTGCATTCCTTCTTTATGTAAACTTTTTCGTGCTTTATTTCTTCATATAAGTACAGTCTATTATAAGAAAAATGAAAACGTATACTGTGCGTGCTTTTCTTTGTTAAATAAACACATGTTTGATTATTCGGAATGATTATCCGCATAATCTTCGGTCCTAATTAATGCGGATAAACGACGCTCTACTGTACCTCCTCCCGGATCCTATGGAATGTGTAAATCGCCATTTGGGAGGCGGGCTGATGCCACTCCTCGTGTACGATTCGAGACGACAAGTAGTCTATTGTCGAGAACTGGGTTATAAGGGAGGGGGGAACCATGTAGCCAGCAACTATACTGGAGTGCGCCATTGCGAATCCAACATTAAAATTTCGACTGGAAAATGAGAGTTGTTAAATGACGCCAACACCGCTCTTGTTATTGTTTCGTCCGTAGCACTTTTCGGCCTACCCGTTTGGGGCATGTCTTCAACAGATTCCTTATTTCTGAATTTGTAGACAATGGTAGCAGCTGTGTTTGATAAGACAGGGCTCATTTCTGGATGGCGCTGATTGAAATCATCTGCGATGACTCTCAAACCTCGTTCTTTTAATATCAGAACAATATCTATGCGTTCAACTTTGGTTAGGACTATCTTCTGTTAATCAACTTAAAAAAGCAAAACACATGTTTGATCTCGTAAACCATAAGAGCTAGACTAACCTAACATAAAAATTACGGTGATGAAGCAAGCACAGCAATGAAGTTCTGGGGACAATTTGTCCCTGTTTGACATATCACCCTCTTTTCACTTGAAATTTTAAAGTTAGATTCAAAATGGCGAGTACCAAGATGACAGTAGGTTGAGCAGTATTGTAGTGACGTGTTCCCCTCTCCTCTATGACACAGCCCTTGACATTGGATTTCTGTTATATCATTTTTCTATTCAATGACTGTTCTAAAACTTTCGGCTCACCCTGTATTTATTTGCATCATGAATGCAGCACGATAATCAAATTCTCAGATCTCCAGTTATTGGACTTGATGTTAATAATATAATTACTTTCACTACACAGTCAAAACATATACTTGACTGAAAAGTTATGATTCTGCAATTTATCATTATAAATAAAAGTACACAGACCTCTTATGGATATTAATTTATTTGTAAACCATTACATCTTTCACATTTTATCCCGTCTAATAGCATCTTTCACAGAAAGAAATTACATTCTTATAAATGACGTAATTAAGTTCATTTTCTTGGATATATAAAGTATTTGTTTTATTGTATACAACTATTTTTACTCACTAAGAACCTACGCTTATGGAATTAAATATTCCACGTAGTAGTTTTTCTTCCTTTTTCTTAATACAACGGGCCAATGAAAATAGTTTGTTTCGAAACTACACCATAAAATTATTTACTTTTCATCTATTGCTCTCCCTATATATGATAGTTTTCTTATCCACAGATCAACATTAAGTTCCGAACTGTCTGTGCAGTGTCCATAGCCATCTTAAACATTGAAATTGAAATATTGGTTAAGATAAGGCACTTTAATCCTTTAAATTTTCATAGTTGTATAGGATGTTACGGTCGAATGTGGTAGGCTATTTTTAGATGCAATTTCTGAATTACTTTTCCAAGTAAATTTAAAGACTCCCTTTTTTCACCCTAGATTAGTAACCTACTTACTACCAAACTTTGTTTATTTCAACTATGTTTTACTGTTCTGCATTTACTGTATAGCACTGTGGTAAAGATGACTGGAAACTTCCTGCTTACACATAGTTCTTGTTCATCAAATCGTATTTACAATAACAAAATAGAAATTACTTACTGGCGTAGGTGTACATCCTCTAAAAGCACTTTTGGATAATTGCATAATTGAACAATGTTCTTAGGAAAATGTAAGTTATGTTGATAAATTCCAAACATGTTGCTCTGTTGAATATCTTTTTATTATTATTAACTTCTGTTTAATTGCGTAAGAAGGAACGTGGCAATCAAGGAAATGATATACCTTATATTACTAACGAAATCATTTAAGGTAATATATTCTGACCAATAATTTTAAATACGAATCGAAATATAAAGGAAAACAAGCAGCACACAGCTATCTGTGAAGGAAGGGTGCTATATATGTCTTTGTCATTCTATTCATTGTTACTATGTATATTTAACCTGAAATGATAAATATATTAATTTATTAGTATTGCTAGTGATGTGCAATTGATACAATACAATCTTACTTTTCAATACTAAACTAAAACTTCTGAAAGTGACTATTATTAATAAATGTAAAAGCAACTGAACAGTGCGGCGTGTGTTGGTTTGCATTTGACATTCCTATCTTGTTTCAGTTTATTGAGTATGAACGCGTTAATGGTGTGAACCATATATTTATGAGTATTTTTGAATATAAGTAGGCTTGATATTAACAAACCCATATTTCGATATTTTTGAGGACGAAAGGAAGTAAACGATTTCTGTTAAGTAGCGAAGAGCATTTACTTTTTATTGCAAGTCCCAGATTGTAATTTACGTTATTACCGTGACGAGGTTAGAAGGGCAAAGATTATGTGATATGCTGTACTCTCAGAGTTCCAGGGTTATTAGTCTAACCTTTGCTTCACATATGTGATTATGACTTATCATATAGTACGCAGCGTTTCATTACGGAAGAAACGTGGCTGTCACTGTTCCTTTTTTAAGTATATATGTGTTATGTAATTTGTATGTGTAAGTTTTATTTCTTTGTTTGGTCGTTTTACATTCGATTCTGGTGGCGATGTTTTCTCTCCTTCATTATTGAGCAGGAATGTTGCATCCTTATTGGTTTCCGTTAGGTGGTATTTTAAATCTTATCTGTGCTGTTCTTTCTTGACTTTTTTTGAACGCTGCAATATGATTTGGTGACCCTGATTATCTTCATCTTGAGTTCTGTCTTTGTTGTATCTTTTAGTATGTCAGCTGCGACTTTCCATAGTATTGCCAGTTTGCTGATGGAATGTTTACTGTTTATATCAATAAATTCAATCCTGATAGTCTATTGACTTTTATGAGCCTAGTTGAATCGCTGGTGTACTTTGGTGAGCCTAGTTGAATCGCTGGCAATACCGGAACGCTAGGTATTGCCTGTTGTCCTCGTTTGTTTTTATTTCCGCCTTGTTGGAAGACGTTCTATGTAGTAGCCGAGTGCTCACCTTGGCAGTCCTGAAACCAGAGATCGAGAAGGTGAACGTGTTACTCTAAAATATCTATCATTTTGTTACTTACTTCCTTAGACGTGCAAAGGTTGTTGGTTTTAATCCATGTATTGTGTAAACCATAGACAATATATTAAGATAATCAGTACTGCCAACTGCGAATTTGTTTTTAAAATGCTAAAATAATTTGGCCACTACTGTGGACATTAATACTGAAGAGGATATACTGGTTGATCGTGCTTTTTTTTCTTGTTCTTGTTAGATGCTGCATGGGACATTTTAGGCAGTATGGTATTGCAGTACATTAGAACTGCAAGTGGCCCAGCCGTTCGCACTGGAACGTTTCGGAACTTGAACGATAAGGCTCAGTACTGATTCTATAGGGCAGATGTATCGCACGAGTAAAATCAATGGCAATGGAACTTTTTCGTGCCTCATTTTTTCTTTCATTTGTTGGACATTGATTACTGGTAATCCTTGCTCTAAGTTCAGCCTCAATTTCTTTCAGATGTGCTTCAAAGGGTAGTTTCCGGATCGCTGTCCTCATGGGGATTCTTTGCAGTCTCTTTTAAGCTTTCATAGTCTTCTACTGTTTCACACTGAATTCAGATGAAGCCTTTAGTTATAATGAAGCTTAGTGCGTCTTGCAAAGTTCTGCCGCGTATGTGCATAATTTATGTTCCTTATCTTTAAATTCAACGTAGATACAAATATTTTTATTTTAGCCTTTCCAACACATTTGTTGGTCTTCTGTGTCATCTTTGTTTGCTTCCGTAGTTAATTTATTCGTGGATTCTAATGATCCATATTGGTTTATTGTTGAGACTGCAGCTGGTGCATCATGCTTCCTGTTCACGGTTTCACAGTTTTTCTTTACAATTTCATGACACTTCTTGCATTTCTTTAGTGTTCGTTTCTTACCTTCTGTTGAGTGATAACGGACCTGCTCAAGCCAATCCTGATACAACTGGGTCTCCTGTGATGGAGGTTTCCATTAGGTCAGGACCTGCTCAAGCGCATCCGGATACAGCTGGGTCTCTTGCTGGTCCTGATTACGTCCGGTTGGATCTTTTGTTTTCCTTCTTCTAATAATTACCGCCCAGAGCGTCTTAAGACACTCTAAGCGGTAACTTCCGAAGAAGTAGAAGAGTAGATTACTCAGAGTGATGAGCACTTCCTAATACAACGGAAGTTTAGTGTCATGAACATAGAATTAAAATAAGATCCGAACCATTACTCGGATTTTGACTTGCATTATACTCTCAGTTGCACATACATTATGCAGACAGGAACAAGCACACCAGTGTAAATATGAGTGTTATTGTTGTGTTCAGAATGTTTTAGGTGCACTTGAATGAAAGAGGCATTACGAGAATTGCAGGAAACCTTTACGTCTTAGACAACGAAAACGTGAATTTAGAGCTTGTCACTGACAATTGATTACCCGGCAGCTTCCATCACTTCCACCACCTCAAGAGAGATAAGCAGAAAAGGTGATGAAAATGATTCGCTCACAATTAGGATACACTGGGAGAGGTTAGCAGGAAAAAGGATTAGAAATTGAGAACACCAATTTTCCCGAGATACTAAAGAGGAATCAAGAATAGATTCAATATTTAACAGAGTATTTATTATTTTTGTGTGCTTAAACTTAGTAAAGAAATTCTATAAAGACCTTAAAATATAATTGTGATAAATAATAATGATAATAAACACTAACAACAAACATTAAAAAAAGATCCATAGTGACTGCATAAAATTGATTTTGCAAATATATTGGAAGTACAAGGCAGTTAAACAAAAAGATTTCCCCGAGAGTTATAGGAGAAAACAACAGAAAATGAGTATGACCTACGTGTTTCACTTGGACAAAATTTTCTAAAAAGAAGCCTGATAGAAATTCTCTCTTATTTTTAGGGTAAAGTACTGATTTATGTAATATAAACTTACCTACGAACCTCCATAGTTTCTACAAAAACGTAAGATACGGTGGTGTGGTTTTAATCACTTTTGATTTCCATAATGCAACACATACGAATGCTGTAGCCACAAGTAATTTTACTAGTCTTCCGGATCTCCTGTATGCTGGTTCATTTTTCTCAACAATCACGTCACCAGGTATGACCTCATCACTCCCTTCAAGCTGCAAACAAATACATAATGTAGGGCTTTCTGGAAAACAGTTTCATTTAGAGTACTTACGAATTAGTCATATTAGACATATATCACTATGTTACTTGTAAAAGTAACACATATGTAGTGAGTATCTGAGTGAGTGAAGACTGAAATCATCAATATTGGCATCAATAAGACGAAAAACAAATCATTAACATAACAATAGCGATCAATTACTCAAGAGCATTTTAAAAATACATTAAGTGAAAAAAAATAATGTAAGGACTGGATTTTACATCATTCATATACATGAAGGATCGAAAATAACTTACTAAAATTGCTTAGCTATAACTTCTTAAACAACAAATTGACTATAATGAAATGACAATTGGTGTAGACCTCAGAATAGTGTAATTCATGTAGGAAATTAATATTCCACATACACTTAAGCATTGTTCACGAGCTTGAGAAAATGATTAGAAATGGCTGCTACTTATTTAGGTAGGAAATTTGGTAGTATCATTTTGAGTATATGCCATATGTGATCTTCCAACCGATCAAGAGTTCGTGGTTTGATGCGATAAACCTCTTCCTTAGCACAGACACAGAAAAAAAATTGAAAGGAATGAGGTCAAGACTCCATGCTGGTTACTCACAAGGGCCCAAATAACGTCCTGATAAATGCAGTTACGGGTGTACTAAAACTTTCTTGCACATTTTGGTCTAGTTTTTACACTATTAGTTACCTCTATGGAGGTAAGGCGCAATGATAGATACATTTGAGATTCAAACTAAGATATTGATGAAGGTTTCATTGAAATACATCCAACAATTCTTGAAACATTGGTGGTCAAACATACATCACCCAGACGTTTTATTATACCATATTAGGATACGTAGATGATTATTTTTTGTTACCAAAGATACATAAAATAGATATAACATATATCAAATACAAAATATATAAAAAGTTCCTTTACATACGTACCTTCCTAAGATACATGTGAAGGAACTTAATCTCATTAAACAAACTCTCCGATTGATTAACTGCACTTTGTGCCAAGGTCGTAAGGGAAAGTGAATTCTTTTCTTCATGCTCTTTCTTCAGTTCTTCACAGATCGGATTCTCCTTCAATTTCTTGTTTATGTGAGTCATGGACGACAATAGGATTTTTAAATGTTTTGCTGTGCTTTTCAACACTAAAGAAGCTTCAAATGTGCTATAAAGGAAAGTAAGTACGTTTCATTAAATAATGAGATTTCAAAATAACATTTTTTTTTTTTTTTTTTTTTACGGAAGAGACAATTAATTTTATTATATTTGTAAACAAGAACTTTATAAATGAAAACAGTATATTAAGTACGGAACTTACATCTCACATTCTTATACGAGAACTAAAGTTTGGTGAATTAAAAGAGAATGCGTCTTCATCACTTACCTCAATCTCATTCAATTATAGCTAATACATCTAGCTTGAGGCATCATTTAATATTTTTCAATTGAACTAAGTTTAGTTGTAGGTTACTTTGGTTTGATATGAAACAATTTCAGGGGTGACACTTAAAAAAAAACTCGCTGAAAAAAATAAACTAGCTAAAATGCACGTCCTTCGCATGGGCAAAACAGGTTTATGGAAAAATTTGAGCATCCTTTCCCCTTAGGATACGTACTTCAATGAAAGTATAATTACAAAAGCAGACTTTATTTTTATTTAAGAATATATATACCGATTTTTTTTTATTTCCAACTTAAGCAAATTCTGACGTTTAGAATTTTTCAATAAAGAAAAGGGAATTTTGATATTATAGAAATGATCCCTTTTCTCCTTAGGAGTGAAATTTTCGAAAATACTGAAACATATATTCCATTATTTATATGTAAGAGTTTATATGCCGATTTTCACATCTCCAACTTAAGCAAATCCTTACATTCTACATTATTTATGAATAAATAAAAGGAAATTCGAATATTGTAAAAATGGCCCACTTGTCCCCTTTAGTAGCAGAGTTTTCGGAAACGCTAAAACCGGTATTATCTTATTTTCAAATCAGAGTTTCTATACCGAATTTCACATCTTCAACTTAAGCAAATTTTCATATTGAACACTTTCCTAATATATGAAAAAAAATTTGAATATTATAGAAATGACCCCCATTTCTCCCTTCGAAGCTAAATACTACAAAACAGTTGAAACGTGTTTTATTTAGACTTTATATACCAAATACTAGATCTCCAATTTAAACGAATTCTTACACTGAGCTTTTTCTGAACAAATAGTGGGAATATTAATATTACAGAATTTTCCCACTTTCCCCTTTAGAAGCGGAATTTTCACATATGCTAAAATAATATATATATATATATATATATATATATATATATATATATATATATATTAATTTAAGAGTTTATATACGAATTTCAGATCTCCAACTTAACCGAATCTTCATATTAGCCACTTTCTCAATAGACAGGGAAATTCGGATATTATAAAAATTGCCCCTCTTTTCTCTCTTAGGAGAGGAATTTTTCAAAACGCTGGAACAAGTATTCTATTATTTGTATTTAAGAGTTTATATATCAAATTTCACATCTCCAACTTGAACAAATCCTAACATCCCACACTTTGAGACTAAATGAAACGAAATTTCAATATAATAGAAATTGACCCATTTTATCCGTTAGAAGCGGAATTTTCTGACACGCTGAAATACGTGTTTTCTTATTTTTAATTTAAAGTCTATATGCTGAATTTCAGATCTCCAACTTAAGTGAATCCTCACATTCAACAGTTCTCTATTTAAGAAAGAAAAATTTTGATATTTTAGAAACGTCCTCCTTTCCCCATTTAGAAGCAGAATTTGCAAAAACGCTGAAACACGGAATCCCTTATTTTTAATGAAAAGTTTATATGTCGGCTTTCATCTTTCTACTTTGAGAGATTCATGAGATACACTATTCTTGGTTTTAAAAAAATTCCCCCTTTACCCCTGTAGGACACGTATTTCCAAAAATAATTCCTTCTCTCTTGTTTTCGCAAAAAAAGGAGTATTCTTTCCAAAATTTACATTAATACCTATGTTGGTATAGCCTGGGGGAGTCTCCTACTTCTACTCTTTTATAATATAGCATAGATGATAGAGCTAGGTGCATTTATCTTAAAATACAATACAAAAACAGAGAAATGAAATTATTTGTTTTATTTAACGTCCCACGTTTATGCCTGTAGGCTAAGGGAGACGATGATAAAGCAAGTGATGATGATGATGATGTTAGAGTTGGTGGAATGAGAAAGTAGGAGGAAACGTGAGTACCTCAAGAAAACCCACGGACACGATGTTGTCCACCACAAACTTACTTGGCCAGGGAAAAAGACCAGGGATCCCACGCACCAGAAGTAAGTATTCTACCACTGAGTCAGCGTGCCCCCAATACAAAAATATAGCCATTGATTAAAATTTAAAAATATGAGTTAGAAAAATGTTACTAAAATTGAAATTAATTAAACTAAACCGTTTGAATAAATTAAACCATTTTTAAAGATCCCACTTACAGGGACAAATTTCAAATGTACAAACTATAGGAAATAGATTTTTTTCATTTTTTGGTTTCTAGTAAAATAATAATTCTAGTTAAATTCACTCATGATAATTCAAAGCTACTGAGTGAAAATGTAATTGATTAAGTGAAAATGTATCATTTGATCTCAATTGCTGAATTTTACTTGATAATTTTCAAGTCTGTTTGCCCTAAAATGTTCTGATTCATTAAAAATTGTAATTTACCTGAGTGAATTGTCGGTATTGAAGACGTATACAGACTTCCTTTCCCAGTTCTTGCGATGGAATTTACGGATTGCTTCTAAAATGTTCTTTCTTTCGCCGTCAACTTGAACCCCTACATCTTTCAAATCTTCTTCTGTAAAGCAAAGAAACCTGTCCAATTTCACTGTTTTAGCAGCAAACAGTGGAATCAAGTGTTCAAGATCCAACCCAGTTAGCAACATGGCTAAGTCTTCATCAGATTTTGTTCTGGAAATAGAAATAAAAAAAGAATATAAGAATTAACAAATTTCTTGTTGAGTACATAAGCCATGTTTATATTTTTAGCCCATTGATTTAAATGAGGAATTATATTTCTGTTTTCTTTGAATTGAACTGGAATTTTAATAACATGGTTTTACTATTGTCTGCTTTAAGTCTAGTTAAATGTCCCTTACTTCGGGAAAATTAAATTATATTATAATTTTTAATATTTTATAATATTTTATTTTATAACCTTAAATTTATATAAAATGCAAACTCATTTTGAGAAAACAAAGGACACTTAACTAGATTTGAAGTAGAAATCAGTAACATTACATCATTAAAATTCCAGTTGAATTCAAATAAAACAGAAATATAATTCCCTAATTAAGTCAATGGGCTAAAAAGAAACAAAGATGGTGGATACTCAATATCGTTAATGTAGCTGAGTTTGAGACACATTTGAATTGGATACAAATTGTGATGTTTAGGAGATGGAAAAAGTGAAAGAAAGCAAGGATATGTTTAGAATAGGATTAACATTCTCGGCATTTGCCTGACGTTCTCGGTGGTCCTCCAGCGATGACTCCTCTGATGGATAGTTGTCCTCTCTTTGCTTCATCTCCTCTAGGTAGTCGGTGCTCAGTTGGCTCAAATAGAAATCCAGCGAAGAGAAACAGGTGTTTCAAAGCAACACCGACAACGTTTGGCAGGTGATTCCTGACACCAAGATAAGACAAAAAATACAGAACAAACTGGGTGCACAAATGCTTCCTTTTGGAGTTACAGGCTGCCGAGAATATGTAAAAATGAATTTTAAAGGTCCAGAGCTATGGTCCTACCGTAGTCGAGTCAAGACTTCAGTTAAGAATTAGTATGTGCCCTACCCAAATATCCTAGTTTCAGAATCCTGCGGTATTTCCGCAACAATTTTTATAGAGGTAGTTGGTGAGTACATCAAATTATACGCCCGTAGCAAAACTCCCTCTATAAAAATTATTGCGTACCTTAGAATTCAGATTTTTTTTTTTTTTTTTTTTGATAGCGCACATATTAGTTCCTGAGTGAATTCTTGATCCGACTACGGTAGATCCCATAGTTTTGTAGCTATGGACCTTTAATGTTTATTTGTTTCATGTTTTCGGCAGCCTGCAACTCCGAAAGGAAGTATTTTGCACCCAGGTTGGTCTATACTTTTTGTCTTATCTTGATGTCAGGAATCACCTCCCAAACGTTGTTGGTGTTGTTTTGAAACACCCTGTATAGTAGGTATGAATAACTGTGCAAAATTGAGTTATGAGTTACTGTGAATGTAGAAATTTGGCCACCACTGCAGATTCATTCTTTGGGTCATATACACAAACAATAGACAGGGTAACAAATTGGCGTTCCAGTACATCGAGAATTATGACGTCATCAACATGGCCGCCCGTGAAATTTTCAATAGCATTTTTAAACGCGTATAGAATAGAGGTAAAACCGTCGTTTTGTCCCAAACCAAAGTAAATTAACTGCAAAGTATACACAATTAGTTGCAGTATCCGTATATGGTGCCATGTTTGAGGTATATTGAAGCAAACTTGAAAAAAGTATTTCTTGACACTCGTTTGTAATTTCAAATCTGAATAACTCCGTAATTATCGACAATTCTAAAAAAAAATATTATAGTAACAAAAATGTAGATCTTATTATTATCCATTCAACAGTACCAATATGTTTTCTGTATCATTTTATACAAGGTAGTTATGTGATTTTATATAAGACATGGTGTGGAAGCTTCGTTATAGGTATGTTATACTTGTATCATTAAATAAGAGTTAAAGATGCTCTACGATGTTGTTTGTGTATATGTATAAGACCCCTTCTATTGTTTGTGTATATGACCCAAAGAATGAATCTCCAGTTGTGGCCAAACTTTTGCATTCACGGTAACTCTCATTTAATGATTCATACCCACTAATATAGAAAATAAGTGCTTCAGTGGTGATAAATTTTATCGAAATACAAACGCTCTTTTATATGTCGAGACATTCTCGTCAGATATACGACATCGTAACAGACAAATATTACCCTTTCTTGACTAGGATAGGATTTAGACTTTTAGACTCGAAATGTTGGCCCGCGCAAATTACATCCTTGTCGTAGCAAATCTGGTCTTCAACTTTCTCGTCTTCACATCATCCTGTGGGTTTTGTCTGGCCTGTTTGGTTATTCGCTTTACAGTTCAATGGATTACTACGTGGATGATAAAAGTGCAAGTTGCGTAGGTTAACCTCAAATAAGGTGATGGTTGGAACGTGGAAGCAGTTTTATTGGTTGAGAAAAACACATACATTAATAACTCAACAGAAAATAGAAATTCTTTGTCTGCGATGTAAATGAACTCTTAGTTGCACTGAAAGGAAATAGAAATTAAAATATAAGTTTAATTTTAATCTGATGATTGAATTCTCTTTCCATGATTTCAAATAAATAATATTTATCATTTTCGCAGAATTTCAGCTCAATATGTTGTGCCCAAAATTTGTAATTATTATTGTTATTCTTATAGACAATTTATCGGGGTGGCACAATATCTTCACAAAGCTACAAAAGGAAACCTTAGATGAACTACGGAGTTCATATTTGTTACGAATCTCGTAGAATAGTTTTGAAGGTCTATTATTTTTTAAAAAAAGTTTCTAAAGCAGTATCTTTTGGCTTAGAAGTAAGTACGGTATAAAGATGATTTGGAAGTATTTAAGCAGAAAAGATATTTAGATATGATCGTTATAAACACAGTGTATAATGAATGAAATGAAGAAAAAGTTATATGTACAGACCATGACTAGATAAAAACGCCTGGCAAGAACGATAAGTAAAGAGGTTTAACTTATGTATTGTCATACTGGAAATAAAACCCTGTCCAACATCTAGTTTTTAAAATTTATGAATGAGTACTTACTTCATTAAAAAAAAATTGTATGTTCTTTACACGCACGCAGATGTGGTGTCCTTTTATAGTGTCGTGCATGCTACATAGCAGTCAATATGCACATATGTTAATTCACTCACTTACTCGTATGAGTATAAGAGAGTACTTTTCGAACATTGTTTTTAATCTGAATTCTGACATATTTAATATATATCTGTTTTATAAAATTTAGTTAAATGTCGTTATAGAAAGCATTTCCAAAGATAATTTGTGTAATATATGATTCTTACTTGCCTTCTTACAGCAAAATGTGGCGCTCAAAGCACAAGGGATTTAAGTGCAATTAAGAAAGTTATGAGAAGAAGATACTTGAAGTTTGTACGCTCCGAATAAATATTAATACATGGAAAAGTGAACACTGTATTTTACATCATAGGAGTTATTTACAATGTCTGGTGACGAATCTTTTAATTACTTAAGGGAGCTTCAAATAGAAATCTTAAATATGAAATTAGTCCAAAATCTCAAAAAATTGAATCCTTTCTGCACTGAACGCCCCAAATCTTTCGCTATTTCTTATTCTGATTTTAGCCATTGGAACAAGAAAAAATATTTTCAAAATTAGTCCTCAACAACTAATTTGATTGAATAATAGTTTATGTTAAAATAGTGAAACAAAGAATAATTGTATATTCTGTAATGCTTAGAAGTGGTTACCAAATCCATCTAAGGAACATACAAGTTTTCTATATGTAACCAGTTTCAAGAATTTAAATTGTTGTTCGTCTCTTCAGAATATTTGATGACATTGGTGATCCAAACAGTATAACGATATTTCACATATAAGAGATACCACTTTATGAAGGATAGCTCACTGCAAAAGTCTTATTCTATTTCATAAATAAAGTCGGGTTTTAAGTGTGAATTCCTTACCACATCAATATGATAGTTCAGGTTTAGTTTGGTATCAAAAATAACGCCCTGAAGAGTATTCAGATACACCTACAATGGTTTTGGTTTAGACAGAGCAATTAAATTGAATGTGTAAATGATGTTAATGGGATTTGATTTTCTTATAAAAGATAGAAATTTACATTTGGTAACATTTAGCACTAGTTTATTCTCATGTTGCAACATTTGGAATGTTTATAGTTCCTGTTGGAATGTACACACTCATTTTTAACTTATTTTGAAATGTTGAAGCTATCATCAAAATATAACAAATTTTTTTTATTAGAGATCAAATGCCACTAATAACAGGAGGGAATAACAAAGGTTCTAGAACATATTCTTGAGGTATTACTGAAAGATTTCAACTTTTCAGTAATATATCTTTTGTATAAAATAAATTGTTTCCGTTATACAAGTGTGATACAAAATATCTTCTTGCCACTTCAATAACGTACGCAGAAGTTGATCAAGGAGAAAGGGCTCCCAAGTTCATATCGTTTCAAGATTTTCAGTCATCAAAATATGTTTAAGGACATTTTAATATATTAAATGTTTATTTTCATAATATATGCTGCATGGTTGCGAAACAAGGTCGCTTACTCTGACAGTGAGGAGAGAACGCAGATTAAGAATAAAGTCCTGAGACAAATTTTCGGACCCAAGAGGAACGGGAATGGCGGAAACTTCAGGAACTGGATAATTTATATCGTTTACCAAACATTGTTAGGGTCATCAATTTTAGAAGGTTTAGGTGGGCAGGTCATGTAGTCACAACGGAGGAAAGTAGGAACGCTTTCAAAGTTTTAACTGGAAATCCAATCAAAAAAACGACAATTAGGAAGATCTAGGCGTAGATGGGAGGACAATATTAAGATAGACCTCGCAGACATAGGAACACAAAGTAGAAATTGGACACAGTTGTCTAAGGACAGAAGTCAGTGGAGAGTTTTTCTGAATGCGGCATTAAACCTCCGGATTCCATAGGCTATAGAGTTAGCTAGTGAGTTAATATGAGGTTAAAACCTAGATATCCCCATTGTGTATGCCATTAGTCCACTTTATAAAATTCAAAGACGCTAGCTAAGAAGAACATCTTGCTCAGTTGCGTCGAAAATGTTGCTGAAGTAACAGCAACTGTCTTTATCTAACTCTGTTGCTATAAATTCTTTTTACAAGTTGCAATATATTATTGAAAATCTATTACGCAATAATACGTACTAATATGATGATATGATAGATATTAAATTATTAAGAATGCGAACATGTAATTTTGTTGAAGAATTTTAACTAAGTATACAGAATCCA
This sequence comes from Thermobia domestica, assembly GCF_964235325.1. Lineage (NCBI taxonomy): Eukaryota > Metazoa > Arthropoda > Insecta > Zygentoma > Lepismatidae > Thermobia > Thermobia domestica. Next base: position 189,955,484 of record NC_137459.1, on the reverse strand, counting down.
CCTAGCTTTGTGCTTGTTTCCCGACTTTAATATTGAACAATACAAACTTCATTTTCATGTGAGGAAACGCATTAGTTCTTGGAGATGTATTATTAGGTAACACTATGAAGTGGATATTTGAATATATCCATGCAGACTTTCAAAATATATTGAGGAATGTCATTAGGACCACAAAATATGTTAATAGTGTCAATTTAAGACCCTGTTAATGTCTTCTACAGGAAGAATTGTATTAAACAAAAGTATGCGATTTTCTTTTTGGATCTTTGTTATTACAAATATTAATACTGTTAGAGTATCTTACATGGCAAGGAGATGAATCCTTTGAAAGATGGTTAGCCAATTTAAACGCCTATTCCTCATTCACATTCATACACATTTCAGTATCAAGTAATTCCAGATAACCTACTAACAAAATGTATTATTATTATTATTATTATTATTATTATTAGTAGTAGTAGTAGTAGTATTTGTTGTTGTTGTTGTTGTAACAAAATTAATTATTTTTTATTCGGTTTACTAAATTATTAAACATTTTATTGACATACTAAATTACTATACTCTCTGTTAGTTGTTTTCCACTGCTGAGTATATCTTACTCGTTTGGCTCTGAATTGGGGACCGCCTTTGTCTCCAACGTTGATCGAGATTCGTTGACCATTTGCTTTTCATCTTCATATAGCTCTTCTTCACTGTTTTGGGATGAATAATTTGAATTTCCAGCCAGAATGTTGGCAATCTGTCAATATAAAATAAAACTCGATTTCCTGATGAATCTCACACTGAAATCGTAGCTCAAACCTATAATAGTTGTCTAACTGGCATACGCATATAATGATTAAGAAATTTAACCTTTTGAGAAGAGCAGAGTTCATCACGAAATATTTCGAGAAATAATTAATTTGAATGTAAAATCGATGTTAAAATCAGTACCTCTGAAATAGTTAAGTATTTTGTTTGTGTGTAACAATACAATTAAAAGGTTGAATTCTCAGTGTCGCCTAAGCGTCAAAATAGAAATTTTTTAGATGCGTTCATAAGCCACTTTTAGATGCCATTCTTTACCCAAGAAGGCATTAACCTATCGGAAAACATAGCTCATTTAATGTTGGGAGTGCGGTAATTTCTTGTTATGCTGTTCAATCTTATGAAAAAGCTGGACTTCAGGCCCAACTTTCTCGAAAATATAAACGTGCCACGTAGACTGCTCTGGCACTCAACCTTTCAATTGTGTTGGATTATTCGTACTCTTAATTCGAACTCTAAGGTTATTCTATTTTTGAAGTAACCTAATATGGTTAGTTGTGGACTTGTATCATTCTTTTTCTCACTTATTTTATCGTTTGGTTTAAGATTCCGATTGCAATAGTCTTTAATCAACTGCTCTATTTAGTGTGATAAACTAAAATGAACTCTTCTTAGTTATTCCGAAGTAACAACACTGCACTATAATGAAGTGTTGTTACATGTGGACCCAAAAGAAATGTTCCACATAAGCTATATTTATTGGGTGTCCAACTTACAACTCACCCTGTAAGTCTGCAAAGGGTTTCAAGGCTTTTTTCATTAGTTTTTCTACCATTATAACTTAACACATACTTTCACTTAAGCACTTTAATATTTTACATCGTTCACATTTACACCATTACATTTATGTGAATAATATTCTATGAATGGCGATGCTTTGGTTAATCAGACAGTTTTAATAATAATAAAAAAAATTGAACAAATCTTGTAACCATAAAATTCGCATAAATATACAGGGTATTTGTGGTTACAATAATACAGATGATTTCTCATTTTAAATTACGCACATAAAATGCCTATTAACATGGTCCCTCAAGACTTTGTGCCAGAGCTAGGGTCGTTTGGAAATCAGGTCGCTAGATTTTAAAACTGACCTTTCTCTGAAATTATTCCACGCATTGATGTCCAATAAACGACAAACGAATAAATATACAGAAAGAATCAAGAAAAGAAAAACTGCAGTTATAGATCTCAGAAACTGCGCCATGGAAAATGCATTGTTTTGTATTAAAACGTTTAGTTCAACGTTCTGAATCAGTTTCTTTAAAGACTTCCTATGAGACCCTCCCAACTATGATTTCTCTTCCCGTCGATATTTTGTATACAATTGCTTAGTTTCTCGTTTGGTTGACATCAAATAATGTCATAGTTTCAGAGATTTGCTAGTTTTAAAACCAGGCGGCGCAATTTACAATCAGCTTTAGATCAGAAGCAAAGCTCTTGCAGACCAATATTGACAGGCAGGTTTTGTTCGTTTTCGTATGAGGAGCCATCACTATACTTCTGTCTCTGTTAATTGGGATATCTAGCACATTGGATTACTGAAAATTATTTAATCATATATATATATATATATATATATATATATATATATATATATATATGTGTGTGTGTGTGTGTGTGTGTGTGTGTGTGTGTACAACTATAGAATAATTTTATTTTAATAATAATAATAATAATAATAATAATAAATTTCTAAATCATGTACATTTCAAGGCTAGTACTAAGATACAAAATTATAAAGTCAACATATTAGTTATGAGGTAACATACTGCTATATAATTTAAAACCACTCAATTTTGACTTTGTAAGTAACGCTTTTGTTACTGTCTGTACAATAAATATTGAAAGTATTTTATGCTAGTAATATTGTTTTTATAACAAAGAGAAATTTTTTAGTTTATAATTGAACTGAATTTGGTTATAACTAACCTCGTTAAAGCCCTTGTGAATAGCAAGTTCATACGCAGTTTGACCACTTAAGTCTTTCAATTTCGTATCTGCTCCTGCTTGAACAAGAAGGTGCACTATTCGTTTATTACCTTTATTCGTAGCCCAAAATAAAGCCTGCAATGAGAAGTGTAACAAGTATTACAGTAATGATACCAAATCTTTTAAAAGTAAATATTGTAACAAATCTTAGGCGACAGAAGAAAAGTTTGCCCATTTTTTTTTAAAGTGTTGCACCAAGCATATTTAACACTTTCCGTGGCGTCGGCGCGTTAACACGCCAGCGACATTCCAACCTTTCCCTGGCGTCGGCGTGTTTTTACGCTTTGAGATTGTGTTAAATTTAGTTGGGTCTGGCAACATTGCAAAACAGCAGACGTCGGTTGTGCGTACATAATACACTTCGTAAATGTTGATACTTATGTGTAAGCGTTAAGTGTCTTACTTTGTGTGTGTGTGTAGGCAGACTGATTCATTGTTAGAGTAATGTAATCAGTTGATTTGCAATGGCTGCTCGACGCAAGAAAGAGGTGATTCCAGTTGATAAACTTTCAGAAGTGATAAATGAACTCTGTGTAGATGATGACAGTAGCGACGAATCGATGATACCAGAACTGGAAGACAGCAGTGATGATGATGCATGGGAGGAGGAGATTGTGTGTGAAAATGATGAAATATGACTGACAGTGATTCCGAAAGTAATTTGCGCACACAAATGCCAAATACTTCATCTTGGAGTATACCAGATACATACGTATGTGGTACATTTAGGATGAACAGAGGAGCCCCGAAAGACAACAACTGGAGCCAAAGAAGCTAGAAAGGGGGGAGTCGACGTATATGCGAAGAGGACAAGTTCTTATTCATGTGTGGAAAGTTAAGCGGGAAGTCAAACTGATTTCTACTATGCATACAGCAAACATGGTTGAAATAGAGAAACCACGACAGAAAGGACAGAAAACCGTAAAACCAGAAATAGTGCGAGACTACAACAAATACACGAAAGGTGTAGATAAAGCTGATCAGCTTCTAAAATACTATCCATGTTCGCGGAAGACAATCAAGTGGACCAAAAAAATTGTATTTGTAATTTTTTAAATGGCAATACTAAATAGCTTCATTCTATTCAAGAAATCCACAGTCTGCCAAATACAAGAATAGAAGGTATCAACTAAAGGACTTTATTCAGGATTTAGTGGAGAAAATGACAGGCCAGATTGAAGAAATTAAAGCTGAGCAGAAGGACAAGTGTGAGGAATCAGAAACGGCATCTACTTCAACAGTAACTTCAACCGACCTCGTATCAGAGAGGATAAGAAGACCACCAGCTAAGGATCCATCGAATCATCTGCAGGGAGGTTTGAAAGTTCACAAAATGATCCACGTCCCACCAAACAAGAAGAAAAAAGGAACTGCAATGCGAAAGTGTCGTGTCTGTGCAAAACGCGGTGTTCGCAAAGAAACTAGCGTTATGTGTTCTACTTGCTGTGTAGCTTTGTGCAAAATTCCCTGTTTCCGTGCGTATCACACTAAGACAATATATTGAGTGGGAAGGGGAGGGGAGGATAGGGGAAAGGATTATATAGAATAAAGGAGAGGGATGGTTAATAATATGTGATGTTGTTCCTCACCAAAATGTATGAATCATATTTATTTATTTTGATGTATCTTGGTGTAATACAATAAATACGTGCACAGACAGAAAAACCCAAAATTGTCTGGCAGGACACGCATGTTTCACTGTATGCGCATTGCCAGGGAAAGTGTTAATGATTGAAATAATAAATAAACAGGTAGCAGTGTCCCATTACATCATGTGAAAAGTATGTTTTACGTGGCGTGATGTTTTCTCCATTTATATTGAATCTGAAAGTGAGAGTTGATTTGTACCACTTTTGGTTTTAGTAAAGAGATTAGAGTGGAGATAGAATACATTTTTGGGACGTTCAATTGATTGTAGAAAACCACTTCTAGCTATCTATTACCATTTTTGTTCTAGAGTGATCAAACTTAAAATCGAAAGTGGTTGATTTCTGCCACTTCCAATTTGAATGTTGGGTTAATAGAGAAGATGGCACTATTTTTAGAACGCTAAATCAATTCCAAAGAAAACAGCTTTTTGCTATCGCATATCGTTTTTGCCGTATGTAGGCCAATATTGAAACCTAAAGTTGTAGTGGATTTCTATTACTTTTGACATTAGTAGAGAGCCAAGAATGGATTCAAAAACACAGTGGAGAATGCGGTAGTATTCTTGGGCCCCTTAATCAATTGTAGGAAACGACTTCTCCCTGTCTATTACTGTTTTTCACTACAGAGACCAACGTTAAAACCGGAAATGGTTTATTTCTACCACTTTTGGTTTGAATATTTCTTCCGTTAACGAACTCTATTCCAACTTTTGACCCTTTACATTCTGGCCAAAATTCATAGTGATCTATCAAGTAAGTTAGTTCTTGAAATTTTGTGTCTCGTTTGACGGACATACAGAAAGGAGTTTTAGTAAAAATAAGCTCTTTAATAATATTATTACACATTTAAATATGTTTTGTCAGATTTCCACCCAATAAAGAGAAAGGCTACAACCTGAAATAAGACCACCAGAAAAATCAGAAATAGTTTCAATCAGCAGTAACAGCCTATTTGCAATGCCCTGGCAGACTATGGACCCCACGATGGTAGATCTCAGCGGAACATAAAGCAAAAGAAAGTCATGTAGTGCGTGGATCACCTCGTTGAGTGTTGGATGCCGTTGTACTCGCAGACGGTTGTCTAGCGAGAGGAACAAATGATAATTCGATGATTCAATGTCCCGGTCATATCGGATCGTGATATCATGGGTGAACTTAATAACAAGTTACTTCGCCTAGCCTGAACCAGAGTAACACCAGCACTGGCTTTACGATTTCCGACTAGATACTTGCGTCTGTCAGATAGAGGATACCCCGTGCAATTATGTGATCAGATGAATATTACCCCTAGCAGTTCACAAATCATCTTCTTTTGATACAATTGTAATTTTGGTTGTTTAGGAATGCATTAATGTGGTGTCAGAATATCATAACCCACTTTTCATCTCCAGAGATGCATTTGAGCACTCCAGAAACGCACGACGTCCAGAAATCAATCCCTTCCTCTGACGAAGAAACATAGATATATGATCCGGTTGCTTCCAGAGCCTCACTTGACTCATGTGGGACTCATCGCTCCAATTTACACAATTCTCCAAGCTTGTGGAAGTGTTTGCAAATAACAGCTGTATTATAATCAAATACTTCTGTCAATCTATATATATAAAATTGAAAATGACTATGTTTGTGACTCTAAATCTACTGAACCGCCCGACCGATCTCTATCAAATTTGTAACATAGATGAGGTTGGGGACTTGCCTGGTTTTAGGCTATTCACTTTGATGGTAAGACTGACGGTTGGGGGAGGGGAAGAGGGTATAACAATAAATAAAACTTAATAACTCCTGAACCACTCGACCGATCTTGATCAAATTTTCAACATAAATGAGGTTCAGGCCTGGAATCGTTTTCATGATTTAAATTTAACGAAGTAACGCAGAGGAGAAGGAGGGATATATATAAATCAATTTATGTGAGACTGAAAGTGACTATTTTTAAAACTTAATAACTTTTGAACTATCTAACCGATCTTAATCAAATTTTCAAGATACATAAGGATCGGATCTGGAAACATTTCTGAAATTTCACTTTAACGATAGATCCTAGGGGAGGCGGGGGAGTGGGGGATGTATAAATAAAAACTAATAAAACTTAATAACTTTTGAACCAGGCAACCAATCTCGATCAAATTTTCAACATATGAGGGTCGGGCCTTGGCTTTTTTTATCGTTTCATTTTGACGAGCCAAACTAAGGGAGGGGGAGAGGGATATATATATATATATATATATATATGTGTGTAAAAAAATAAAATAAAAATGACTGCTTTTGTGACTTCATCACTCTTGAACCACCCGACCGATCTCAATCAAATTTTCAACATACATGAGTTTAGAGGGAGGGATTACTTTAGGCTATTCACTTGACGATGCAACGTAGGGGAGGGGGAGGTGAGATAAATTTAAAAATGATCAAAAATGACCAATATTAGTGATGAATCCATAGTTTTAGGGGTAGCTGAGATTAACAGTGACAATTTTGATGCCATGTGCCGCAGCATGGAGAAGGGGGAGCTATATATAATAATGATTTAAAATGACCGATTTTAGTGTCTAAACCGTAGTTTTCGGGATCATTTAGATGAAGAGTGACATTTCCGATCCGATTTCAATCCAAGATCAGCCCCGCCACTTGGGGGAGAGGGGGAAGAGATATCGAAGAGAATGATCGAAAATGGCCAGTATTAGTGTCGAATTTATAGTTTTTTGGGTTGGTTAGATGAACAGTGATACATTCGATTCCGTTTAAATTCAAATTCAACCTCCCAACTTGGGGGAGGGGGAGGAAGAGAGATTTAGCAATGCTTGAAAATGACCCATATTAGTGCTGAATCCACTTTTTTGGGGTCGCTGAGATGAACAGTGACACTTCTGATACTGTTTAAATCCAAATCCAGCCCCAAATCTTGGGGGAGGGGGGAAAGAAAATACATAAAACTGATCAAAAATAACCTATATTAGTGTCAAATCCATAGTTCCCAGGGTCGCTGAAATGACCGGTGACACTTCCGTAGGGATGGGCACGAGTCGAGCTAAAACTCGACTCGAGTCGAATTCAAGTCGAGTTTCGAGTCGAGTCAAAGGTAATTTTCTCGAGTCGAATTGCGAATCGAGTCACTGTTTTGAGGTCGAGTTTCGAGTCGAGTCAAGTTTGGTAAATGGCTCGCTCGTTCAGCTCATTTTAACAAGTCTTGAAATAATGGCCTGATTAGACTGGAAAGCGAAAGCCATGAGAAATGTAAGCAGAAATGTGGAATACTTTTAGTGTTGCTCAGGACAGGATCGCGTCGTTTCGTCTCTTAGTGCATCTTGTGGGGTACTTTCTCGCCTCGTCTCGATAACGAGACGACAATAGATTTTTAGAAGGAGACAGGCTCAAATGTCGTGAGCACTATAATAAGTATATACCAATAGAAGTATGTAGTTCTTACCATCAAGGTCGACTTGCACGGTCGAATTTTTTAGTCCAAGCAGAAGCTCAACCCAGATAGTGATGTCAACCGGCTCGGCTCGGTTCAACTGAGCGAACTGCTCGAGCCAGCTCGATTGGGATGAGTCATCGGCTCTGTTGGAACAAGCCATCGACTCGACTCAATTAAGCCGATGCCTCGAGCCGGCTCGATTGGGATGAGCCACCGACTCGACTTATGTGAGCCATCGGCTTGAGTTAGCTTCGTTGAAACGAGTCTATCGGCTCGGTTCGACTCAGCTCAACTGAGTCGATGGCTCGAGCTGACTCGGTTAGGTGAGAAATCAGCTCAATTCGGTTTGGCTCGGATGAGCCATTGTTTCGAGCCAACTCAGTTGTGTAAGCTGTTGGCTTGGGTCATCGTCTTGATAATGAATAAGCTATGAGCCGAGCCTCTCGAGATGTTGACATCCCTAAACCTAGGCCGAGCAGTTTTGAACATATTTGGCCGGCGCACTATGAGATTTAACAATTTTTGGCCTCAAGCTCGAATACTTCCTCCTCCGGAATTCAAATCCAGAACCTCGTGACCGATGTCCTTGCCTCCTTAATACTTCACGACGACCGAGATCGACAGTCAACTAGTTTTCAGTATTCAGATACATACCGCCTACCTTTCATGGTTATACACAGTGTTATAATAATAAGAATTATTATTATTATTATTATTATTATTATTATTATTATTATTATTATTATTATTATTATTATTATTATTATTATTATGTGTTTTAATAGGAGTAGTAGTATCATTGATAATTATATTGTCTATGTAGGATACTTGAAGATAGTACATGAAACTACATACAGGGTTTAGCTCGAATTGGCTCGACTTGATTTGAAACTCGACCAAAATTCAAGTCGAGTTGGAGGAAATGTTTCGAGCCAAGTTCTCGAGTCGAGCTCAAAGACGTCTGTTTCGAGTCGAGTCGAATTTCAAAGAAAACTTGCTCGAACTCGCTCGTACCCATCTCTACACTTACGATCCCGTTTAAAACCAAATTCAGCCCCGCAAGTTGGGAGAAGGGGAGATAATAAAATGATCGAAAATGTCCAATATTAGTGTCGAATTCATGGTTTTCGGGGTCGCCGAGATGATCAATTATCTTTCCGATGCCGTTTAAATCGATGCCATTAGAAACGAAAACAGCATGTTTCACGGGTACTAAACACATGAGATACGGAGTTGTGCATTTAAATTTTCATTTCAACCCAGCGAAGCGGGTATATATGCTAGTGCATCATATGTATGACCATTATTGACTTGAGTAACCATTTTGAGCGCCTTGTGGGACACACGCGTTAGGTGTTTTGAAGGCATTCATCGCCGTTCTTGAATTTGTTAAACCACTTTTTACTGTCTCTCATTTACAACAACTTTACAGAATCCCTGACATATTTTTCTATATCCCTAGCATTTGTTCACATATTAAAATCGTAAAGCAGTTAGGTCCGTACTTCATGTTTGGGGTTCCTATGTTTGACCATAATCATAAGACTAGAAGAGGAAACACTCACTGACTCTTTCACCTCCAAAGGATGGAAATTCGACAGAATAAACGAGTATTATTAATCAGAACTAAAATTAATTTTAAGAGCCAGTATTTATGACACTTTTACACATTTCTAAACAATTGTGCACTTAAAAATAACCAAAAGCATTTGTATTATCAGTGGAATTTACAAAATATTGTGTATATATACCAGTCTAACAGAAGTAGACACCCAAGAAATAAGGCTGTGACTGTTGCTACGTAGCAGTATACAGAATAAACCAATGTTGACGTTGTGTTAGTAATTGGTAGAGTCCCTTTTCGCAGCAAGCAAAGCTTCATTCTTACGAATCATAGTACCCAGTAGGTCACCGATGATGTCCTGTGACAGTTAATATCATTCATCAGACAGTATCTCAAATGATTGTAGTTTGCTTGTTGGTTGATGTGGCTATTTGTGCAATTTTAGTTGCAGAAGATATCAAATATTTTTTATATGACTTGTGTTTGGGGATTTCTCTAGTCTGACAGACTTTGGACTCATTTTGCCTCTTCGTCGGGTGGCTAGTCTTGTCCAATGACATGAGGTCCCGTTATCTATTAACTGCTAGGAGTCACGCGACACTTTACCTGTTTCAAACAAGGTTAGCAATCAACCTAGTAATTTCTCAATGCGTTGGGCAACATTGATGTGCCTATGGCAAGAAAATGAGAATTCTATGACCATCTTTCCAAGTTGCACCCTACACTGTAACATATTCCATCGTACTTCACTATAGGATGATAACCAACCTCTTCACACCGATCTCGAGAAGGCTAATGCTTTCGCAACTTATTTCCAGCAAATCTTCACTCCACCACCTCAACTGGTAAATAGACCAATCTATCGTCGCATCGCAAGATTTTGCGACCCACATAACCGATTTCTAAAACCCGACTGCACATACATTTTGGAACCTGACACTGGCCTTAATTCTGAAAATCTTCCGGCAGATATCCAAGCGATCATCCATCGAAAGCGCTCAACAGCTCCTGGTTTTGACTCTATCACATATAAGCTCATCAAGGCGGCTACCCCAGTCTAGCATCTATCTACACCTTCATATTACGCATAGGCCTATACACCTGATTGGAAAGTCTCCAAGGTCCTTCTATTCATTAAGCATGACAAACCAGTTCATGACGTTTCCTTATATAGACCTATCCAACGGACTTCTTGCCTTAGTAAAATTTTTGAAAAAAATCCTGTTGCCCGTCTCCATGATCATCTCACAGCTCATAATCTCATACCAAATCATCAAGCAGGTTTCCGCCCTGGCATTAGTCTGAATGACCAATTACTTTGCCTCAGTAACACCATCACCAATTATTATAATTGTTCTCATCCATCTTATCTTTTCCTGTTTGACTTAGAAAAAGCTTTTGATCGTGTATGGAATCAAGGGCTGTTTTTCAAACTTTACCAATTTCGACTACCCGATAGCTACGTCCGATTTATACATTCCTTCCTTACCAATAGACTCGCATATATCCTCATAAATTCTACCATATCACATCCCATATTCCTCCACGCTGGTGTACCACAAGGCTCTGTTCTCTCCCCGTTAATGTATATACCTTATGTAACCGATACGCCACCCTTACCGGCGAATATTCATTTACTCCAATATGCTGACAATATCGCTTTCTTGACTCTTGGAAAATCTATTGAACATATTAATCGCACTCTGCAACCAGCCATAGATACTTTTATCAACTGGTGTAACATATGGAAACTCTCCGTCAATGGCTCAAAAACCCAAACCCTCATTATTCAAAAACGTCCTTCAAAAATCCGTCGAAATCCTAACCTGCTACGTATTTCAGTTCAAGGCACTCCCCTATTGGCAACTTCCCATGTTAAATATCCCGGAGTAATTTTCGATAGTAAAATGACTTGGAAGCCACATTTGCAGAAGATCCAAACTCAAGCTACCAAACGACTAGCTTTACTGAAAAGTTTAGTAGGTACCTCGTGGGGCCTTCATACACAAACTGTTCTTACAACATATAAATCGTCTCTCCGACCGGCACTCACTCATGGCCATATTGCATAGATATCTGCCCCAACAAAACTGTATCAACGACTAGAAATCATTGAACGTCACGCTTCCCGACTAGCTTTTCGCATTCGCCTTTCGTCCCCTACAGCACTACTCTACGAGAAAATTAAATTCCTATCATTCTTCAACATCTAGAACAAACACGCTCTAAATACATAACCAAAGGCATTTAATCAGGTAATCCCCTTATTCTTGACGCCATCCATATAGACATCCTGCTCGACACACCTTCTCAATATCTTGATACCGCTCTTCAACATCATCTTACAATGTACTCCAACACCCTAGATGACAACGATCCTACTAAACAAGATTTTGTCATCTACCACCCTGAACATTTGTCACGACACTTTTATCCATCTTTGCACTAGTACTCATCATTGTGGTTCCAGAGGATCATCTGTGCTCATTAGTCCTGCGTTGCTACAGAACAGAAGCTAACCCTGCATGTCTATATTAACATCTTCCCTGTGTTTGTCCTATAAAATTGCACTGCATTCATCTATCATCTCATTATCCCCTGGATGAACTCCTAGATTCAATTTCCCGCCGCTTATAGATACCTAAATGATGCCCTCCCTATTCGCATAGTTCGATAATATGAAATGGATACCACGAATAAAGAATATGAAATCCCAAATACATGAATAAATGAAAACCCTAAATAAAGGAATAAAATAAAAACATAAATAATTAATCAGCCATCGCTTTTTTCGCCACCTATCCCATTGTTTTCCCTTCAAGCCCTTCCCGAAGAAAGGGTGTACCCCTTGAACAGTTTAACCTTGTAAAAAAACATACAAGACGCATTCGCAGTACTACTGGTCCTACATGTATGGTAAGAAATCTATCGCAGCGGCAAGATACTATCGACTATCTTCTCAGATTTGGAGCACCTATCTATAACAAAATTTATCGCGTCGAACCATCTAAAACTCAGGGTCCGCTACCAATCCGTTGTGAAAAGTGTCAGCTATACAACGACCACACTACTGGCAATTGTCGCAATCAACCTAAATGTGGTTACTGCTCCGGTCCTCATGAAACCAAAACTTGCCCCAACTTAAAAGGAACACCTAAATGCAATACATGTGGCTGTAGGCTTACCCCCACATACAGCTATCAGTGTAAGGCTAAATCAGCACCTACGCTTGAACATCCAGAACTTACTGTTCCATTGAAAACAGCAGACAAATCTACACCGCCTACACAATCAATATTACCCTCGCTCGCAGTTGAAGATCTCTTACGCTATGTTATTCTAGTGTTACAAAACATATTTCCGTTTCAGCGAGCTCTTACTATACAACATATTATTTCTGCAGCCAAATCAATTTTTAACATTAATCTACATGTCACTTATTCTAATAATTATGTTCATTTTCATATTGGATCGCTGGAAACCATGGTTTAAAACCATCGCGTTCTTCCTAATGGGTATTAATTTTCTATTTGTCAATATTCGATCCTTCACGTAACACAAACTGTTACTTGAAACTCTGTCATTAGGGGAGCATATTAGTGCTTTTGTTCTAAACGGAACCGTCTTGAAACCTAAGATGTGCGCTTGTATTCCTGGATATCAATTAGAACGCTGCGACTTTCAAGATCAAGCTGCTCATGCCCAAGGGGGAGTTGAAATCGGATAAAAATATCCAGTTCGAACATATACTCTGCAAGCCTTAGGACATCTCCCGGAATACCTGTTAGTCACTCTATACTTTCCATCGATCATAACCAATTTCAGTACGATATACATTCGACCATGTCAACCTATACCATTAGAATATTTTCGCTACATAGCCACTAACCATCGAAATATTCTCATCATGACGGACATTAATATTCACAGTAGTACTGATCGCGAAAAAACAGAGTTTCAGGAGTACATAACTAGTAATCTTCAGGTTTATCTTCATGTTCTTCCTGCACACACCAGACCTATCAGCCAGACTACACCAGATGTTGTCATCACCTCTATCAATCTTCTTAATGACTGTCAGCTTGCAGTTCTAGATTCCATTGGTAGTGATCACCATCCACTTAAATTAACATTAACTCGAGGACAACCCGCACGCCCTATCCTTACACCTCGTCGGGTTCCGAGGTACGATAAGGCGAATTGGACTCATTTTCGGGAAGACCTGGAACATTCGGTTTCTAGCATTACGCCTCCAACTACGGAAACCGAACTTACTACCTGTCTTACGGATATTACTACGGCAATTCAAACCAGTGCCCATCAAAATATCCCGATGCAACAAGTGCATCCCCACAAACCAGCTTTACCACCGACATATCTTACACTCATCTAGCGACATCCGGCGACCGAAAGCCCGACAGCATCTTCGAGAATATTATCGAACCGGGAATGTTACATGTCTTCATCAACATCTCCAATGGCAAAGAGCTGTTCATAACTATCTTGTCGCTTATAAACGCCGTAATTAGATTAAGAGTTGTGACACCTTATCCGAGGAAGCACACCCTTCTCGCTACTGGAAGCGGTTTCATCAACTTACTGGCAAGAACACCACGATAACCTACCCGTTAGTTGCATATGACATTCCTCTGTTTTCCGACGAAGAAAAAGCCAATGCCTTTGCTACACAACTACAGACCGTTTTTACGCCAACAGCTGCCTCGAAACGCTCTGAACAGAAATATCTCTCCTGTATTCCTGCTCTGCAACCTTCTACAAATCATGTCATTGACCCGGAACACCCACTCACTGCACCTATTACTAGCAACGAAATCCAATTGGCACTAAAACGGAAAAGGAACACAGCACCTAGGATTGACAACATCTCTTATAGACACATTAAAGAAGCGCCATAATTATTTCTGCTAATACTGGCAACAATATGTAATTTCATACTTCAAACTGGATTCTATCCTCCCAACTGGAAAATCTCGAAAATATGCATTTCTAAATCAAATAAGCCTGTTCATTCTGTTTGCTCTTACAGACCAATCCAATTCACATCAGTATTAAGCAAGATTCTGAAAAAAATGCTTGTCTTTCGACTTCATAAGTATCTTGAAACTACTATTCTACAACCTATCCATCAAACAGATTTTCGGCCTTTATTCTCCATAAATGTCCAGCTTCTTCGTGTTATCACCATAATTACAAATCAGTTTAACAAAGGGTTTCAATCCTGCCTCATCCTTATATATCTGGAAAAGGGTTTCGATAAGATGTGACACTGCGGTCTTATTGTGAAATCTACAATCATTCAAACTTCCCACCTGCTATCTCAGGTTCATTTACTCTTTCATTACAAATTGCATTGAATATATCACAGTTGGTAAAGCACTCTCCTGGCCAATATTTCCGCTTACTAGAGTTCCACAGGGGTTGGATCTAAGCCCATTAATGTATATTCTTATGCTTCTGACATTCCATCAGTACCACGTAATGTCTTTACTTTCCAGTATGCAGACGACACAGCTTTTCTTGCACTTGGTAACACTATCCATCAAATCAGCGTTGTACTACAAGCAACTCTGGATAATTTCATCACTTGGCGCAAGAGATGGCATTTAAATATCAACAATGACAAAACGCAAGCACTTGTTTTCATACCTTCTAATAGACGTTCCAGAGTCTACAGAAACCCGAAACTCTTACGAATAAATGTTGATGGATACCAAATACGCACTACCACCACTGCTATGGGCTTGGGCGTTGTTTTCGATTCCAAACTGACTTTGAGTGCACACCTGAAAAAACTCAGAGCTAAGGCGACTACTCGTTTAAATCTTTTACGTCGTCTCACAGGCACCACGTGGGGCCTCCAACCCGATGTTCTACTCCATGCTTACAAGATGTTTCTCCGTCCTATCCTCACCTTTGGACATAATGACTGGTGCAATGCCTCTGCTTCCTTCTACGAAAAACTTTGTATATTGTAGCGTCATGCTATTCGACTAGACCACCGACTTAAACTTCCGTATCCTACGTGGCTCACGTATGAATACATCACCTTTCCGAAGATCACAGAACATATTTCACAACTTCGTCTTCGGTACATTACATGTCGCATTGAAACGGGCCATCTGCTATTTTTGGATATTCTTCGAATTGATGCTCTCACTGATGCCGCATATCGTTATAAGCATACCCCTTTAAATATACTCATTTCCTTATATGCCCACCATGCAAACCTCACAGCAGAAGAACGCGACATCTATGCCATTTATATCATTCATGCTCATATTCCTCATGTTTTTCCATCTTAGCACAGAGATCCTCACAACTAACAAGGGCTTCCCCCTGTGATCATTAGTCCCGAGTCACCACGGGACAGAAGATTTAACCTACATCTGTCTGACTAATTTCTTTGTGCTTGTGATGTGATGGCACTTCATCTCATATTACATCTACATTATCACTTGTTTTCACTCACCGCCAAATTTATCTCACAGTTTTGGTCTTCTCGCACATTTGCACTTATTTATTCTTTAATTTATATTTCACTCTTTACATGACAAGTTATCATATAATATTTATCTTTTCTTACCTTATATTTATACTTTATTATATTTCACATTTGGTACCTCCATTGCACTGACTCGTTTTGTGTACCTTATAATAAAGATGTGTTTCATGAAAATAAATAAAAGAAAACAAAATGATATAACTTCCTTTCTCAACTGATGACAATACCCAAACTTCCCTTAGCCCAACAAATTATTTTCCAAATTATATTTTTTGTTTAGAAAGCCGCATGCCGAAGAGAGGGCGTAAACCTCTGAGAGGCTGGAAAAATCTAATAAATTTTCAGAAATACATTATCCATATAAGAAGCCATTTCTCTCTTCTTCATTAAAAAAACTGCAATGGATGTATAAAGAATGTAAAAACGCAATGTAAGATGAGTTGCCTGGCGTCCCTTATTCCGAATTCCGATTTGTTATGTTTAACAGATCCTAAATATTGAGTCATTTACGACACACCCTTTCATTTATGATTGAAGAGATACTTTTTTTCTTTGTTGCGTTATCACCTGAGTCAGAAACACTACCCTAAAAGAAACACAAATTTAGCATTTAGCAAAAAAATTAAACAAATATATTTACGCTAAATTTAGAACGATAAACAAAAAATACATCTCTTGAAAAACGCACAGGCTCTCCAAAAGTTTGGCAGAAAACAAAACCGAGTATCAAAATTAAACAAGACATACCTTTATGTATTTAATTTCCACTTCTTGTGCTAGAAAAAGTTGTTACGGAATTTTAGCTTGAAAATTACTGAAAATTTTATCAAATAAAGGAAAAATATAAATCAAAAATTACTGAATGCGTGAACAGCATCTTTAGAAATATTTATCCACACATGGGAAAATATATGAAAGATAACTCAGTTCTCAGAAGAAACTGTGCCTAAGAAGACGGCAGACAGGACACTGTGGTTAATATGCAGTGAGTGAAAGCAGTATCCCCATTGTTGACGAAAGGCAATGAAGCAGTTGTGCGCTGCCGGTTGAAGTATAAAATAACTAGTGGTTAAACCCCGTCACCAGAAAAGTCATTCTTTTTTATTTAAAGTGATATCCAGAAATGATTTACATAACATATGCCCCCTCTTGAATATTTTTAAAATCCGTTTCTTTTCCTCTGGAAGTAAACAACCCATAGGACGAAAGAAAAAAAATGTGATTTCAAACTCCCTGTTGTATGTTTAGTAAAATTAATTGGCTACACAAATCTTCCGAAAACCTTCCGTTTTTAGTGAGACATACTACGTCTTGCAGGTTTATCTTTTTTCAATTTGAAGAAAGAAAACCGAAACAAATAGGCGTCCCGAAAGACTTTTTCGGGACAGTTAATTCTTCCATTGAAAGCAAGACTGTCCCGAAAAACCGAGACGTCTGGCAACCCTAGGATGAGTGATCTGATGCTAGAATTTTTGGTGAGTTAGCATGTAACCACCCCGACATACGCTCGTTCTTTCGTAGATTGAAGGTAAGTATACGCAGGACTATAAATATATACGCCATATGCCCTCGTATGAAAACCATTACATCCCTGCGTAGGATGTAGGAACTATTGTAAATCGTAATCTATCGATTGCTTCCACACTCAATGTCGAGAACAAGCGAAATCAGCTTCCATCGGAGAATGCAACATGGGTTCAAAAATGTTGCACATTGCAATGACACAATTTTGACTTCGTGTCATATATGTAGATTTGTAGATGCTAGTTTTCTTTGGTGTTGCGTCGGTACATCTCACTATGCAAATACCAATAAACGGTTAGCAGTGATTATCGACCTTTTCTGTGATGTTATTGTCAGATTTGGAAGAGTGGGTCCTTCCACTCCGGATGACCTCACATTTCACGCGGTGCTAGTCCATTCGAGACAATCGTAAGTCTACATATATCTTTCCGTCTCGTTTGAACTGCATTATATTCCTGTAAATAATCACAACAGTGCGATGTGCTCACTAACAGCCTCTGAATTCAGTGCTGTGAGACATATTGACTCTGTAAAGAGACTTTTAGAGAAGAGAAACTGCGTTGCACGGTGTTTTAATAAAGGCAAAATTTTACAACACACACCGCTTCCTGTGGAAATAGGCATTGTTTTCTGCCGACTGGACCCCCTATTGTGACTCGCTCTGGCCATATAGGTTGAACAGCTCTTGGCAACAGTCGGCTGACGGGAACGCAATACTATCTCCTCGGGACAGCATAGAGAAGCAAGTACACTTATAATTAGAGACTAAAAGGCTCTTTCAAGGACCATCAACCCCATATAATGCAATAGTGACATTAAGTGTTCCTAGAAGTGTGGCTTTTCTCAGGACCAAATTGTGACCATTAAACATACCGTGTACCAAGAAGCCACTAGGGATGCGCACGAGACAAGATTTTTGGTTGTCTCGTCTTGAAAATGTGCTGTAAAAGTGATGTCTCGACTCGAAAAATGTATATTTCACTATTGGAAAAGCCGTGTCTCGACTCGAATTTTGTCAGGAAAATCTTGTCTCGACTCGTCTCGTGCGCATCCCTAAAAGCCACCAATAAAGAAATCCAACAGTGACGAAAGCTCAGCAAGAGAGCCGCCCCGGGATAAGAGCACCCAATCCAGAAACGGCGCTCTTTCTTAAGGTGCCACCGGTGAAGATAAGTGGATAAAGCAGATTTCCAGACGTAGAGGTATTGAAGCCATCGTGTATCGTAAGATGACCCCTGAAGTTCTAATGATCATGCCAAATGGAAGTTTTAAATATCGTGTTTGCTTCACTTCACAAGCCAACAGAGATATGTTTCTTAACATCTTCCACGATACAGACTTTGGCTCTCAGGCTGATATATGGACGACATAACAAGCCAGAAACGCCGAGTGAAGATAACTCCAATAGTCACCATGAGAATGCAGCACCTGAGGACACATGCAGAGAAGACGAAGATTTTCCAATCATCCAAGTGGAATATCGACAACCCCGAGGGAAGCAGAAGGGAAAGGATAAGCTCAGGAACACAAATGAAGCAGCCAGTAAAGGAGACGCAGCCGAGTTAGAGAAAGAAAACAAAAGAGAACAATCATGCATAGGAAAGAAACCCCATAAGCATTCCGCCAGAGAGCCGCCGTAGGCCCATCGACGTGCGAATGGCGGCCCGGTGGCGGACGCCGCCGCCGGGCACCTGCTCGATTACACTAATTACGCCTTCGTCCCACCGGCGTGGTATCCGCCATAATCCCGCTGCTCCCCCGCCTTTAGCCGATATCCAGCCTTACGTATTTCCCCATGTGCAAGACGTAATCGGATCTACCGCAAACCAGCGTGGATTGGATTGAAAAATTTCTCTTCAACGTAAGTTTAGCCATTCAAACTGCATCTAACAGGGGACACCTGCGAACTTGAACAGAAGAAACCGGATGAAATTTCTACAGTTAACTAATTTCAGGTCTCTGAATCCAGTAGTGATAGTCGTTTCCATGAAAAACCAAGTAGTCAAGCAGTAGCGGCGCCAGTTAGTGGAGTATATGCCAATTTTCTAGACAAGTTATGAGAAGAAACGGGAAAATTGAAACGCCCAATGTAGTAAATATGATTGACGACTGAGTCTAAAATATGTAGAAGCTCATGTGAATGCCTTACGTTAATCACAGTGTTACCACCTCATTGAAAATATTGTGTGAAAGTGGTAATGGAAGAAAGTGTCACAAAAATGCGATGTATTGTAATTCATAAAGAACCCGAAACATTACTTGGGAATGAGGCCTTGTCACGTTATAAAACTGTGTTGCTAACTTCATAAAGTATCAAACGGGCAATAAACGTAAGGTATAAGCAAAGAAAGAAAGAAAGAAAGAAAATAAAATAAAACTTTCAATCAGACAAGATAAGCGGGAGTGAATCAGCACGTACATAAAAAAAAAAGAGTGGTATTACTGATATCCATGTAATACACTGCAACTGATAACAAGCGCCTTCTTTGTGTATGGGCATTAAGAGTAACAGAGAAGTTTCGCGACAAGACATCATTATTATAAGGACCAAAATAAACATGGGACCATCGAGGCGACTGCGATACCAGTAAAATGACACAATACTGAAGAACTTAAAAATACATTACGCGTCTACATTGACCTGCAAGTGTGCAAGAACCAGTTAATTCTCAAAATGCAGATTTGGGTTGTCAAGGAACTGGTCAAATCACAGAAACAGTATAGAGTATGCACATTTGACCATTGCTACTGACTCGCAGTCAGCATCACCTCTGCATGGTTACAATCCAGTCAAATGCTACACTAATGACATTAACAAATGACAATATTACTGATACTCTGTTGTATCCTTGCCTTTTGCCAGGCATATTGCAACATAGGCTTGTAGATCGGTGCTAAAAGTTGATTGTAGATCACAGAGTGCAGCTTGATAATAAAATAACGATCGTGTAAATTCACCTGAGGTTTGTCACATTGGAGCTGTACGAAATCAACGATCCGCCGGAAATAAAGCTTGTACTGCCGAAAGAACCAGAAGTCAAGGGATTAACAATATTTCGTTGCCTTCGGTGAAATTATCTTCAATGTAACATCTTTGTTTGGAAAACAACCTTGTAACAGTGAATGATCATTGTGCCACTCTATACTATTATCACTATTGTACGCAACCACACTTTACTCGGAACGAGATCCATCTGCTAGTACACCACTCACGCGTCTTTATCGTTTTATGCTGGAGTTCCCAAATGCCACTGTCAGATAGCACCTGTCACCAGACGCAGCGTATTACATGAATATGAATAACACCACTCTTTCTTTCTGTACCAGCTGATTCACTCCAGCTTATCTTGTCTGATTGAAAGTTTTTCTTAACTTTATGTTTGTTTATAACTTTAAATTTATGGCCTCTTTTATACTTTATGTATCCCCGGTGGATAAGTGGGTACGCTCATCGCCTGGTAATCAAGGAGTCCTGGGTTCGATTCCCATTGGGGGCGCAAGTGGTTCGGATCCCACTTTAAACCGTAGGTCGCATCCTGGGACGTCATCATCATCCCATGAGAGGAAATGGCAAACCATCATGGGGTTACCTTGCCCAGGGACCTTCGGGTAAAGACCTGCCTTCGGACAGAATACTATGCTTCATCAGCATTATACTTTATGAAGTTAGCAACACTGTTTTATAACATGACAAGACCTCATAATGTGTCGGGTTCTTTATGTATTACAATACATCGCATTATTGTGACATTTTCTTCCATTACCACTTTCACACAAAATTTTCAATGAGGTGATAACACTGTGATTAACGTAAGGCATTCACATGAGCTTCTACGTATTTTAGACTCAATTGTCAATCATATTTACTACATTGGGCGTTTCAATTTTCCCGTTTCTTCTCATAACTTGTCTAGAAAATTGGACCATACTCCACTAACTGGCGCCGCCACTGCTTGATTACTTGGTTTTGCATGGAAACGACTATCACTACTGGATTCAGAGACCTGAAATTAGTTAACTGTAGAAATTTCATCCGGTTTCTCCTGTTCAAGTTCGCGGGTATCCTTGTAAGAAGATTTTTGAAAACACAATGAACACCATAACCACCACAGCAGGGCAGGTCTATATCACTAAAACATACGCAGACACACTAAAGCAGAGGAACAATACAAACCAAAAATCAATTCAGAGGGAGCAGCGAGAAAAAGAATCAGACAATCAGGGAAGAAAGAAATGAAGCTGTGACCGCCGCACGCCGATGACTACCAGGCGAGACCACGGAACAAGACAACCGATTTACATGCTTAAAAAATAACAGAAGCCCCACTAACAATACACTCCCTCATTACAGATAACACAGATTTGCATCAATAATTAATATATTCAGATAGGTGTTAAAATCAACAGATAATTTATTAAATTAATACAGACATGTTTACATGGATTTTCTCCCTCTTCAAGTATGGTTTTGCCATATAAATAGCCTATTGCATGCAGCATGACCGATTGGGTATTTTCCCCTGGATCCCAGGCTTTTGTCCCTATCTCAAATCAAATAACTCTTCTCTCGCGCTTTTCTATCTTCTATTTTACCCTTCTTTCTTTCTGTCTACACAAATGACAGATTCGCATGTATATATCTTATATTTAAGATAGAAGCTGCGACATACACTCCCACCCGACAGATGCTATAGGTTACTAACTGCATGTGAAGAGAGGCATGTAGACAGATGGTTGATGGCTTACTGTCTGTCAGGAAGCGGGCTTTCCTGAGGGGCGTCCTTATTCATAATTTTTCTGTTTCTGTTTCTGTAACGCAGCACTACTAGTAATGATGCACATACTGTACTTCTGTGATAATTCCAATGCCGAGTTATGTGATTTCGGATAAACTTTATTTCCTCACAGTAACGTCCGCACGCCATGTTGCCTTTTGATGTACTATCTGTTCACACCACCACCTGCACCATACTCATCGGCCGTTCGCAATCGTTCGGTGTTTTCACGGCATTCTGTTCCCCTGCGGGTGCCTATGTGTTTATATCAGGGTAGTGTTGTCATAATTCTAAAGCTGTGATAAAATTCCAACAAATCCATCTCTTAGGAATACCAGCTGTACCAAATTCTCTTCGAGTAACTCTCGGTAAATATGTTTGTCTGTAGTTCTAGTGGAAGCTTAGCCTTCCTTATATATGTATGCGACGAAAAGAAAAAAAAACAGGCAATATCCCGAAGGTAATTCTTTGTATTTAGACGTAGTGATGATAATTGTACTAATATGGAATGTAGACCATTTTCGTTTCAAGAAGTACATTCTACTAACAGATATGCAAAGATGCATTTAAAATCAGCAAAGACCAAGAGCTAAAGTCCCTTGAAGGCCTTTCTAATAACAACCCAAGAAATAATAAAAATATTCTCCATTTAAATATATGGTGCATCACAGCTAATTTAACTTGTTAAATTAAATAATAATAAAAAAAATACATTTTAAAATCTAAATGTCTAGAGGACATACAATCAATTTTGAACGATATGTTAAACTATGATCAATCTCTGCAAATGATTTATCTTCAATGAGATAATTGGAAAAACAGTTCCAACCATATTTATCATTATAACAAGTAAATAAGATCTTAAAATTACACTAAAATTAACTTGTGATACTTGCATCATTTCACTATATCTTTCAAGTAGGCCAATTTGATTTAACTATATAGAAATTTAAATTTCTAATTTTAGCTGTTACTTAAAATCATTTTAAATACTATGTGTATAGGATGTTCAATTTAAAAGAATACCTATAGTATTTCACTAATTTAAGAACTACCTATTTTTAACTGCATTACTTTAGTGATGGTTACTTACAACCTCTGGTTACTAACAAGAGGTGCTGAATATAACCTCTTTCCCTCTTTCAACATTGATGCACTTTTGGCACACTTATTATCTAATACCGAACTATTATATATAAGTTTGTAATTATACTTTCTAGTGCATTCTTATTGAACTATTCAGTAAAGTCTCTTGAACCATACGAAAGTACTCAGATATAATTTTTCAACAGAAATAGTCTATATTCTTGAACACCCATCTGAATCCTTCCATTTGTTCAACGTGAATTTTGTGTTGAGCCACCAAAGTCACATCGTATGCTACTTCTGAATGTACCAAGACCAACAAATGGTTCCTCGCCCTCCGAACTGCAGATTATCCCATTGCGTACTTAGAAGGGGGCTGGTGGGGATGCAGCACCTCCTAAAAGTTTTTGGAAAATCATTTCCAATTGCAGGCAAAGAGTGAGTGAAAATTAGAAAAATAGGAATCGGATAAATGAAGTCTAACCCGAAAGGGGATTACTACAAATTTCCTAACACTTTTTAGGGTCAGCGTAAAGTGTATTTCTACTCTGGAGCAAGAAATAAAACACAATAAAATAAAATAATTGAAACCAGATTCTGAGAGCACGAGAATGATAGCGCTTTGGTAAATCAAATGGTATGTTAGGCAAGGGGCTGTACTACTGTACAAAGAAATGTTGATGCTAATTGTTGCAGTTCTTGAGTGTGTCAGCTAGCTGTATTTTAATCATTCAAGAGAAGCTTTATTTATTTTATACAGAACACGTCATTCATTCCAGCTCTGATTTTCAGTTCAAACTAGTTGAGTTTGATCTTCAATCCTTCAAAGAGCCTTCAACCAAAAAAATTAATGACAGCAATGCACTAGAGCAAGTAAAGATAGTGAGGAAGATTTAGCTGTACATGTACGTAATTGTACATGATTTGCCACAAAATGCTGATTTTGAGTGTCGCGAACTGTTTTAATCTTCTCTGGAACTAGTAGCACACGTAAATATTCAAATAATATATAGTACAAAGAACAGTTGGTCTCCAGAGCCTCCACCCAATGCACCTTATACAGACCCGAAAACGTATTACCGAGTTGACTTTTTATTGCATGCTTAAATGACATAATTTCTTCTTTAGATAAAATATTTTTGGCACACCAGGGTACTGAGTCATCTTTCCAGTACCTACCTGATTCCAACCAAGTGTGATGTAACATTTGTTAATGTTCGACGTGTATTCGAAGTCTACAGAGACGATTTGATTAGTTCTTACGATGAAGTCTTTTGGGACAATGGGAATTATGGAGACAAATGTGGATGAATCTAAAAGAAAGCTGTAATTGTTCTCGCCGCAATTAGACCAATGTCGCAAAAACATTTTCACAAATGTTAAAATACTACTTAAAATGCTTCCTCTACTTCTTGTCTAAACAACTTCAGTTGAATGAGGCATTTCAAAACTCAGATTATTTAAAGTGTATTTGAGAAACAAAATATGTGAAAATATATATTGAGTAGATTTACTTTATTGATAGAGGCTTGACTTTAGATATCACTAAGGACGAAGTTACCAACCATGTTGCTGAATCTGAAAACGCAAGATATTTACAAATCATTGTGTAAAATCTTGCTTAAAATTACAAATATTTTCTTGATAATTTTAATACTTTTCCCTCCTGCATTTCTACAACCGTATTAGAATTATTCATTATGAAAATGTCACAGAGTTCTTTGTTGTTAATGCAGAAACAAGGGAGATTAACCCTAGATTACAAATGTGGTTTGTACCGAACGTTATTACAAAGGCGTAGTCTGACGGACTACTTCGGGTAAAAAAAAAGTATATTTACAGTGAAAATTTGCAGAAATAAGTAAGTACATCTAATAAAGAAAAAAAGGTCTGGGTGAACATGAACTCTGTATAAGGTATGACAGGTGTTCTAAACATAGTAGAATTACCAACATATTCAGTCCAATCATTTTTTTAACATATGTAGATATAGCTGCAGCATTTAGCACTAGATATTCCAAGACACATCTAAATGACCTGACATTAACAGCAGATGCTCCCCACACATGGCCTTTGAACAGCGACCACATAAATGTATTGTCATACGCCTGAGTCTTGGAGGGCACAAAACAAAAATCTTCCTTCCTTGCCGTTGGAGTGGTCCTTGACTGGATTTTCTAAAGAATCATCTTATTCCTCTTCCGAATATCTAGGCTCACGGCAAAGAATAGAACATTTGAGATTAGTCACATTTTCTTAATCAGAATTGAAATCTGGGTCGGCATCAGTATCGTCTGTCTTCATGAATTTCCGTTTCTTCACGGCCCGGGGGAAGTTTCACGTGCTCTATGCTCAAAATCAAGATTCCTCTAAATATTTCAAAATTTTATCTTTCTCAAGGTCCATTTTGTTTGCTAACAGCTGATAACAAAACTTCACATACAAAAACACACAGTTTATATATATATATAAAGCTTACATTCTAAAGAATATTAGCCGATGTAACGTTAATCAACAATATAAATTTTATCTACGTAAACACAAAGGCGTAGTCTGTCCGACGACACAAATTAAAATTACGTAAAACGGAAGTAAACACGAGCTCAACAATCGGTGTCCTATGATGTCTAGCCACAGAATGAAGTACATGGAGTAGAAAAGCTGGGAGTAAAAGGAAGGGGACAAGGTGAGATTTCGGCATTAGTCGCGTAGTCTGACAGACGACGCCTTTGTAATCTATTATTAAGAAAGACTTCGTTATGTATTTTTTAAATATAGGTAAAATTTGTGTAACCCCAGCACCAGCACTAAGTTGAAATCATGTAACTTTTGAACATAATTGTGTTTGTACTTCGTGTGATTTTTTCGAAAATACAATTTGTGCGGAAGAAAGCTTGTAATATATATTGGTGTTTTCTTAAACATTGTAGGCCAACTCTCAGCATGAATTTAATAAATTTTCAAAATATACGAAATATTGTTTTGCTCAGACGACATCAATTTTAGTTAAATAAAATAATTTTCACCATATTATAGCGAAGGATTTGATGAAATTCAATTAACTATGTACGTACTTTATAATTCCAACCCTTCCAAAAAAATAAATCCTGCATACGCCAGTGCAAGTATATGTTATTCAAGAATCAGTGTTTCTTCCAGGCATACTTCTGGAGGGTTGTGTATCTCCGGAGTTGGCCAATCACCTCCAACCCAATACTACGATAAATTAAATCACGATTGCATCTCACATTTGTGCAATGCAAGCGCATATTCCAGTGCAGTCCCCACACCTTTTCCTTTTGTTCTTCCCCACGGGACAAAATTTTCTGCAAGAAAGAATGTTTATGGATAATCTTCATCTCCTTAGGAGAAAAACATCACCACACAATTGAAGCAACGTCCCGTGTTTAAATTGAACACTCATACATGAGACAGAATTCATAACACGGACTCATGTTATACTTACTGTCCATCCTTGACTGTCTTGAATGTTAAGGTCGGGTGATGAATCGAGCAACTCTCGAACAACCTCTGCATGACCTTCTTTACAGGCAAACATCAGGGCAGACGTATTATGGCGTTCTGTGATGTCCAATTCTGCTCCGCATTTCAATAAGATTCGCACACATTCCACCAGTCTTTTTTCGGACTTTTGTCTGGAAGCACATGCTGCCATTAACGGTGTGAAGAATTCTTCAGAAGAAACAAATGTTAATATTATTTTTATGAATATAATAAACCTGCATTTAGGTTTATTAGTAATTAATTTCAATATGCGATGGAATGTAGAAAGTAAAGTTTAAAACAGACAAAGTGGACTGATGTGATAATATAGAAAACATGGTACTAACTATGGAAGGTCGTGGGGTATAACTCTGACTTCATATCGATACTATGCTCAATTGACTCGTTTCTACACATGAAACAATTACGCAAACGGAAAAATCCTCGATCACAAGCGTGACAGAATTACGAGCGTTAAAAGTTCAAAATTAAACAGATTTTCTAAAAAGTTTGAAGTAACATTTTTTTTTTAGATATACGCTTCATTTTTGGTATCGGAGGGTTTTTTTGGATGGCCATTACAGTAGTGAGGTCAAAATGTACGCATTTTGCAAGATAAGAGCAATTATTAGGGAGAAAGTGAATAGTAATTGCGTGTTATAACTTGCAAATTGCCTTCTGTTTGGCACACCGGATCGATAGGCTGATAAAATGTAATTACGAACTCTATTCGAATGAATTGCCACTCAAATGTCACTTTCTTGTGTGGCCACCTTCAAATTTAATAACGACAATTGTCTCCCCAACACTTGGCCGCGGGGTTAACGTGAATGGAACTCTGAACCGGTCTCTGTTTATGCATTGTGGAAGACGGTGTTTCAATATTTCATCGCTAGCATTTTTTTCTTAATTTTTGAACGGATTTTAATGGCGTTTGTTGGAAAATAGTGGCCAACCTTCAGGGAATATTATTACGATATTCGACGATAAATGTGGCAAAAACAAACAATCGGCTAGTGACGATATAAAACATCGGTTTTCTCCAGAATAAAAAGCAGCTTGTTCACCGCTTTGAGCGCACATTCTGCTAATCATTTTTTTTAAAGTTTTCGGCCTATTTTGTCGCTGAATATCTACAAATATTCTCTGGAGTTTGACCAATATTTTCCGATAATTGGCATTTCAATTTGCTAAAAAGAAAAAATTACAAGCAATGATGTATTGAAACAGAATCTTCAGCGATGCATAAGCATAGGCCAACAGGGTACGGAGTATTGTTCAGGATAGTTCTGCGATCGGCCTGTCTGGCGCAGAGCGATGTGTTTGAACCGTCAATTCCGCGCGATTGACTACAAATGAAATGCAGGTGGTGTAAACTGACATTCGTATTCACTGTCAGTGCCAGCCTGTGGTGGATAATTTATTTGATTTAACTTAACAATAAACTGATTTTTGTTTTCCACATATGATACTATGTTGTAATGTGCAAAGTGCAAACTTTTTGCTGGACAACTAATCCGGGGAAAACAACACATTGTTCACAGAGCTTTCTGAGAAAATATTCGTCTCACTCCTACCTACATAAGGCAAGAACCTGACGGTTAGTTAATCACAAGATTAATTATGAATAAGACGACGTTCCACATTGTATTTTGCACGCCTGGCAAAGTGTACCGGAAACAAATGTGATTGTTCAATTTAAAGGTTGCCGCACAGGAAAGGGATATTTGAATGACAATACAGTCAAATAGGGATAGCAAATACATTTTATTAGCTTATCGATCCGGTGTGCCAAACAGGAGGCAATTTGCAAGTTGTACGACGCCATTACCTCCTCCCCAATACGTGCCCAATCTTCCAAACTGCGTATGTTTTGAACTCATCACTGTGCTGGGTACTCAAGGAAGCCCCACAATACCAAAAAATCAAGCATCTGTGTCAAGAAATGGTTACTTCAAACTTTCCGCAAAATCTGTTCAGTTTCGAAATTCTAACGCTCGTAATTCAAATACGCTTGCGATTGAGGATTTCTCCGTTTGCGTAATTGTTTCATATGTAAAAACGAGTCGATTGAGCATAGTATGGATATGAAATCAGAGTAACACCTCAGGACCTTTCCTAATTAGATGGACTGAAACAAGACTTTCTGTATAAACCTATTACCTTACCAATGTAATTTATTCTTTTCTAATATGAAACTTATTGCATTCTTGTTTCATATATCAGTAGATACTAGCAGATATTAGAATTTAATTTAAGATGACTACAAGTTTTCTAAAATCGTTTATTTTTGTTTATTTATTGATTTATATTGAGATTCCTAATCGATAGCCACTGAAATTTACCCAAAATACATTTATTATTTTATCTTTATCTCAATACATGGGGCGTGCCAGAGGGGCCTAAATTTTAATAGTTCATTTTTATTCGTATCGCTCTCATTGGTAGATCCACCATCATTAGACTATCATGATGATGGGACCATCATTATCGCGAAATACCCAAAATCCCCTACACATTAACTGGTCAAGAAGAGAAATCACTAATTTCTAGTTTTAGATCCCCTGAGGCAGAGTCGACCTGTAGATTACCAGTCGATAGCTCACTGAAATTTAAGCGACCAGGTTTCTTCATTGTTGTTTCATTATATAAAGGAGTACAGAGGATGGTAAATTTTTCTTTCATATCTTTCGAACCGTTTGGCTTATCGTAATGGTAATTTCATCATTATCGTAACGGAGAATTTCATCATCCCTAGATACGTCACTGTTCATGGATACTTCAGACCTTGTAAGCCCTTTTATCCAAATATATTGATATAATACAGTACCGGTATATATATATATATATATTAATTTTTAATTTCCTAGGTTTCACTGACTTCCAGCTGATTGAATTTTGAAGTGCCTAATCGATAGTCTACTTAAAAGTTTTCGTTAGGAATGATAGAAAAAAAAAGAGTACAACGCATATAATTTTTGTGCTATTTACTGTAACTTAAACATTTATTTGAAGATTAATAACACGTTTGTCTTGTCGCAGGTTTTGGTACTTTGGGTTCTGATCATGGATATCCGAGAAGCAGACATATAAAACTGTGACTCGTCTGGAAAATTGGTCAAGAGTAGAAGTGAGGTCAGTGGTACTGTTCATGTGGACCAAAAATATAACACTTACTGACATTCATAGACAGATTGTACAGATGTATGGGAAGGGCTCAATTACAAGGCAAAATGTCGCAAAGTGGTGTCGTAGCTTCAAATAAGGACGGACCAGTATTGTTAATGACAACCTTGGACAAAGCAGACAATGAGTGTATTTGTGTGGATAGAAGAAGAGCATTACGCTCAATATCAGTTAAGCTGGGGCTAACATATAGTGTTGTGCAGAACATTTTGCTTACAGTCCTTAAGTATAAGAAAGTTTGCACGAAATTGATGTCATTGGCATTATCTGAGAACCCAAAGTCACCAGAATGGCGACGTTGCTAAATATCCTGCAGGGTTACATAGCAGAGGCTAGTGACTGGTGATGAAACAATATTGCATCTGTTTACTCCAAAGTGGAATCATGCATCTTCTCCTTGGAAGAAGAAATTCAAAGTGATTGCTTCGTCCAGGAAAGATTTGTGGAATGTATTCTGGGACGTATCGGGTTTGCTATTGATCGATTACTTGGAATAGGTAAAAACTGTGAATGCTGAGACATTGCAGGATGCTTCTGAAATTGTAAAATGGCATAAACGAAAACCCGCCGTGGTGTGAATGTTCTGGATGATAACGACATTTCAACGGTGGCTACTTATTGCCCATATCCCATACATGTAAGCGAATTTTTTAAATTCCTTTTATTGCAACGGATAGCTGGAGCAATTGTCTCGGACGAATCAATCCATTAATGGAGTAGCGGATAACAATGGCTTTAGTAGTAACTATCTGTATCCCATATCCCATATAAGTGGATGTTTTAATTGTTTTTTTGGGCAACAGATAGCTATTATCTCGACCGAGTTTGTTAATTTAGCCAACCTGTTAACATCTTAATGAATAACGGCTACTTTAATGGTGGCTAAATTAAGCCCATATCCCATACATGTAGGTGTTTTTTTTTTTTTGCAATAGATAGCTAGAGTAAATATCTCGATCGAGTTCGTCAATTCGTTAACATATTAACAGATAACAGTGACTAACATTGGCTATCCGTATCCCATACGTGGATATATTTCGCGTGATCCTCTCTCTATATACACGGTGTTACAAAAAATGTGTCACAATAATTTGAGAATAGATTCCTCACATCAAAAAAAAAAAAAAAAAACGCCCATATGGACCTGTGCTCAAAAGTGGATAGTTTTAGAGTTATGGGGTAAGGAAAACGTGAAACAAATGAACTTTAAAAATTCATAGCGTCACTACTATGGGACCTATCCCAGTCGAGTCAAGACATCACTGGGGAACTGGTATGTGAATTATCCAAATATCCATGTTTAAGAATATTCCAGTACTTGCGAGAAGTCGGTGGAGAGTGATCAAGTACTCCCAAACAACCTCTCTAAAACT
Source organism: Thermobia domestica (assembly GCF_964235325.1). Taxonomy (NCBI): domain Eukaryota; kingdom Metazoa; phylum Arthropoda; class Insecta; order Zygentoma; family Lepismatidae; genus Thermobia; species Thermobia domestica. The sequence continues at coordinate 189,924,080 of NC_137459.1, read as the reverse complement.
GATTGTGCAAGTACCTGAGGTTCAGAAAGATTATATTTGGATAGTTAACATTCCAATTCTTGAGTGGTGGCTTGACCCGACTACGATCGATCCTATAATAGTGGAACTATGGACCTTTAAATGTATTTTTTTCACGTTTTCGGCACCCTATAACTAGGAAACTATGCACTTCCGACCATAGTTACATATGAATTTCTTTTCTTATCTTGATGTAAGGAATTTAGCCCCAAAATATTGCCACAAATTTTTGTAACACCCTGTATGTAAGTATGTACATTCCAGCATAACTCTGAAACATCTGGAGCAATTTTAACCGAATTTGGTACACATATTACCGACAGTCCGAAATAGAGTACCATAGGAGTAAAACTCTCTAGCACACCTAGAAGAAGTGAAAAGGGAGTAACACATAAGAATGATCGAAAAGGATCAAAATTAGTATTGAGTTCTTAGTTGTCTGAGTTGCTGATATGAACAGTGGCCCTCTCAATGCCGTTTAAGTCCAAGTTTAGCCTATTCGGGAGAGGGGTAGAGAAGGGCTGAACATATATGTAAAAATTACTGAGATTAATGTCGAGTTCATAGTTTTCGGGGTTGAAAAGCCTGCTGATCCGTTAGAAGTGACTTTTAGAACATAGTACTTACCTCAACCTGAGTTTCTAAATCATATCAGCTTGATTAAAGGGAATCTTTTGTAGGGGTAGAATGTTTCAAAATTTGTGCTAAAGGTAGAGTATCTTCTGTATTTTTATTATTACACTTTCATGGAGATACGTATCCTAAGAGGGAAGGTATTTAAATATTGTTGATAAACCTATTGTTCCAGTGTGAAGAACGAGCATTTCAGCTAGTACTTTATAATAATAATATGTGTGTCTTAGAGGTCTGCACGGGCTCGGACCGGACTCGGGCCTACAAGGCATATATCACTTTGGGCGGGCTCATGTGATTATCTCACGAGCTTCGGCAGGGCTCGGGCCTAAATGCTAAAACATGCTAAATGCAAAAAGACTCGGGTCGGGTTTTGCATTATAAATTCACGGGCTGAGCAGGGCCAGGGATAAAAATTCCGGCCCGTGTAGACCTCTAGTGTGTCTGTTAACTTTTCGTATAGAGAGAAGTCGCCAAATTTTGTAGACAGATAGATTTTTACCAGACCTAATCGCGTATGACGCCGTTTTTGAATTTTCAGCTGGGGGAAAATTACACGCGGTTTCAAAATGTATACTTATAGGGAGAGAGTAATACTAGGAACGAAGGATATTAGTATCAAATCCATATTTTTCGGGCTCAATGGGATGAATAATAACCATTCCGATGCTGTTGAAGGCCAAGTTTAGCACCCATCGTCACCTAGCGTATGGGTGCAAAATAACATGTCTAAATTGACAGATATCGGTGTGGAATCGATAGTTTTCGGGATAGCTAACCTGATTGGTGACAATCCTAATGACATTTGAACCCAAGTTTAGGCAAGAAGAATACATGTCAGCTGGTCCAGTAATGACAGAAGAAACGCCAAAGGCGTTACTCTTCCTTATTTATGTACTTCATTCATATTGATATTGATATTTGATTCATACTCTCCCTTATTTCTTTCTTTCTTTATTTATTTCATACATTGCTTTACTTTCAAAAATTGTGCATAAATCATCCTCCCAGTGTAAAGAACTGGCATTTTAGAAAAATAAATACACTGCTGAACAAGACTGCACTTATTTAATATAAAAACACATTTACAAGTGACGTTTCGATCTTCTAGCCAAGATCCTCATCAGAAGATCGAAACGTCACGTGTAAATGTGTTTTTATATTAAATAAGTGCAGTCTTGTTCAGCAGTGTGTTTATTTTTTGGATGTTATTTGCAGGACGTATGACTATGATTGTGTGTCAGTTTGGCATTTTAGGTAGTACATATATTCCAATAATTTATATAAGAAAAGAAATACTTATGCATGCAAATTACCTTTATGAAAGTTTGGATTAGCGCCTTTGTTTAAAAGATATCTCACTATATCTGCATATCCTCCAGAAGCTGCATATATTAACGCTGTCCATCCTCCTTTTAACACCTGGTCTACTGGTATATCTAAAAATATGCACCAGATAAAAAAATAAAATTTAATACATATTTATTAAAAACTAGCAGCGTTCACCCCGCTTCGCTGCGGTCACCCCGGAACGCAATAAACTTTGTTACTTAGATAATTTTTACTTTTTCGCTTTCAAATTGCAGTAAATGTTAACATTATAGCGCCTGTCATTTATGTTAACCCGCCGAGTGACACGGTCATGCGGGTTGCATATAAATACGTTTATTTTTATACCTATGATGAACTAACAAAGTGATTTGTACGTTATGGACACTTGAATGGTCAATTATCTCAAGACACTGGTAATTAAAAATTAAAGTGATATGATAAAAACCATCTAGGGTCCAAATCCTAATAACCCCCCAAAAATGAAAGAAATTGGTTCAGCCGTATTAGCGTGATGAGCTAACAAAGGATTTGTGCGTTCTCTTTTATATAATAGATAATACTATGTGTACATTATGAATTTATTTAAGTACAAGAAATTTTCTCTCCCAATTGGAACGTTCAAAGTGTTTACCATTAAATTATTGAAACTGTTATTAAAGCTACTTGACAAAAGGAAACCTGAAGTAAGATTATATACGCTTGTAGAAATGCATTTACGAACTTACCATGTATTTCGTCCAATCCGAAGGAAATTTGCAGCACGGAACATGTGTAGATGTCGTACTTAGTTTTAAGGTCCCAGCACACAGCTCACCATAGAGGCCATACCGATCATAGTGTCCATACAGAACATGTTGCTTGTAGTTTGACAGTCATCAGACAACACAGTGTGTGTACAAAACTGTTATATTTGGATCAAAACATAAATTTTAAATGTCAGAACAACGCCAGGAAAACTGTGTAATCAAGTAACTTCAAGTGTAGCAGAATATTGAATTGCGAGAGGCCAGGTAGTCGTACATACTGTAGAATTGCTACTCGTGTGGGTTGTGACGTGTCAAGCCACGAAGCTTCGGGCAACACATAGAAAGAAGAATTGTTTGGATCGCCTTAACTGATAAGACAGCGACTGCCAGTACAATACTGTCTACAATGGTATTCCATGAAAGCACGATCACTAAAATGTCGATTGTTGAAAGCAGGCCTATATATATAAAGATGGAGGAGGATGTTACTTCCGCATGATTATTACCCCTTACAACTGTTCATCGCCGAGGACTGTCAACTGTCAACTGTTAACTGACAACTGTCTCTTCGGTGCTCTTAGAAAGACTGAAGTGATGAGAGAAATAAAGTATTCAGCTGGAAGATCCCCTTTGTTTCGAATACCGTAAAGCCAGCCTGTGGCCATCTGGCTCTAACTGTGGTCATCACCTTGTCGACCGATTTCACGATCTCCACCTTCTTCGGAGCTGGATCACCTGTAAAAACGTACTGTTTTGATTGTTTCTTTGTTTCTGGAGTGTAGTAGTGTGTCTATGTGTCGACCACTGTTATGTATCGACGCAAAAACTCGTCAAGATTGCAACGAAAAAGCGCCAAATCATCCTCCGAATCGATCACTGAAAGCAAACGCGAAAACCGTCGTGCCGAATTTTTTTCAAATCCAACTTCTCGTGCAAGATTGAAAAGGCTGTACCTTGTGATATGCCTGTGCTCTCAATTATTTCGTGCCTTTGGATTCGTCGATCATTCAAAACTATATCGTGGGTTTTGTCAATCATTTCGGTGGAAGTCACCTCAACTGGACGTCTCGAACGATGTTCATTATTTGTGGATGTACGGCCACATTTTCACTCATTTATCCAATTGTAAACAGTCGCAAACACAATCGCAGATGTGCCACGAACTTCATCTAACTAGGTTTTGATCTGTTTCGATGTTAAACAATTTAAATAGAAGTGTTTAATAACCGTATGAAATCAAATTATTTCCATTTTTCTAAATACGATAAAAGAACAAATTAGTTTCTTCAATCGACTATGACAATGAAACCACATGATGGATATAGCTGAAAGTTTAACAACAGTCTAGTGAGGAATGTTGCTTACTATAGATATACCACATTGACTTAACATCTAGTGTTATGTTCCAAGCACTGCTATCGGCTGACAGAATTCCACTCCCTTTCCTCATCCGCTATCTCGCTTAGCAACAGCTGAATCCTTATTGACTCAATGCGTGGGTGTGAGCTTTAGTCCACATTTTTGCAGCGGATCAAGACATTTTGGTAGCTCTTAAAAAGCAAAACTTGTTGAATACAACAAGAGTCATCTTTCGGATTTTCTATGAACATATTGAACGACCCTCGTAGTAGGTGAAGATTTAACGCTATAGGAGGTCAAGCTCTAACATTTAATTGTCATTTATAATTGATTAATTTTCAGCAGAATGGATATTTGACAGTGGTTCAAAAGAAATAATTTCCGAGAAAGAACTCTTACATGATTGAAGGAATGGTTATTTTGCATTGCACTAGAGAGGTCTATTCATATGCAGACTTAATATCCTAACAAGTGAGTACTAGATTTGGTGTTGAGAATCGGTATTTTAGTCGTCAGAAGGCCAGACTTTGGCACTGTTTGACTTTTACCTGTGGGACCACTTCAAGATAATGGCGAATAGCGATAAAATTCAAAGTGTGGTTAAACTTAGGAAAAGTATAACATTCTTCGTCCTCTATTTACTCCAAATATCATTCATCGTGTCACTAAAGACTCGAGATACCTTCATGGGGGCGCGGTGGCTCAGTGGTAGAGCGTTCACCTCTGGTGCTTGGGGTCCCGGGTTATATCCCAGCCCCCGCCAAGTGAACTTTGTGGTGGACAAACACCGTGCTCGTGGGTTTTCTCGGGGTTCTCCCGTTTCCTCCCACTTTCTTCATTCCACCATTTCACTCATCTCTCATCATCACCGTCTCCTTTAGCCCAACCGGCATAACCGTGGGACGTAAAACTCAAAGATTTCATTTCATTTCATTTTTTCGAGATACCTTCATTAGATTTATGTAACAACTAGCATACGTATATTACCCACTTCGCTGGGTTGAAATGAAAATTTAAATGCACAACTCTCATGTGTTTAGTACCTGTGAAATATGCTGTTTTCGTTTTTAGTGGCATCGATTTAAACGGCATCGGAAAGATCATTGATCATCTCGGCGACACCGAAAACCATGCATTCGACACTAATATTTGTCATTTTCGATCATTTTATTATCTCCTCCTGTCCCAAGTTGCGGGGCTGAAATTGGTTATAAACGGGATCGGAAGTGTCACCGGTTATCTCAGCGACCCCGGAAACTATGGATTCGACACTAATATGGGTAATTTTCGACCATATATATATTTCTCCCTCTTCCATGTTGCGAGCCCTGGCATTGGAAGTGTCACCGCTCATCTCAGCGACCCCAAAAATTATGAATTCAGCACAAATATCGGTCATTTTTAAATATCCCTTCCTCCCCTCTCCCAAGTTGCGGGGTTGAATTTGAATTTAAACGGGATCGAAAGTATCACTGTTTATCTAAGCGACTCAGAAAACTATAAATTCGACACTGGTAGTGGCCAGTTTCGATCATTTTTATATATCTCTTTCACCCCTCCCCGAAGTGGAGGGGCTGATTTTGGATTTAAACCGGATCGGAAATGTCACTGATCATCTGAATGATCCCGAAAACTATGAATTAGACACTAATATTGGTCATTTTCGATCATTATTATATATAGCTTCTCTCCCCCTCCTCCATGCTACGGTATACGGCATCAGAATTGTCACTGTTAATCTCAGCTACTCCTAAAACTATGGATTCGTCACTAATATTAGCCAGTTTCTATCATTTTAAATGTTTATCCCACTCCCTTACGTTGCACGCTCCCCCTCCCCAACTATCAGGGCTGAACTTGAATTGAAACAGCATCAGAAGTGTCGCCGTTTCTCTCATCGATCCCAAAAGCTATGGATTCAAGACTGATATTGGTCATTTTTGATCATTTTTAAATTTCTCTCCCCCTCCCCTACATTGCATTGTCAAAGTGAATAGCCTAAAGTAATCCTTGCCCCAAAACTCATGTAGGCTATGTTGAAAATTTGATTGAGATCGGTCTGGTGGTTCAAGAGTGACGAAGTCACAAAAGCAGTCATTTTTATTTTAATTTTTTTACATATATCTCCCCCTCCCTCTCCCCTACGTTGGCTCGTCAAAGTAAAACGATAAAAGACACCCAAGGCCCGACCCTCATCTATGTTGAAAATTTGATCAAGATCGGTCTAGTGGTTCAGGAGTTATTAAGTTTTATTTATATTTTTATACCCCTTCCCCTCCCCCAATCCTCAGTTCTACCATCAAAGTGAATAGCCTAAAACCAGCCCAGCCTCGAACCTCATCCATGTTACAAATTTGATCGAGATCGGTCATGCGGTTCAGGAGATTTAGAGTCACAATCATAGTGATTTTCAATGTTATATATATATAGATTAATGTCAAGCATAGTAAGCACTGTGAACTGGATGTTTTCACTATGGCTCCAAAGTTATGGAACACGTTGTTTTTACATATGGCGCGTTCAGAGTACAAAGGAATCGAGTTTAATTACCAAAGTTGTAAGAAAAAGAGCCAAAGTTTGTATGATACGCTTAAGTACATGGAAGAGTTGTTCACATTATAAGAATTATTTACAATATCTCACATGATTTTTGAGCACTGAGAAAGGAGCTTCAGGTAGAGATATGAAAGATTAAATATGTCCAAAATGATCGAATGTAGACTTAATTCCTTGTGCACTGAAAGCGCCATATCGTATTTCAAGACAGCCAACAACTTACCTCTATTTAAGGATTCCTTCACTGATTCCAGGTCACCTCTAATAGCACCAAACCGTAGGTTTTCAATGTTTGTGACATATTCCGTCATTTGTAGCTGAGATATTCTCTTCCTTTGAAGTCTAGGACTTTCAGAACCTTGTTTAATATTGCCAGGAGTCTGTAACAACACATATCAGAAATCAATTGTCAAAACATTTGGAGAACTAAAATACCAAACTAATTGGTAGCTATATAATTTTACACTAGTGTTTGTAAAAATTAAACCCAAGAAGGAATGCCAAGAATACGTCCAAACTCACAGAATTTGTACGGTATGTAATGGCATACCTGTTTTTACAACTTTATGTGTAGGCTTAACAGTCCCCTCAAATTGCTTGTTAGAGTAGTACTGAGAGAGGATGATTTACGCAGTACTCAGATGTGCAACATATGACACCGTTCATAAGGCATAGGATGCCTCGGCGATTAAACAACGCCAAATAAGCAGATAACTGGGTTCATGCAGGGCCGTATGGTTGGCCTTTGAGAAAATGGATTCTCATACTGCGAAATTGGTTCCTTACATTACCTTTCCTCTACTACAGTGATGCATGTGTGGAAGGAATGGAAATGTGCGCAGCGGCGATAGGACAGTAGACAGCATAAAGTGGCTACGTTACGAGATGGTGGAAATCTTAATTGATGGGTCCTACAACGTCCTTCAAAGTTTTAGCTCGACACTGGAGCATTGTAACGGGTATAGACTTGTCTGCGTAGATGATTTGGTAGTGTCCACTTGATGTGAGCTTTCATTGGCCTAAAACAAAAACAGATTGAGGTTTCAATAGGTATGTGATCACTGTCGCTGGCATGCTGAGTGACAGACAGTAGTATTGTCATTCCAGTCTCGTTTCAATCTGCCCTACAATGATGGCCGCAAATACATTACACACTGTCGGGAAAGCACCATCTACCAGTTTGCGTTGTCTGAGTGTCATACTGACCGAACGGCAGATATATTTTGTAAGAAGGCGGCATTGGATACAACACGCTATTTTAGCTGGTACAGATTGAGAACAAGTTCATCATCACCAATAACCGCTACACTAGGGGAGTTCTAGTGGCGGAGGCCATACCATTCTATCAACATTTCAACAGAGTCATACCCGACCACAAGTATCCCGGAATATCCAAGGCTTCTTCGAAGAACGACGGGAATCACTGCTTCAGTAAACAGCATTTGATGTATTATGAACTCGCATACAAATAGTGTTGTAGGCAGGGAGTAATCTACACCCCCCAACACCCCCTAACACCCCTCCAAATTTCATTACACACACCCCTGGATGGAAAAGGAATACTCCCCCAAATCCAATTATATCAATCATCAATCAGTATCTTATAGGTTATTTATTACATCAAGTTGAAAAAGGTTTAGCGTTTAGGAAAGAAGGCAATATTCTTATTTATTTATTTCACTTCAAAATACGAAGCGACCTCGTTCTCATAAAGGGCTTCCAGAACCACATGACATTGTTTCGGGCAGCGTTTTGATCGAAACAATTGACAAAACAGACCGCTGATATTAATACCTACCCTCCTGGGCTCCGCGGTCGTTTCCGAGAAAATAGATTGATGGACAGATGCAGATGACTAAAATTGGCAACGTCTTGAGCTGTCATTCACCTACCTCCTCCTCAATAAGGAAAAGTGTGACAATATAGTAATAAGCCTATACCAGATTCAGTTGGTAAGTGCTACTCTGCAACAGGCTCGCAACCAGAGGGGGCTAGGGAGGGTCTGACCCTCCTAAATTTTTCATGTCCCCTCCAGACCTCAATACAAAATGCACAATTTAGATATTTGTAAGAGATTTTTTTAATAACTTGACCCCTCCTAACATATTCATAGCCACCAAAAGCTCTGTGGCTGGTTTCGAGCCTGCTCTACAAGTGGTGTATCAACGGACGGACGTTAGAAGGGTGTAATCAAAACGTTTTTAGAAATGAAGAGGTCGATCGAAGTAAGAATTATATATATTTTAGACTGAGTCTAGTTTTATGCAGGAACGCATTTGGCGCTAGTTTATTTTATTTTATTTTATTTTTTTTTGTAAAGTATATTTTTATTCACGTAAATTCATTGAGCAGAACAGGGCTCATAGCGAGTCACTTTTTTTAAAACTAAAATTTACTTTTTTTCAAGTTGGTAACTAAAAGTTACTTTTTTCAGAGGTAGAGTGACTTTTTTTGTGTAATTTATGTTTTGCTTTGGCAGTTTTCTAATAAAAATATAAAAACAAATGGAAAAAGGCAAAAACTTGTTACTCATTACTCTTCTGAAAGCTTCCACATGTGAAACAGTCATCTTTATTCTCACTTCAGCTTTTATTCTTTCTAAAGCACAGTGGATGGTTGGTGGATGCTTAAGCTCTTACCAAGTAGGTAATGAATTTGAATATTTCACGTTTTTGAGAACTCTTAATGCTAAGTTACATACAATGCCTGGGATGAAGAAATTCGGAAATAGTCTAGAACTGGTTCCACTTACTCAGAAGCTTTTTACATCTGTTAAGTCTGCTTACCGTAACTACAAAGTATACTTTGAAAACCTAAGAAAGGAGGAAGCTCAAAAAAGAGAAGTACAGAAGAAACAAAACAACAAACGAAGAGAGAGGTGATGGAGAAATTGACAAAGGAAAAAAAGTGGCATGTGTGATTTTGGTCACTTTTTCGTGTGCTTTTGGCCATTTTTGGTCACTTTTCAACTATTTACAAGAGAACAGACCACTATGAGCCCTGAGATTATTAAAATTAGGGTAAATTAAAGAAGACAAAACACAAAGATACAAAATATTTGTAAATTGAAAAAAAACTGGATTTTTGGAAAACAACTAAATCAGTGAATAATTTTCTTATGAAAAATATTCAGAACCAATAACGTAGCCAGAAAGGGGCAGGAACGGAGATTAAGAGATCAAATAATATTACAACAATTAACGTTAACAACAGGGTTAGAATATTAAAATAATGAAATTAGAACTATGCACAGTATTAATTACTAAACGAATGTGATTTCAGCATGGAACGAGAGAATTTTTTTCCAATTAATATTTTGGAAAAAAATCACCCACTAAAACATGCTGGGGGTGAAAAAATTGAAATAATAGCAGAATTTTGCGAAATAATTACAATAATTCGTATGTAATCTATTCACATGTAATTTACTGGGTAAAATAGTGGAGGTTAATTCCTAATACAGTGAAACCTCTCTTAACGGGCATCTCTCAATAGTAGACTTCTTCATAAGAGGACAAACTTTCTTATTCTTGCATGCCATAAATATGCGTGGTGTGGTATTATGAGAGAGAACCCTTCCTTTTAGGGACACCTCTCATTTACGGACAAATAATCGGTTCCACCGATGTCCGTTTTGAAAAGTTTCATTATAATACTTAGTTTAATAATAATAATAAATGCTCAAATGTGTGAATTTACTTTATTGATCTTACCATTGCACAGAGCTGATAGTATTATTATTATTACTATTATTATTATTATTATTATTAGTAGTAGTAGTAGTAGTAGTAGTAGTAGTAGTAGTAGTAGTAGTAGTAGTAGTAGCAGTAGTATTGCAATAGTTGCGTAACAAAATATACTGTTTTCTTGTTTGAGTTTGTTTAAAAATTTTATCAGCATTCTGAGAGCACACCCCCCTTTTAATTTGAACACCCCCCCAAGTAAAAATTTCTGGCGTACTTACTGGTTGTAGGAAAATCTTCAGGTTCGTATCCAAACATTTAATTCGATACAATCACGTTTAGACTCTGATTGCAAAACGTAGAGACTTCATACATGCCAATTCATAAAAATTATAGCTGTTGTAGAATTTTGAAAATGTAATTATTTTGTATAGCTGTGTATCGAATCTGTGGTATAAATTTGTTGGTGTTACAATTAGCACAAATTGCACATTATTTCTTATTTATTTTTCATATTGTTTTACTGTAGTTATTTCTAGTTAAATATTCTTTCTCTGTACAGGAACTTTAATAAACTTTAGTTTTGAGGAATCTCCATTCCATTATTAAATATGTGAAAAGTCAGAGTGGTCATTTCCTGTTTTTAGAAGATGGAGAAATCAAAAGTCAATGTGCCCTTTCTGGTACACTATAACATGAAATTTCAATGTCTATCCATTTTTTTAGTAAAATTATCTGCAGACACGTAAGTATAACCTTGAAATATAAATGATTAAGAGATAATGCATGATCTTAATGAGAACAATGCGTGATCAAGTTATCGTAACCAAAAACAAATTTGATATTTTGTGTAGTTAATTAACTTAAATATTTAATTCTACATGCGATTACCTATTTTATTTTATTTTATTGATTTCTCTTTTATTTTTATTTTATCGTTATTTCATACTGTATAAACAAGAATTTTAAGAATGATCAAAAAATGGATCAAAGAATTGCGATCAAGGGCCAATAAGTAGTTTTTGGATCAGGGGCCACAAAATGTTTGAACGGCCCCTAATTCGAGCTTTCGTACTTTCTACGGAATAAGCACATCATACTGAGTTAAGTGGTAGTTTGGATTTGGCTACACCATGTGTAGTTCTCCAGATATAAGGCCTACAGGAAAAATTTTGATTGAAATATATTGGATCTTTGTATCCAAAAATATACCCTATGGCAGAAGATATACTTCAATATGTACCATTTAACTTATTTTTCCTTGTAGATAGTTTTGATGTTCGCTCAATTTTTTTCTATCGGTCCATTATTTTTATAGAAATACTTTTCACGTGACAGGAGTCAAGAAGAGTTTTATAGTGGTATTAAGCAACCCACTTTTTATGTAACGTTACATTAGCATGATTCATTTTACACTTCCAATAATTACAGGTATACTAATACACAATGTTTCAGCAGAATATATTTTGCATATTTTGTGCCGGCGATATACAGTCAAAAATGTGTGATCTTATTCTGCTTTATGAATATGCCAATGATCTCATCGCATCGTCTTAGTTCATGTTGATTCGAGTTCGCCTAATACCAAGAAACATTTAGAAAATCATTTAGAAACATAGACTTCTGCCCTGTAGATGTCAAAGTTGGTTGCTGACGCTCAAACAAAAGGAGAAACTAAGAGCTGGTGAATGTTGATGTATAAATTTAACGAAATTAGCACGAGCAAATTGCAAGTTTAAATAGTTTCATAATGTGAAACTTTACAACAAGTAGCTGAATACATATGACTAGTGAAGTGAAAATATTCAAGATGGACGGAATATATATATCACTAGTGCAAGGCGCACCTTACTGGATATATATATATATATATATATATATATATATATATATATATATATATAATGTATAACATTATTGTAAGTACTAGCTGAACCTGCGCACTATACACAGCGTATCATTCACATATGAGCAAGAATCTCCTTCTCATTTCTCACAGCAGTGGGAGTACATATCCCTTCACAGACACAAGTGAAAAACGTCTTGATAAAAATCGGCAAGGGGTACCACAAAGAGGGTACTTTTTTTTAATTAACACTTCCAGTGTACCCTTAAACATGTAATAAAGAAATAACGGCCATGTTTCTTAAAAAATATTCCATTAGAACTGGACAATCTACACAAAATTTGGAATCAACCAGTGAAAACGGTGCGTTTCTAGCACTTGTGGTTTTCGAGATCTAATTTTCGAAAGGATTGGCCACAAACATATAAACGCCCACAAACGTATAGTTTAAAAGAACTCCAAAGATGGCAGCGCAATTCATTTGCATTGATTTTGGAGAAGGCTTATTAAAATACAAAGGCTTTGAACAATAATTTTAGAAAATAAACTTCATGAAAAAATATCTGTTTAATAAATAATTTATTTAAAGTACACATACTTTAAAATATTTGTCTGTTAAACCGGAAATCACAAATACCCGTAAATCAAAGGTTTGAAATCAAAAGTTAGAGATTGGAGCTCAGGCGCTTTTAACCCTTTACCATCTCAACATCGGCCAAGACAACATTGATCCAGAGGTATTTGACATTTATCATCCTGGCACAGTTTCACCACTCATCTATCCATCTGATGTACAGTAAAACCATCCATTAACAGGGCTGCCTTTGTTTCCATCAGTTCCTGCGTCGCCCCAGGAACAGAAGATAACAGCATTTGTCTAACTAACATCACCCATGTGTTGTGGCGTCGTAGCACTTCACCCTCATACCATCCATCATTACAGATCTAATGACTGTCGTATACCTAGCTGTTAAAAATAATGCTTTCATAACTCTTCATGTATTCAACTAACCACCATATGTTTGCTGTATCTATTCATTTCAGGCACCGCAGTTCCAGCAAGATCATAACTTGTATGCCAGCCAGCCAGTCTGGACCAGCACCCACTGCAACTGAGGTTTGTCCTCACTCAATTGATCACCCTCCTCATGAAAACGAATAAAGTTTCAAATAAATTAATAATTAAATAGCACCTAGACCCTCTAATGATAACTTAGACACTCTTACTGTATGCTATTCTATCTAACTCTTAATGAAAGGGCGCAACCCTTTGAACGGGTAAAATTTTTAAAAAAAGGAGTTTTTATTCATCTTTCTTCGAACCTAACTCCTCTTGTAGTCAGCTACTGTATTATGATGTGATCAAGTATAGAAGACGTGCTTGCGGGATCAGTACAGATACCGTACTTAGGAGTCTGACAGAAGATTTTCATCTTCTGGAGGGTTTTATATTACGATTTTGAAGATCATTGTTTGTGTTCATACTTTGACCAACTCTTTTGTCGCTTTGCGACACAGGTTGCTCTTTTGGAATTCGAACTTCGCATACGATTTAGGCCATGCATAACGGACTTCCTTGCACAGTACCACAACGTTCACCCACTACTGCCAAATCTTCTAAAGATGTTTCTTCACCTCCATCTCGTTCTCGCTCACCAAAACGATCTCGAACATTTAGTACCATAGAGACTGCTACTCCTAAACCTGCACGTTCTCGCTCACGCTCACCGGTACGAATCCATCTTAAACTAATCTTCATGACTCATTTATGGATTACACTTCAACAGAAACTTCTGCTACTCCGTCTGCCTCTGTCCATCCTGAAAATTCTAACCAACATCCAACTCTTCACAATTTTCTAATAACTAATTTCGACACTAAACTCAATACTCCAAAACACATCTTCCAGCAACTTATAAAATATGTTGGGCGTGTCGAAATCAGTGAAATTATCTTCCGAAATAATGGAGTTATTTTGAAATCCTTTAACCCGGATTTCGATCGTCATGTGCGGAACAAAGCAACTTTAGAGATTTTTGGCAAAAACGCCAATATAACAGAACTCCAAGCCAGACAAAACAAACAACCTCCGCCTCCTCGAAAGCCACCTGTGTTATCAGTATTCATCAAGGGCGTTGACCCTGAATATACAGACACTGAAATCGAGGAAGAACTCAAAGCGGAACAAGTTCAAGTACATACGTGCATTCGAATCCGGAATGATCGGGGACCCACCTATCTAGTACGTGTATTAACTCTTGAACAATCTGTAGTCGATCACCTACTTCGTACAGGAGCATGCATTCACAGACGGAGACACGAGGTTGAATCATCAAGAACTCCAGCACCGCAGCCTATACGCTGTGAACGGTGCCAAGCATATAATTAACATGTCACCAAAGATTGTAAAAAATTATTTGATTTGTGGTTACTGTACCCAAGATTGTACTCGGAATTGTCCTAATGGAAATACAAATAATAAATGCAACACATGCTCTGCTCAGCATCCCACTTACAGTTTTAAATGTAAGGCCAAACCATCAGTTGATCCTATTCGACCAGAGCTTACTGTTCCAATCAGAACGTCTGACCATTCAACGCCACCAAATAATTCGTTAACTCATCCTGTTACAATTGCAGACATGATTCGTTTCTTTACAGTTACTACCCAAAATATTCATCCATTCTACGTACTCATATTCTTAACCAAGTCATGCTTACAGTTAAGCAACTACATAACATTCAACTTTATGCTACATATTCTGGTCAACATGTTCACTTTCAACTTCATACTGTTTCAACACCTGTCTAAAATTATACGTATAATCATGGATTTATAATTTCTGTTTTTAAACATCCGCTCCTTCAACACTCGAAAGGTACTACTCCACACTTTACTACTGGAAGAGAATATTCACGCTTTTGCGTTGAACGAAACATTTTCTTTTGCCGCACCAACATGTACATTATCAACCATATACTATTTCTCGTTGCGATGGTCCACCTGGAGATCGAGCATATGGCGGAACTCTTATAGGAGTACGAAGCAAACTACCTCAACGCATGATCACGCAACACTTTCAGACCCCTCTTCCGGAACACATCGCCCTGATATATTTTCTTTCAAGTACTATTGCCTTTGCTACTATGTATGTTAGACCTAATGTTCAAATTCCCTTGACATTCTTCCAACACATGGACACCACGTTTCGTCATTATATTATTATGACTGATCTCAATCTATCCAGTCGCACTCTTACGCAACAACGGAACTTCCATCAATTTCTAATTCTCCACACAAATGCTGAACTATGTGCATTACCAAGACATACCCGACCTTCCTCGAGTACAACACCTGACGCAGTCATTGTCTCCTCTACATTACAACCATTAGTAAACTGTCATGTTTTATCTTCCATCTGCAGTGACCACGACCCAGTTAAAGTGACATTACATTTTCCAAACCAACGTCAAGCTCCTGACACACCACCACGTAACGTTCTCTATGGCCGTGCTAACAGGAACAAATATCGAGAACATTTGACTACTATCTTATCTATTGTGCCTACTCCAGTACTCACTCTGACTTACATACCACGCTTGATACGCTCACTACTGCTACAACATAGTAGCCATCAGCATATTCCCACGATTAAATCTAACTATACTTGACCCGTACTTCCTCCTCAATATCGCACACTATTTGCTCTTGCACGGCAGGCATACCATGAATATCTTCGCAAATGTGATCCTGGGCTTTTACAACTACAGCGCCAATATTTACGGCAAGTTCATCATTATACCATTGCCTATAAAAGACTTAAGTGGATCCAACAGTTAATCATCTTGATCAGGAACATAATACTACCAAATTCTGGAATGCCTTTCACAGGCTCTGTGGGACACACTCGTCTCTCTCTTACCCGTTCATCGTCAATCAGGCTTCGCTACAAACTGACACAGAGAAGGCTAATGTGTTTGCTCGGATCTAGGTCAAGACTCCCACACTGAAGAAATGTTAAAACGCCCACACAATCGGTCATAACTTACACACAAATGGACAAATGTCCCAAATGCACGAACGATCAAAACCCCCACAGCCTAAACTCCCACACTCAAAAAATGTCAAAACGCCCATACATTCGGTCATAACTCCCACACAAACGGACAAATCTCCCAAATGCACGAACGGTCATCACTCCCACAGCCAAAACCCCCCATACTCAAGAAATGTCAAAACGCCCACAAAATCGGTCATAGCTCCCACACAAATGGACAAAACACCCACACATAACAACGGTCACAATCCCCACATAAATGGACAAAACTCCCACACGCAGAAATTGTCACAACCACCACACAAATTGAGAAAACTCCCACACAATCAGACAAATCTCCCACACTTTGAAATGATCCTGGTTGCTCGTCTTGTAAGTTTCACAAATGGACAAATCTAAAAATAATAAAAATAAGTACAAGGGTGTTTTGATCGTTCGTGCACTTATGGGATTTGTCCATTTGTGTGTGAATTATGACCGATTGTGTGGCCGTTTTGAAATTTCTTGAGTGTGGGAGTTTTTGCTGTGGGAGTTTTGTCCATTTGTGTGGTGGTTGTGACAATTTCTGCGTGTGGGAGTTTTGTCCATTTGTGTGGCAGATTTATCCATTTATGTGGGGATTGTGACCGTTGCTATGTGTGGGAGTTTTGTCCATTTGTGTGGAAGTTATGACCGTTGGGGGCTATGACCGCTTACCTGTGTGGGAGGTTTGGCTGTGGGAATTATGACCGTTCGTGCATGTGGGAGATTTGTCCATTTGTGTGGGAGTTATGACCGTTGGGGGTTATGACCGCTTACCTGTGTGGGAGGTTTGGCTGTGGGAATTATGACCGTTCGTGCATGTGGGAGATTTGTCCATTTGTATGGGAGTTATGACCGATTGTGTGGGCGTTTTGACATTTTCTGATTGTGGAAGTTTTGGCTGTGGGAGTTTTGACCTGCTTCCGTTTGTTCAATCTTTTCAAAACATTTTTACGACACCAGTCATTTCCTACACCCCTGAACGTTTACACACTAGAATCAGCAACATAACAGATCCACATCAAATACATCTTCGTATTAGTGCTAGTCATGGCTTGGATTCGGATCATCCTCTTACTCATTCGATTACACCTTTTGGAGATCACCGCAGTCTTAGCTAATAAGAAGAATACAGCTTTTGGTTTTGATGGTATAACTTTCCGAGATATTAAAGAGGCTCCACTGATGGTTCTGCTCCTACTCTCCGCTATTTATAATCTTATACTTCGAACTGGTGATTATCCGGCTTCTTGGAAAACTGCAAAAGTTTTGATATTTTTGAAACCGCATTAGGATAACACCAAGGCAGAGTCTTACCGCCCAATGCAACTTACGTCTACACTGTAAAGATACTTGAACGCATCTTAGTTCGTCGCCTACATACTTACTTCTTCCACAATCACATTCCTCCACGCCAAACTGGTTTTCGCCCTAACTACAGTCTGAATGATAATCTACTCAAACTTACCACTATTCTTACCAACCACTTCAACAGCATCCAATCTTCCTGTCTATTATTATTTGACTTGGAAAAGGCTTTTGATTCAGTTTGGCACGATGGATTAATTTACAAACTTCATCTTCTACGACTACAATTCGCATATATCACACCGATTTATCACTACCTTACCAATTGCATAGCATATGTCTGCATTAATTCCTCTTTATCTTTTCTTATTTCCCACTTACTGGTGTACCTCAAGGGTCAGCGCTATCGCCACTCCTATATATATTATATGTTCGAGATTTGCCTATTCCTCCTGACCCTATCTACACCTTTACCTTTGCAGATGATACCGCTTACCTCGACTTTGGGAAATCTATTCAGCATATCAATACTATACTTCAAGAGGCAATAAATAAGTTCTGTGACTGGTATAATACTTGGCGACTCCGAATCAACTCCACTAAAACACAGGCACTTGTCATCATACCATCAGGACGTACCAGTCGGGTCCGACGCCATAGATCTCTTTTACATCTTACTATAGCAGGCACGCGCATTTCCGTCACACGTACAGCGAGGTATTTGGGTGTTGTCTTTGATTACGATCTTTCATGGCGTGGACATCTTCAACATCTCATATCTCTGGCGCAAAATAAACTAACTCTTCTGAAGAGATTAGTCGGCACCTCGTGGGGCCTTCATCAAGAGACTGTGTTAAATACTTACAAAGTCTTCTTACGATCATCTGTACTTCATGGTCACATCGCATGCCTTAATTCCAGTAACAAATTCTACACCCGCCTCCAGATAATTGAAAGACGTGCATTACGCATGGCATGTCGCATCAAACTGCCAAGTCTTACCCGCATACTATATGATCGTATTCTATTTCCACATCCTTTTCATTTAGAGAAACTACGTAACAGATACATCACTACTCATTGGAGGCAAGGCCATCCCATCCTTCGCAGTAGTATACGTATAGATGCTGAACAAGACGTTCCACTCCGTCTACAACCTACACCCCTTCAACACTTAATTACAATGTATGTTCTTTTACATTGTGACGAACACCTAGACGACTTTCTATTAGCATATCAACCACCAGATTTATCGCAGAACATCTATCCATCTTTTGCACCTTAATTCGCAATAACAAGGGCATCATATTGTCTATCATTGTGTCGAGTCGCTTCGGCACAAGAAGATAACCCTTTATCTATCTAACTAACCAATATCACTGTGTTGTGGCGTCTGATTTGCACTGCATCTTTTCATACATGCATCATGACAAATAGTGAACATACGATGAATGACGAATATTAATAAATTTATGAATAAAGATCCCCATCTAATGGAAGAATAAAGATATCAAATAAATGAAATAAAACTTCTTTCTCCTTCCACTTTATCCTTAATTCCCCTATACACTTAAATTCACTCCCAAGAGAAGATATTCCTTTCAACGGATTTTGCATGATAAAAAAGCGCTTTTATTGCTATTGTAGTATTTTAATAGATAGATTCATGATTTCTTGTAATCCAATTTTACTTTTTCTTAATGGTTTTAGTTGGAAACACTTTTTCTCTGGGACTTCGAAGGGACTTTTTTTTTCAATAGCATTTTTTAAAAGGAGAACAGCTTCCCTTTCCCGTTTGAGTTAAACTCAAATCCCCTGCTCTCCTAGCTGGTTTCTGGGCTGTTTCGTAGAGGCCTCTAAGTGCGATCTCCATCAGTTATCAACGAACTTAAAAAGTTCGTTACTGAATTCTCTGTCTGTCTGTCCGTACATCTGTCTGTTATTTGCGATATTTTAAATTTTGAACCCTCCTTTCGATAGAGCATCAAAAACTATCAGAGAAATTGATTAAATTTCTCGCGTCACTTTTGCCGTTCCCGAGATATTAGCCAAAAATGTCCGATTTCCAGAGATTTAAGGAGCCATATCTCGGGAACCATAAGTCATAGAGAGATCATGTTGGTGTTGATCAATATCTAAAAGGATGGTAAATATTTTGGTACCAAATAGTAACCGGTGGCCACTGGATTGGCCACTGGCCAACTGGCCATTGGCCACCAATTATTTATCGATACCAGAATGATTACCATATTTTTAGGTATTGATTAACATCAATATCATCTCTCTATGACTTACCGTTCCCGTGATATTGGCCAAAAGAAAGTTCTAATTTTGGGAGATTTAAGGGGCCAAATCTCAGGAACCATAAGTCACACAGAGATAATATTGGTGTTGATCAATACCTAAGAGAATGGTGAACATTTTGGTGCCAAATTATAACCGGTGGCTACTGATTAACTGTCTACTGGCCAACTGGCAACCGTTTCACAGATATTGGGCGAAAAGTTCGAATTTCTAGATATTTAAGCAGCCATATCTTGAGAACTGGAAGTCATAGAGAGATGATATTTGGTATTTTTTGCGAGAAAGAGAAGAAGGTGCAGATCAAAAGATTTACTTTAATATCTGGGAATAATGACAGTTATCCTTCCCGCTCCATCTCTCCATTCTTTTTAAGTTCGTTCTGGCAATGCTCTTGGAACATTCTTAACTGGTTTTATTCTATTATCGGAATCCTTCCATAAACAGTAGAAGTATATGCCTAGAGATTCTGTTTTAGGGACTATTCCTAAATGGTTTTTGAGGGTCTTTTTCCTAATAGATGGAAGAAGCCTCTAGAGTTTCAATCAACTTAATACTGTAGAGAGGAGTTGTTAAAATGGTCTGGATAGAGAATTACCAAAGCATTAATGTTGGGCAGGGAATCCGGAATAAATAATTCGTAGTTAGTAGGATATGGAATTTATTGCGGTTATTATTGGTTCTTGGTTCGTTACTTTCGCGTTAAGAAGTGTATAAGGAAATCAAGTAAATTTAATTAGGATTTATTTCTGTATATTAATTAATTCTTTATTTCCGAAGTGACGGAATGAGGGAAGAATAGAATTACGTACTAGTGGATACAAGAAATGTTCACACAATATCTAAAAGGAGCTCGTTCAGTGTTGAGAATTTTGTAACGAGGATTCTATAATTTACGTTCGAAGCGAAGTCTTGAAACATAGACGAAGCTGATAGAGATGTAACGTATATATAAATTTTTCATTCGTATTCAATATACAGATCCAACAAAGCTTAGTACCAACCAATTCCTAACCTGCAATATAGCTAGAGAATTACTAGTGGAACTGAGTCAAGTAAGGTAAGTTTTACGCCTAGGGATATAGGTGAAGGATACAATGAGTAATTAATAATGCCGATAGAAATTAATCAAGGAATATGTTGACAGCTTGTAAATGCACGCGAGTCAACAACTCCACAGCCCAATCCTTAATTAGAATTGAAATTAATGACTTTCAAGTTTACGGGACTTATATAGGAACCTTAGAAGCTAAGCAAAAACAGAGAATTTAATTTTACAGGACTATACCTTCTTAATCAATTTAATAATAAATTATATTAATATTAAAGAAGATGTATGATTTCTAAGTCTTAAAAATCGGCCCGGTAATTGGTACAATATAAGATAATTGTATTTCCTAGACAAATTAAAGTATGATTAATTCGAGACGAGTCAAAATATGTCACTTCCTTTTCTCGATAAAATAAAAGCACAAGAGGAAAGGAGTGTCACTTTCAGATTGAGGTAAGAAAGTGGAGTATCTGATGATGATGATGATGATGATTATTATTATTATTATTATTTATATATAATAATATGACGAATATTAATATTATTAATATATAATAATAATAATTTTACAACTGCGCATAAGTAGGCCTGTAAGAAGCGAAGGATACAGGCATTTAAAGATTAGATAGGCACTAGCATGAAAAATATGCACAGGTTCTATAGAATTCAAGCTGGGAAACCTTGAAGACAAAGATTTGCAGTATACGAAGAAGATGGTAGGAGGATAAAACAAAACAAATTCTTGGAAAGTCTAATAACAAACCACACTGGATTAATGCTGTACAAGGGTCACCCACGGGGAAGTCCACCGGGTCCGACAGCCCCTAAAACTTCCTAATTCAACGTATATCTGCATACTTTCTCAATAAAACTATGTTTGTTTAATAGGAAAATGATTGATGTAGCACGAAAATTTGATCTTACACTTTATCTGAACTCCTCTTATATAAAAAATTTAGTTCTATCATTATTTTTTTTAAAGTATAACTTAGTTGGAAGTATTTTATAATTACGTATCGTATTTTCAGATGAAGAATAATACCCGTTGAATAATACATAGACATAGTAGCTTGTAGTATTGGACTCCCCTCCTCCTCCCGCCAAAGCTTGGACTTCTCCAGTAAAAATTTCTAGGTACGCGCCTGGCCCTGTAACATCTATAATATATAATCAATTAGTTATTAATAAATTGGTAACGTGAAGATTTTCCCCCTTTCATCCATCAATAAAATACGTGTTAATTTTATTTATTTACTAGGAGAGTTTCTGTCGCTGTTGAAGGAAGATATGTAAAACTACATAAGTATACACTAGTCTAGTAGAATAAAAAATTCCAACTCCATCAGATTGACGACGAGCGACATGTTTTTAATGCCATAAAATTACTTTTTCGTGACACCCTCGAGCTTTGTATAGAATTAGGTCAGATGAGGAGCTATCTATGTACAAAATTTGGTAGCTCTAGGTCATTTCTTTCTATGAGAAAATCTCACGAGAGAGGCACTGACACACGCACACAGGCATGCACTATATATATATATATATATATATATATATATATATATATATATATATATATATATATATATATATATATCCAGTGTTCTAAAAATGGCTCCCACGGACCACAGAACATTATTCTACAAGTCAAAATAAAGAAAAAATGTACATATTTGTATATCTTTTGAGTTCTCGTCTGGAGAGACGAATTCCGTTATGTGGCAACGTTGCAAATAAACAACCATAGATTAGATCTACCAATCTATCAAATAGTTATATCGATTCTTTCCAGATGGCAGCTAAAGTCGATATTAATTGGCACAAACATCCCTTAATAGTGTAGCAATCGATTCAACTGCTTGTTGTGTTCGTAGGGTAATCCTAATGGCATTGTTTGAAATCAATTTAGAGCAGGACGCCAACGTATGATAAAGACATGGAAGTTGAGTGTTTCAATGCTTCTTAAACACGCGTCTCTTAGCCTGCATTCTGAATGGGCCAAAGAAGAGCACGAAAGAAAACAAAAGAGCCTTCATCTGAATGGACCAAAAGTAGCATGGAAGATAATAAGAGAAAGTGATGTGGTTTTTGAAAAGTGATTTTGGGACTGGGGAGAGGGGAAAAAATGAAATGAAATCTTTGAGTTTCACGTCCTACGATTATGCCGGTTAAGCTAAAGGAGACGGTGATGATGAGTAATGAATGAAATGGTCGAATGAAGAAAGTGGGAGGAAACGAGAGAACCCCGAGGAAACCCACGCACACGGTGTTTTTCGACCACAAAGTTCACTTGGCGGGACTTTTATAAAGATACACCATCCATACACCTACGCCCCCTGTGGCCCCCTCAGGTGGTGCGTTACCAAAATAACATTCCAGATTTTACAACCTTACCATTTTACTACAATAACAACAAATTTCACATTAATTGACAAAATCAAAATAGTTTTTTCCCTATGTCCCTTCAAAAAAGATTTATGGTGAATTCTTAATGTGACTTTTGGAAGGGGGGCTGTAGCCCAATATCAATCACTGACACATGCAAGGAGCGTCGGAAATTAATTCTACGACATTTGTAATTAATCCGACGTTCACTGGCATTTCCAGAAAAAAAAATGAATTTTTTGTAAAGTCATAAATGATTACGCTACAACCCCAGTGTCCCCCTAAGGTACTGCGTTACTAAACTAACATTCCAGATTTCAGAACGCATACCCTTTTACTACAATTATATCAAATTTTACATTAATTTACCAAAAATATGTATTCCCGTATGTCCCTGTTGAGGATATTTATGGTCATTTTTATGTGATTTTTGTAGAGGGTTACAGCCCCATATAACTCACTGGCACATGCAAGGAGCATCAGAATATAAATTCTGTGGCATTTGTGATTAATCTGACGCTCACTGGCATTTCTACGACAAAATTTGGAATTTTTATAAAGATTCACCATCTTATGCTACCCCCCCTGTGACCCCCTCAGGTGGTGCGTTACCAAAATAACATTCCAGATTTTAAAACCTTACCTTTCTACTACAATAATAACAAATTTCAGATTAATTGACAAAAACAAAATATTTTTCCCGTATGTCCGTGCAAAAAATAATTACGCTGAATTTTTAATGTGACTTTTGGATGGGGGGCTATTGCCCCATATAAGTTACTGGCACATGCAAGGATCATCAGAATATTAGTTCTGTGGCATTTGTGATGAATCTTACGCTTACTGGCGTTCCTAAAATAAAAAATTGGGATTTTAGTAACACTCCACTCGCCACTTTTTTATGTCCCTTGACCACCGAAGGGGGTGCCTTACCCAAAATAATGTTTGACACGACTCCACTAGCATTGCGGATGAGTGTCATTGCATTCTGTATCAAATAACACTCATTTGTACCAAAATCCTTAGCAATAGTTATTAGAGAAAACTGCCTCCAATATTTAACATTGAATCTCCCATAAGAAAAATGAACTTTTGTGTTTACTCCCCCAAAAGAGGAGCTAAACAGTAATTTTCTCTACTTTTGAAATTTTAAAAATTCAGACATTTTGCAATAAGAATGCCAAATTTCACATTAATAGTGTGAAAACTTCATCTCCTGCCAGTGCTCTAGAAAATTACACTAATTATGGAACAGTATATATATATATATATATATATATATATATATATATATATATATATATGTGTGTGTGTGTGTGTGTGTGTGTGTGTATGAATCAGTTGAGAATGCTCGAACACCATTCCCAGAACGAACTTTAAAAGAATTATTCTTCTTTCGGAATTTATATGAAATTGCGAAATTTATTTGAAAATGAAATGGTGGAATGAAGAAAGTGGGAAGAAAGGGGAGAACACCGAGAAAACCCACGAGCATGGTGTTTGTCCACCACAAAGTCCACATGGCGCGAGCTGGGATCGAACCAGGGACACCAGGCACCGGAGGTGAACGCTCTACCACTGAGCCACCGCGCTCCCGCGGAATTTTTTTGATTAACTAATGATACAATAATTATTGAATCAATAACTGATCAACATTGGCACTGATATTGGCACTGATCAACACCAATGTCATCTCTCTATAGCTTACAGTTCTCGAGATATGGCTCTTTAAATCTCTCAAAATCGGAATATTTGTCCAATTTCTCAGAAACGGTAAGAGTGACGCGAAAAATTCCATCAATTCTTTCAGATAGTTTTTGATGCTCAATCGAATTGAGGGCTCCAAATTTAAAAATTCAAAAAAAAACACGGAGAGAGAGAGAGAGATAGAGAATTCAGCAACGAACTTTCCAAGTTCCTTGAAAAGATCGAACACACGTCTATTATTTTATGTTTGTATCCTATAGAGATTCGGAAATACGTATATTTTACTATAATATTTGGCAACCTGATTCGCCCCACTCCTTCTTTTCGAATTTCCAAAAAAAAAAAAAAAATCGTTAGCAGTACCTTACGTCACAAAACCTATGCACTATCTAATTTTTAGTTTTCTAATTGAAACGGTTTGGGCTAGGCATAGATCTGTCACTCACTCACTCAGAACTTCTTTCATATGATATATGGAGGTTTTTTATTATTTATTTATTTGTATCATTACTGTTACCTTTTTAGGTCCAATTGACATTAACCAAATCCATTCAAATTCTTCATTAAGGAGAAGAAGGTGATCTTTCGTTTACTAAATACCATTCACTTCAGTTTCAATTTTCCTCTCGGTTTTTAAAATCGATTTCAAATTCCAACCTTGCAACATGTTTACAAGAGAATGACGTTAACATTCTGCTATAAGCATAATTGGACAGCGAATTCAAATCTCTCATCTCTTACAATTATAGGTTATAATATAAATCATCATTCAGTAAGTTAAAATTAATAGTATTAAATATTAAAGACAGAGAAAAAACTTGTCCAAATCATTGGTACTAAAATTTCCTACGCATGTTGAGTCTTCATTTTTCTTTTCGTGCTAAATTTAGAAGCTGTTATAACTTATGTTTCTACTTATACGATATACACATGTTCACACACACCTGTCAATGGTAGAGAGTGCCGTCTTCTTCGTTGGCAATAACTCTTCAGTGATTATCCTCACCAGATTGTCTTACGAAAAAAGAAATGCAAACTCACGAAACAAAATATCACACTACCTTTTCTTAGCACGACACACCTTGCTTAACGTGCAATGCCTAGCAAAATGCTGCAGTTATTTTAAGTTGGAGTAACTCGAGTTTGTTTTGCGGTTATTAACTGGCTGCGTTCCATATCCCAATCTTCCAACATCTATCTGTCGGCGAGGAGAGAGAGAAATATGCATTATTCTTGTCCCTCTTACGGAGAACAGGGAAATCACCATTGGATTCCAGGTGTGTTCGTTTAAGCATGTCGATCTTTTTCACATTTGGTAAGGAATTAGGCCATTTTTCACCTGTTTCCACTTATCATAATCGTTCACAGTTACATATAAGCAACGAGTGAAACAGTTGAATGACAGAACCCTATATATACACAGCAGAGTCATTAATTTAAAGAATGAGGGAACACGAAAAAAGTTCAAGTTATTAAACAGTTGAATTATTCAAATAAGTGCATCGTTAAACATCTAAACAAAGAAATCTATTATTTCTACATGAAAAAAGTTAATATGCAGTAGACTCTAGCTTTAAAGGAGCATATTATTTACGTAAAACAATATGTCAGAAGACATTTATTCGTACATAAATGAAGACACATGCACCACGGAAAAGTACACTACTACATACCAGGGAGGCCCAAGGAAAATTTTCTAGAGGGGGGTGCTATCTGCATGGTTGCTATATTACGTCTGTATTTCTGGTATTTAATATACGTTGTTTGCTATATCTTTATTTCGTACACATTTTCGTAAGCCAGAGGGGACCCGGGCTTGCTCATGAAGATTTGATGTCATTACCAAGTTTCCTCTCCCCTAGAAAGCAAAAGGGAACGAGATTCCGGGGAAGTGTTCAGAGGTGAATGGGATTCCTTCCTTCTTCTCCTTCAACTACCACACCCCTGTTTATCATGGGCCAAATTAAGTTGAATTTCAATTAAATTATCATAGTATAATTATTTCCTTGTTGAATTATCGATACTTTTCAGTGAAGAAAAGGATGAAATTTGAAAGTTCCAAATCAAGGTAAGTAGATCAATGTAAAGAAAAAATGTAAAATTTTCCATATAATTATGCGTACAATCCAAACTTAAAATTTTCGTGTAATTAAGATTACAGTACAAATTTTATGTCTATTTTTCTCACAACTTTACGGGTTGATTGTCCTGTGCTGTAAATTCTTCATATAATAAACATAAGCTTCAGCAATTATTATAGTAGAAAGCTATGGATATATGAAGCGAAGCACTGTGTTTTTTGATTCTGAATTTTTTCTTAACTAATATCGATCGTTTTCGATCATTTTTACAAACCAACTACCAATTTTCCATATATAGAAAGTCCCCCCCCCCATAAAGGAAAATTTTAAAAGTGCTAGGACACACTATGTTTATTTTCAATAAAGAGTTAATACACTGAATTTCAGCTCCGTAAGTTTAACGGCTTGCGGGTTGCTCAATTTTTTTTTCGCAAAAATTCAGATTCTCACTACCTCCTTAGGATATGTATTATAATGAAAGTAATATAACAGCACAGTTTGGATTAAGGTCTAACTATATACCAAGAGTCATTTCATTTGACTTTGCAATTTGGCCGTGATGGTCAGGCATACAAAATTACATTCATTTTTATATAATATTTTATATATTACAGTGATTCAAAAATGTATTTTTTACAGTAGTCAGCTCCTTTAAAAACTCACAGACCTCGAAAGCCAAGTAGTAGTATAAGTCCTATTGCTATTATTACAATTAAAATATCAATATCCAAAAGTCTCTGAAGTTCTTTTTTTCACTTAGATACTCACCTCAGGTAAGTAGACAGAAACAAATGGAAAAGGAAGGGAAATGAAGGTCTTGAAAGTAAAACGCAGACAAATTTACCACTCTTCAGAATAGTGATGAGCAAATGCAAAACCAAGACCAAGACCCGGGTGGTCTTGGTCTTGCACATCCGGTCTTGGTCTTGATCTTGCATCGGAATCCTTGGCCTTGGTCTTGCACATCCAGTCTTGGTCTTGGTCTTGTTTGCAAGAGTCTTGCAAGTATTGCCTTTAAGAAATCTTATGCTTTTCATAGGCAATTTTTACTCTGGATATAAGAGATAATAAATTATACAATGCGCCAATAGTAACGGAAATACAATATATGTTTCTAAATGTAATATGCAGTTTACCTTCGTGTAAATATAATGATAGTGTACAACATAGGCCATGACCTTCATTTTTTTTTCAATGGCTGCCCACGCTTCACTACTTATAAGATAAATCACAACGTTTCGTAATCTTTTTCTATTTTTTTTTAACAGATCCAATACTCCACTGGTTCCCAAACTAGAGAGGCTAGGCACATATTACTGAAATATCATGAATTGGAAAATTATTTTTACACTCTAAAGGCGTCAGATTTCTTTTGTTTTCAATCTCGATTAGCTCTTCTATGTACTGAACAAACTTCCAATTAAATATTGAGATTTTGTTTTATTGATTCCAAATATGTACTCTATGGGGCAGAAACATGGACATTACCCAAAAGCGATGAAAAAAATGATGGCTTTCAAAACGTAGGTATGAAAAAAAAATGAGAATTAGCTGAGTTAGATGGAAAACGAACGAGAAGGTGTTAAAATAGTAGGAGTACGGGAGAAAACAAGAATTTTAGATGTAATTAAGAGGAGGAAGAGGAACTGGTAGGGATATTGGCTGAGGAGGAACTGTATTATGAGTGACGTGCTAGAGGGTATGGTGGAAGGAAAGAGAGGGAGAGGCGGAGATTGTAGTTAAAGGAAGGTATTAAAACAGAAAATTGCTACGTAAGACGAAGAGACTAGCTGAGGACCACCGTACATCAAAGCTTCTGAGTTGCAGTAAACGACCTGCCAATAATGGCAGAATAGCTATGATGATGATAATGATATGTTTAACAATATAAGCCAAAAAAGAAAGAGAAATTAAAATAATATTGATTATAATCAAACCACGTTTAAGGAAATCTGCAATATTTCGAGTTTGCTGTTGCTTTAATGCAAATAGTTCCTGCACTTCGTTCCTATGCACTGATAAACGATGTTTTTTCAAGCCTAAAGTGTTTTTTTTTTTTCAATTTTTATTGCCACTTTGCTTCGACTGTTTGCATAGTTTGTATAACCCATACGAATGCTCCCCACTTCCCGCAACAACTTCGAAATACGCATGAAATTTCTTTTTTGCGCTCTCCACTTGCGCTTTTTTACTTTGCAAATAAAGTTGAATTTCAATTTCTTCTTACTGGACGCTTGTGGCGTTTCGTCAGCAGACTGTCTGAGGCAAAGCAACTGAAGGGTGAAAAATAAATTCGTCTTTTGCTATATTTATCCCAGGACGAGCCGACAAACTTGACCAGCTCGAAGGTCAAAGGTTTAAGTTTACTCCAGACAACACACATCTGTACAATAGTGTCTGGTTTCCCGATACATAATCCTTATTGTTTAAAAACGCAGGAATGCATCGCAATCCAGCACCAATGATACATTTCTTTGTGTGCAACAAGCGTTCATTAGAATAACACCTATGTGACTTGAAAACGAGTAATAACTATAGAAAACGCGAACAATCGATTCACAAAACGACATAATGTAGCTATATGCTACACAGGCAGATCGACTCACACGGATTGCATAAACTACTGGGGACACATTTACTCGAGCGTCATTTTTACTGAAACCAAGAACTTCAAGTGAAATATGTAATGATGTTTCCCCTTCCTTTTTACATTCTATAAAAAATAATTCAAGTAATACCGGTACTTGTGCAAGACTCTTGCGCAAGAGTCTTGGTCTTGGTGTTGGTCTTGGATCGGGATTCCTGGTCTTGGTCTTGGTCTTGCAAGCAAAACTCTTGCAAAAACTGCAAGACCAAGACTCTTGCGCTCATCACTAATTCAGAAGATACTGTCTACAATGCAGTGAGCAGAGTGTGTTGGTAGGTCAGACTGAGTCGGTGGGTCGCAGTGGGTCATGGTGGATGGTGGGTTGCAGTGGGTCACGGTGGGTGGTGGGTCACAGCCCTAACAGCACAAGATGTGCTAGGCATGTGCCATTTAGGTGTCCCAGCTACTTTTTAGGTACCCGACACTTAGCACATATGATATTCGTGTGCTAAGTATGTACTTCAGCTACCTACGTTTTTAGGTACTTGTTACACCTAATTGATGTTTGCAACTATGTACCACAAATATAGCATTTATATACCTGGCTCAGTTTCGCACTCTAACAGTCACTTGTTCTTATATCGTCACTTGGGACATATATTCTGTCATGTTCTTGGTACGTCCTTTAGGTACATACCCTGTTTCAGATACCCTAAAAGCACAAGATGTGCTAGGCATGGTTATAGAGGTGTTCTAAATTCATCTCCTACATTTGATGCATTTGTTGCTTCTTTTTCTAAGCGATTGTGTACTAGAAACAACAAATGCATCAACTTTATTAGATGGCAACTGTCGCCGATCATTTGAAAGTGAATATTCAAGAACCATGAAATAAAGTAAATAGACACTCGTCATTTTGTTATAAAATTACATGGCGAGCAGATTTTATCTGATCCCAAACGGTTATCGTCGAATATACGCGGCTAAAGGAGCACTCTGATTAGTCAAATTCAAAAGACCTCAACAATTTATCCTTCTACAAGCGACGTTCTCTTCATCGCCTTTGTGGCCAAGTCGGAAGAGCATCCGGCTCCTAATCCAAAGGTTGGTGGTTCGCGCGCGCCCACCCTACCCTACCCTGAGGTAATTTTTTTCACTTGTTAAAAGTGTTTTTAGACTCACCTTAATGCAAACACATTACGCATATAGGCGATTTAACATATTTTGGGGGAGTAATTTTGTGGTTCATTGACGCTTACGCCATGGGGAACATACCTGGAACATATTAGGCACGTTCCGCAGGTACATGTCAGGCATGTGCCTAGGGGCGGACATATACTGTGACTATCACTTGTTATCCATGTTATTTCTCTCTCATAAGTACATAAGAGACATACCTGGCACATTCCCATGTACCTGAGGGAACATGATAGGCATATGCCTGCTATGTACTTGTACTGTTAAGGAGTAGGGATGGCCTTTTTCGAAAAATCTGTTTTTCGATTTTCGGAAATTTCATTTTTCGTTTTTTCGTTTTTCGCTTTTTCGAAAAATTTTTCGTTTTTCGTTTTTTCGAAAAATTTTTCGTTTTTCGTTTTTCGAAAAATTTTTCGTTTTTCGTTTTCCGAAAAATTTTTCGTTTTTCGTTTTTCGAAAAATTTTTCGTTTTTCGTTTTTCGAAAAAATTTTAGTTTTTCGTTTTTCGAAAAATTTTTCGTTTTTCGAAAAATTTTTCGTTTTTCGAAAAAATTTTCGTTTTTCGAATAAAATTTCGTTTTTCGTTTTTAGTTTTCGAAAAAGTATTTTTCGAAAAAATGTGGCATCCCTAATCTCAAGATTAAAGAGATTCGCAGTCACGTCCGGATGTGTCCAACACTGGCACTAGTACCCGTAGAGTATATTTCTGATGGTTTGTTGATCAACATGGAGGCTGTCCGATTAGACGAAGAGTCGAAGTCTTCAATGATTAGGAGCAATGGCTGGAAAATCGAAATTTTTCTCCGGAAAGTTGGAATTGTAGCAGTCACAGGAATCGAACAAATAAAGCAGTAGAAGACTGACACAAATGCTTAAACAAAATATTATCCAGAACCGCTGCACATTTCCAGTCTTGTGAAGACTATTGAGGGAAGATTCTATATGTAATCATGTTTTCAGAAGAATGGAAATGCTGAGCATTACTCAAAAGAACGGAAAAGCCATGTATATGAAAGTTGACGATAGGATACAGTCAATACTTCATAATTTGAGAGAACATGTTGACCTGAGAAAATGTCTCAGTCGCTTGAGCTTTGTATGTACATAACCTTGAACAATTTCCTATGGGGGCGCGGTGGCTCAGTGGTAGAGCGTTCACCTCCGGTGCTTGGGGTCCCTGGTTCGATCCCAGCTCGCACCGTGTGGACCTTGTGGTGGACAAACACCGTGCTCGTGGGTTTTCTCGGGGTTCTCCCGTTTCCTCATTTCATAGCGTTGCACCATTTCATCCATTATTTTGCTCATCAGCATCTCCCTTAGTTACGCAGCCCCATTCGAGGTCCCTCGTGACTATATGTTTAGCGTATGTGTTTTCGGTTCGGGAGACCGGGTTCGATTCCAGCCTGGAGCTTAAGTGGTTTGTATCTCATGTTATGCTGAGTTCACGTCTCTATAACTGAGTAGGACGCTAAACTAAAACCAATATCCTCATCATCATCGGAACACATTTGCAAGGTGTTGAGCTTAAAATAAAAACTAGATTGCGAATCTTCTATTTTTATGTTTTCTTTTCACTTGAAAAATATTTTGAGTCTCTTTAAAAGAAGAAAACACAACAATCATTTGAGGTTTTACATTTAAAGAAAGAAAAAAAAGATTAATTAGGCTTATATTATATGGAACTTCTCCACTTTATAGTATAAAAATTTGAGATGGGCCATTTATCTTGATACGCCCATGTAATTTTGAAACTAATTGACAAAAATGGCTGGAATTTTGTAAGATGCAAATAACGACAAGGGAACTCTGTCTAATAAACTCTGCAGTACCAACAAATTAATAGTGTTGCCAACATAATATAAAGTTATATTTTTAACTACACTATGCCATGTTATTACATATCTCAAATCTAAATATTAAACGAAACCTTACAACACAAATTTGTTATTCAGTGTTGCAAATTAAGGACGCTGCAATATGACAAGCATCTAAACTTTAGAAACCTGATAATAGTATTAATAAAAGCAGAGGCGGATTCAGGACGAATTCAACGGTGAGGAAAGAAGGTAGTGAAAGATTCTGTTTTCTCTCTCACCGACTTTTGCAGCACTGGTGATTGTGAAACTCAGGGAGGTGAATAACCTTTCCCCCCCTGGATCTGTCTATGAATAGAAGTGAGACGGACAGTGAAATGCAAACCCGAAATACCTTAGTGTCGAATACTATGACCATGGCTTATTTCGAATGAATACAAGAAATTAAAAATTAGACTTTTTTCGAAAAATTTCCTACATAAACAGAACGTCTAATCATGTAGGTGATTCTCAAAAGACGTAAACTTCTCGGAGCCGTTACAGCAATTTGATATCTCAAATCGTTCAGGAGATATGAAAAACGTGAATACTGATAGTGATATTCCTAAAAATGACGTATTTGGGGATTGTTCGTAATATATCTTGATTCTCTTTGCTTTTATAACATTACAGAAACAAATTTTGGTACTTGTAATTACAATAAATTCTTGCAATTACATAATTTTAACCAGTGTTGCAAACTTTACCAATGTGTATCACATCTCCAGATCAGTTTGAGATATCAAATTGCTGTAAACTGCATTATGATCTTTACGTCCGTTGAAAACCTTCTATGTTGTTGGATATGATACTCATCCAAGCAGTTATCGAAATAAAATCTTTCTGAAAAAAAAGTCAAATTTTCAATCCCTTACGTGAAGACTAGGGATGCACGCGAGACGAGACGAGACGAGAAATGGAAAAGTCTCGTCTCGTCTCGCAGCCTCAAATGTTAGTCTCGTCTCGCGTCTCGTCTCGTCTCGCAAATGTGAAGTCTCGTCTCGCGTCTCGCATAAAATTTTGAGTCTCGTCTCGCGTCTCGCGCGAGACTTTCTCGCATGGTCTCGCAGTCTCGCATATATTCTGGGTCAAAATTTTGCAATGTGTTATTCTATGGCTATTAATGAATGATGATGTGATTCTGTCCGAAGGCAGGTATTTGACCTGAAAGTCCATTGGCAAGGTGAATCCATAGTGATTTGCCATTGCTTTCCATTGGATGAATGTTCATAACATCCTAAGGAGACGGAACCTAGAGTTCATGGTATCCGAACTTGTATCCCCTCCGCTCCAAATTAAAAGAAAAGTTGTGCTGGAATTTGATTGCTGGGCCATTAATTTTCGTCAAATTAATAGCATAATTTACAGCAAAACCAGCATAAATTGTTGCTGGATCCAACATTGTTTTCCAGCTTAGAGTTCTCCAACAATATTTTCCAGTATGCCATGCTGGCATATTTTCGCCCCGAAAAAAAAGTCGCCAATGTAATTAGGATATAAAGAATATAACGTTTCCATATATGTTTTTCTGAACTCATTGAACCAAACCCGGATTTTTTTTTTTTGCTAGTCGTGGACGACTAGCTCCCGCCCAAAGGGTACCGCCCTTTATATCGGGAAGTGGAGTAAAGGAATGATGGGGATTGGAAAATTGTGGATGGGTACTGGGAGATTTATTAAACTTTATTTCAACATTTTATTTTACATCATCATAAATATATTGGAGCATTTTCTGATCAACAGACTAGTATATCATATATTATGAGAAGGGTCGGACATTATGGCCGTTAACCATAATCATAGTTAAAGGTGGATGGGAATGGATGGTAATGAGGTGCACAAGACGTCACAGCAACGGGTTTTGTTAGCAAGACAAATGTGTGTTATCTTCTGATCTGGGGGCAACTCCGGATCTGATGGAGACAGGGGAAGCCCAGTTAAACAAGAGGACTACTGTGCATAAGATGGAATAATGCAAGGTGATGCCGTGTCAGTGGTGTAGTCTGTGATGAAAAGATGGCCAGGACTGTCAGGTGGTAAGGAGAAGTGGTACAAGGTAAATAGGAGCGAAAGAGGGGTATGACGGAGAAGGACATCGGTCGGGTGTAAAGCAAAGTGATGCATCGTGTCTAGAAGTAGGGGATGATGAGTTTGAAAGCGAGTTGAAATGTAGCGGAGGCGTAGGGTTTCAAGGTGATAGAGTATGTGGGGAAATGGGGTGCGATCATAGAGTTCTTGAGTTGGGCTGGGAAGGCGGATACGGAAAGCTAATCGGAGGGCGTGTCGTTCAAGAATTTGAAGTCTGGTATAAAATGAGGGAGCTGCGGCTATCCAGGCTGTAAAACCGAAGGTGAGAACTGGGCGGAGAAAAACTTTGTAGGTGGTTAATAGGGTATGGGTGTTCAATCCCCAGGTAGTACCAGTGATACGGCGTAAAAGGTTGAGGCGATTATAGGCTTTGGCGCAGATGGACCTGAGATGAGCAGTCCATTTAAGATGTCTGTCAAAAACTATACGTAGATAAGTGACGGTGTTTCGAGGCTGAAGAGGAACGGTGTCAACATGAACATGAAAGTTAGCAGGGTTGCGATACACGCGAGAGCGTTTGTTTGGAGGAAGAAAGATAATGGTTTGTGTTTTAGCAGCATTTAGGGTCTGTCGCCAGTGATTGCACCATGAGAGAAATGTCAATAGCAATCTGCAGAGTTCGATTTATCTCTTGAATAGTGTTGGCTATGGCGAGAAAGGCTGTGTCATCTGCAAATTGATATAAACTGATATTTCTAGGCAGAATAGGAAAGTCGGCCACATATAACAGATATAATAACGGAGATAGTGAGGAACCTTTAGGAAAACCAGAATGGAGAAATATAGGGTGCGAGAGGTGGTTGTTGATAGATATATAACTAAGGCGGCAAGAAAGAAAGTGGAAGATGAAACGGATGTAACACAGAGAAAGGCGGTAAGAGAAGAGTTTGTACAGAAGACCAAGATGCCACATCTTATCAAAAGCTTTTTCCAAATCGAACAAGACAAGGCAGGAAGGTTTGGATGTGTTGAACTGCATTGTGATATGGATGGTAAGGCGCATAAGCTGATCATTGATACTATAAGAAGGTCGAAAGCCTGCTTGTGGAAGAGGAAGAAGATTATGAGCGGAAAGATGACGATGTAGACGTGTGACAAGGATGCGTTCCAGAATTTTGCTGAATACAAGAGTGAGCTGAATAGGCCGGTAAGAAGAGACATCATGTGGAGGTTTGTTTGGTTTGGGAAACATTAGAGTGATCGATGATTTCCAGTGAGTCGGAATCTAGGCTGTGCGCAAAATAAAGGTGTAAATAACTGCAAGTAAATGGAGAAGAACATAGGAAGCCTCTTTGATATGTCGGTAAGAAATACGATCAGCGCCTGGAGCCGATTGACGTTTTCTGGCGACTGTACTGCTGATATCTTCGACCGTAATAGGAGCAGTAAGATAACTATTTGCAGGTAAATGGTGGTTGGAATTGGGTTGGAGATTGGGTGAAGAAAGATTGAGATTTTCTGCTGGATGACGGCGTATTGATGGGTCAGATGCAAGAGGAGTGAAAATGCCTTGAAGATAATCAGCAAAGGCGTTTGCTTTAGCAGTATCGTCAGAGAGAGCTTCGTCTTCAGCTAAGAGAGGGTACGGTATACGAGATGATCGGCCAGTGACTTGGTGGAATCGCTTCCAGTACCGGGTAGGATGGGTGATGGTGGAAAGATCATTGCAGCTAGTGATCCAACGACGACGTTTGTAAGCAACGAGATAGTTGTGAACAGTGTGTTGATACTGACGGTGGAGACGGACAGACTCAAGGTTACCAGTGTGAGTGAAATCTCGATAATGTGCCCGGGAACGTTTGATAAGTGTAAGATACTGAGGAGGAAGAGCTGGTTTATAAGCATGAGCGGTGCGATGCGGAATATTTTGGGCAGAGGCAGTGTGGATGGAAGCTGTTGGCAAGAATTGTTCCCTTAGAATAGG
The DNA here is from genome assembly GCF_964235325.1 of Thermobia domestica. Classification (NCBI taxonomy): domain Eukaryota; kingdom Metazoa; phylum Arthropoda; class Insecta; order Zygentoma; family Lepismatidae; genus Thermobia; species Thermobia domestica. The sequence continues at coordinate 189,887,346 of NC_137459.1, read as the reverse complement.
TTTGAACTTTCTTTTCAGAAAGTTTAAACTCTCTAGCATTAAATTTATGGAAGCAGCAGAGAAAATATAAAAATACCTTACTTGTGTAGGAGAACAGTGCTGCCATCTATTGTCACCTATCTCCTTTTACACCAACCACCAAGGAATAACGTTACTTGTGTCAACGGAGTTGTGGATAACGCAATATGTTAACAATTGGGAGAATCAAAATATACAGCAAACTATACTTGATACGAAAAATGCTTTCTTGATCAATTTCCAGATCATACAGTTGAACTAACTGCAGTGTTGCCAGAATATCAAAACCTGAAAAGTTTTGGATAACCCGACACCACTGGTGTCAAGCCACACAGACCACATTTATTTTGATATTCTGATATTCTGAGCTAAGTAAAATGCTGACCTTACAAGAACGCGGTTTCGTGTAACTTCCTACTTCAGCACCTCAGTTGTAGACCGCACTTTATCGCTTGCTGAGAGGCATTCTATCCGAAGAAAAGGAAATGTTGGGTCTGACAGACTAGGCGGCAGTACTCGTGTTACTCAAATGAGACGTTATTAATTTTTTTTTTTTAAAAAAAAGTGTAAGTCCCACCAAACCTATAGGGAGATCCTACCAAACCAGTGTTTGAATTAAACTTCCGAACTAGAGGGGGATGTTTTTGATAAATATATAGAAAGAAAATACTTATTCCATGTAAAAATATCATGTTATTTCTGCGAGCCGTGCCGGGAACAAACTTTGACGAGAGGGGATTTCCCCGCCATCCCCCAAAATTAATCGCTAGTAGTAATGTGAAAAAGACAGAAACAACAGAAATATCACATTTCGCAGCAATAGGGAGTCAGACCAAAAACAGAAGTTCATGTATTCGTGCGCGCCCGCGTGTATGTGTTTGTATCGCAAAATAAAGTCCTAAATCGGTGCTGTAATAAATTTCCAATTTACAAAGCTTTTCTTTTTTAATGATGTTTAGAAACTAAAGAAGGTTTTATTCTGAAAATCAACCTTGATTAATAATAAATCTCATAAAATGTCTATTGCCCCAATCACTTTTTTGTTCCTGGAGGCATTAACGCTCAACTTAGAAAACTCAATAAATGTAAAATCACTAAATATACAATTAAATGTAATTCATAAATGTTGCGAGACTGCGAGAAGTCTCGCGAGACTTCTCGTGCGAGACTTAACCGAGTCTCGTCTCGCGTCTCGTCTCGCATGGTTTAGTCTCGTCTCGCGTCTCGCATGAAAATTTCAGTCTCGTCTCGTGTCTCGCGTGCATCCCTAGTGAAGACTAAGGAGCATGGAAGCTTCTCAGTTGCGGCAAGTGACTTGCCAATAATGGCAGAATACCTATGATGACAACTTTGTACCTATTTATTTGAAATAAATCATATCATGATCATAGTATGTAATGTGCTAATGTGCTGTGGATGTGCATGCCCCGTCCAAGTTATTATTTATTACTATTATAGAAGCCTAAAACATTTGGATCTTTGAAGGCCCGTGCTGGCCCACCGGGACACCGGGACATGTCCCGGTGCGCCCTCCCAAACATCTCATTATAAATAAAGGTACAACTTTTTTATATATATAGATCTAATAAATTCTTACATTTATTATTGCTAAAGAACTGGTGGTGAATACAGCGCGTTCTTTACATAAGACGCCCTCGCGAACTACATCAAAAATAAACAGTTTTATTTATTCTTCTGTATGGCACAATTTTGTACACTGAATACATACTGTTACTGTTGGTAAAAAACCCATGAAGGTTACAGTGCGCCCTCTATATAAGGCGCTCTTGCGGAACCTCACCAAAGATAAACGGTTTTATTTATTCTTCTGTATGGCATAGTTCTGTACAATGAATGCATACTATTACTGTTGGTAAAGAACCCGTGAAAGGTACAATGCGCCCTTTATGTAAGGCGCCCTTGTGAAACCAAATCAAAGATAAACGGTTTAATTTATTCTGCGGTATGACACAGTTCTATACAATAAATACTTACTGTTACTGTGGGTAAAGAAACCGTGAAGAGTACAGTGCGCCTTTTACGTAAGGCACCCTTGCAAAACAACATCAAAGATAAAAGTTTAATTTATTCTTCTGTATATTGGTGGATCCACGACCACGTGGGGGCAGAGGGGGCGACCGCTCCCCCAAAGGTATTTTACTTCCAGTTTACTTTCGGAAATAAAAATATTGTCTTTTCAATCTGGCCGATCCAATCTGTGTGACAAGCCTAGCAGAGTCTAATCAAAATGTATGGTACTTAATACAGACATATTTGAATTGTGAATACTTCTGTCCCTAGTTCCTTGAGACTGTCACCATAAGCCGCAAACGAGCGAGAATGATTTATTCGTTGAACGAACAGCTGTAGGAAGAAGGAAAGATGGATCACTCTTTGAACTAAAAATGTATATTTTAAAACTATATCCTAGAAAAAAATGATGTGTGATTCAAAACCCGAATCTTCAATTACGTTTACTTTGAATAAAAAGAAATATAGAATATTCAGCGCTCCTTACCGAAAAGCTCTCTGAATCTAAAAGGAGACTTTTCGGTTGGTTGATTGATTGATATGTATTTATGTCGTTTGTCAAAAGCGATGCTTTACAGAACGAGAACTAGAGTTTAAAGTTGGATCTGAACCACTGCAGTGCGTTCTATGTTCACTTACCTTGTATCAAACCACAGAACCTGATGCATCAACTATCAAAGGTATGTCCGCTAGCTACTACATCAACAAAGAACTGTGACTTTTGGGGTTCAACACGGAAACATTCATTGTGACTTTTAATGGCATTTCATCTTTTCTTAGGAAATAATACAAGCTACAAGCTGTTATTGTAATCATATATAAAGAAGTCGTCCTGATCTTCGCACAGGCCAAACCGCTTAAGCAAGAAACTTGAAATTCGGACAGTAGATAAGATTTTCGATCTAAGGTATCACTAAGGAAGGATTTTTGGGAAATTCAAAGAAAGGAAGGGGGAATGGGGTGGGAATTATTTTAATAAGATGATCATCTCTCCGAATCCCTTAAGGTTAGAAAACTGAAATTTTGATTTTGATTTCTCATTTAAAATAATGCGTTTCAACATTTTTTGATACTTCAGTAAAATGGGGAAAAGAGGTGTAAAGAAAAGGGGGCGGGGATTGCAATTATCATAATAAGATATCAATATCTAAGAATCTTTGAAGGTTAGAAACATGGAATTAGATATATGGACTTCTCACTTAAAACAATTCAATATATATTTCAGCGTTTTGTATTATTATTATTATTATTATTATTATTATTATTATTATTATTATTATTATTATTATTATTATTATTATTATTATTATAAGATGCCTATATTTCGGGATTCCTTACGGCTAGAGACATGAAAGTTGCTAATTTGATTATTCATTTAAAATAATGAAACATGTATTTGAGCATTTTTTGCCACTTAACGTACAGTAGAAAGGCAAAAAAAAGAAAAAAATAGGTGAGGGTTGACTAAAATGCCTTGCGAGGTGTTTGAATTTCGTGACAGCGTTTTAGCTCGATTCAATTATATGTATATGAAAGACACAGAAGGGAGAACGCAAAATATTGTGCCACAATACACGTAGAAGCATTTTCTACATTGTACAGGGCCGTATTCCGAACAAATTGGGGGTCTGGGAGCGAAATCCCACCTAGGTAAAGGCTACTATAATATAATTTTATTGTTGTTGTAGGCATACATGTTTCTAAATGCTGCTTTTAAGAAATTAATTAATAGAGCCAATTTCCAACACCCTCTTCCTCGTCTGGTCTTTTTTTTTTTTTTTTTTTTTTTTACATACTCAATTATACCACTGCAAAAGCAGAGTATTCGGACAAAATACCCTATACGGTGTTTAAAGTCCCCAGTTTGATTCCCGTTGAGGATACATTTCAACGAAAAATGTGGTTCGGATTCCATTACAATCAATAAGTGCACGTCTCCTTTAGCCGTCATGTCACTACCATGGAACGTTAAGCTCAAGCAACAAATCAAAATACCCTATGTATAGAGGTCTACACTTTTGTAATAGTATCCTATATTTGTCTTCTTGCTCTCTCCTGCTTAAGTTAAAAATTCCTGAATGTACCAGAAATTGAATTCCTTACACATTCATCTTTAAATGCATCAATTGAGTATAGTTGGGAGCTTTTCTTGAGAAATGAACTATTCCATGCACACATAACGTCAAGGCTTATCAATGACTCCCCAACTCCTCGTGAATCCTGGGTTCTATACCAATCATAGAAATGTTTTCTTCACCTTTGATACATCAGAAGATTTTGGTACGACTTATGTAGCCGCAATCTTAACGCGCAGTTAAGAAAATGTCAATAATGTTGATAAACTGAAATCATGGTGAAATATTGAGTTTAGCAAAACGAAACGTAACGGAAATCCAACATCTTGCCCTCAGGAAATGTTCTTTCCATAGCGCCATAGATCAAAGATCAGATCAGAGAGACAGTGAAAAAAAAATGTCATGGATAGGGGTCGACGAACGTCAAGGCATTCTATTGGATAATGAAATTGATAGTTATATCAAACTTCATGTTTTCTTGCGATCACTTTAGTGAAACAAAGGGAAGCTATATTTATATACACAGAGGAGATATGGGAGAGGCTCGTGGCAGATAACAGGTGACATATAAATGCAATCGTCAATATAGTACTTTGTGTAAGTACTGTGCAAGACAGTGCATCTGATATATTGTGGTGACTAAGTGTGAAGTGAATTATGATACCGCCACGCCTCCGAAACGGAAGTTCGTATTTAATTTAACTCTAGAGAAAGAATATACTTTCATAAAATAATAATAATAATAATAATAATAATAATAATAATAATAATAATAAAATCGGGTCACAAAATATAATCTGAGAATCAGGTTTACGCCCCCCCTCCTCTCCAGCCCCAGATTCATATGTGTCCCATTTTTGCAAATTAAAATTCTGGTCACTTTTAGGCTATCTCATCTTCCAGAAAGCGAACCGCACCTCCAAACGATACCTCTGGATCCGCTAGTGCTTCTGTATGGCACAGTTCTATACAATATACATACTGTTATCGTTGGAAAAGAACCCGTCAAGGCACCCTTGCAAAACAACATCAAAGATAAACGGTTTTATTTATTTTTCTGTATGGCTTAGTTCTATAAAATGAATACATGCTGTTACTGTGGGTGAAGAACCCGTGAAGGGTGCAGTGCGTCCCGCGCATACAGCACCCTGCGAAACACCACGTTAGAGGGAAGTGGTTTTAATTGTCCTTCTGTATATCAGTTCTATATAGTAAATTCATATAGTCATTGGCGCAAATCCCGAGAGGATGAGGGGGACATGTCCCCAACCTTGGAACTACGGGGGACTGTCCCCTCAATAATTCGATTTGAAATGTGTTTTTGGAGGAGAAATGTGATGATTTGTGTCCGACTGCCACAAAGGAAAGTGAGATGAAATTGATGTCTCTTGGCTTGTTTCATTTTAAAAAAAGAATCGTATTCTTTCATATTTCAAACTGAACTTCGTATCCTGGCGTATTTACGTCACACCAATCTGTATTAATTCAGCTCCCGTTACTTGGACACAAATTGCAATAAGTGTCAGAAAAGGATATGTGCCTCTCCTCATGCTGGAAAATTGTATCAGCTGTAGATAGGGCATAAATCCCGAGGAAATGGGGAGCCTGGCCCCCAATTTCAATACATTAAATTCGTCTTTAATTATTGTTAGTCTATTTATTTAATTCCTGTAACGATTCCTATAATGCTATTGAGATCATCATCATTTTTCTCAAATAATAGTATTCTTGCGTCATACATAATTTATTTTCTTTCTTCATAGTTTTGGGAAAGTCATTATTTAAGTTATTATAAAATAAGTGTCTTAAAATTTAATGCGGTCTAAGTAGAAGCATACCAATTACAAATATGCATGTATTCAGATTTCAGAATAAGTTCATGGCACTGATTTGTAATACTGATATTTACCACTATTTCATCTACATCGCCTGATATATAATATACATGTTCACCTCAGAAAGCAGATTCATCTGAGTCTCATCTGCCCCTTCGCCACCAAAAAAAGCCTTAAATCTGCCCGTCTCCCAATATTGAAGACAACTGTGCTCCCCCAGTTTCTTTGGGAGCCACCCTTGCACCGCCACTGCACTTTATCCGATTGTACACTAATGGAATCTATGACTAACAATAATGGACATTCACTTTTGCCCAATTTCAATCCGACATTTTGTTCTGGAGTATGTCTGTTTTTGCATTTTTCCGAAAATTTTCGGATGGTCATCGCTCCGAGGCATTTCTACACCCAGGTTGGTCTATACTTTTCTTTTTATCTTGGAGACAGAAATTAAATCTTCCAAAAGACACACACACACACACACACACATATATATATATATATATATATATATATATATATATATATATATATATATATATATATATATATATATATAACGTAATCACGTTTGTATGAGCGCCCTCTTGGTAGACTTGTCCACCGCCCTCATTAGTAAGCCAGCACGGGCCTGGATCTTTGTGGATGTTTGTGATACTGTAGCATCCTTAGTTTGTAACAAAATTTCAGCCTTTTTTTATATTATTCTAAAAGTTACAAGAGTGTAAAGATAAATAGTCCACTAAGTGTGTTCGTGTCACGTTATTTTTTTATTTTTACTCTAAGAGTGTCAAACACGAGTATCCTCTAAATAAATCTTATCTACCCCACTCGGGGAGGAAGCTAGAAGATTCAAATGACACCAATGTACAATCACTTACCTCTGTTTCTTTTGTGGCTCCATCTCTGGATCACCCTCGGCCTCAATAATCTCTTCCAGTGACTGCTATCTTGATGTTTCCTGTATAACACCAACGTGTCGTAATCTTAAATGGTACACCCAAGCCAGTCGTTGAATTTCGATTGTGGATAATACTTCGACAGTAATTGCATTTTGAAGAAACACCATCATTTTCACGAGTGAAATGTTCCCATATATTCGACTTTCCCATTGTAAATACTTCCCGAAAATATCTCTTCTTGCAGTTACCTTATATAGTTCGAAACAAGCTCTGCGTTGGTAACTGATATAATGAACTCAGTTGGGTATTCCTCATAACGAACTAATGCTTCTCCCACTAGGACAATAAACATATCAGAAGTGTTGATATCGTAGGACACGTGTCCTTTCTCTAAACAACAATCTTTTATTGTTACCAAAATATTCAGTCACAGCGAATACGAAACCACGTACCGTATCAACAAAGGCGAGTACGAGATAGCTAGCTAAAAGCAGTCTCAAATAGCTATTACGATTAGAACACGCCGCATCAGCGAAATAAGATACTATTCAATTTCAGTCAGGGAGTAAAGCTTATCTGTATGTAATGATGCGTTTCTTTTCTTTTGTTTATAACTTCAATCAAACCAGGCAGGGAAGGAAATGTTGCTCTTTCGCAACTTCAAATTTCTCATCAGTTTCGTTTCGTCCCTTCGTGTTCCATCTCCTTCTGTTTCGATTTTTTTCGTTTTTCGTTTTCCGAAAAATTTTTCGTTTTTCGTTTCCGAAAAATTTTTCGTTTTTCGTTTTTCGAAAAATTTTTCGTTTTTCGTTTTCCGAAAAATTTTTCGTTTTTCGTTTTTCGAAAAATTTTTCGTTTTTCGTTTTCCGAAAAATTTTTCGTTTTTCGTTTTCCGAAAAATTTTTCGTTTTTCGTTTTTCGAAAAATTTTTCGTTTTTCGTTTTTCGTTTTCGAAAAATCCATTTTTCGAGAAAGTATTTTTCGAAAAAATGTGGCCATCCCTATTAAGGAGTGGGTCACATGCTGTTGACCCATTACACCACTGAACCACTCCATCTCTGGTTAAGTCAGTTTCGTAGAATACTACTGTGTATAATGGGACTTTGAAGCAAAAGTTGAAATTAAAATGCGAAACGTTTTAAAATCATAGAAAACAACACTGGTAGAAAGCGGTTTCATCCTATAATCGGGGTTACTTTTCACCTTTGCAAAATAACCCCTTAGATAGGTAATTATTACTACTGGTACTCCTGCCTTCTAATTTCAGTTAAATTTCCTATTAAGATAGGTGTTGGAATGGATTTCTTGTTCGGAAATAAATTACGAACAGTAGCGGATCCAGAAAAATAGTTTGAGAAGGGCTTCATTCAGAAAGCCTTTGTTTTTTCAGAAATCACTAGACTTTTGGGAGGGCTTGAAGTTTATACGGATAGGAATGACTAACATTAGATTTTTCTAAAAAAAATCCTGCAATTTTGGTGGTTTTCAGCCTCAAAGCCCCAAACCCCGTAAATCTTCCACTGATTACGGTTGGGATATTTTTGGACATAATGAGCAACCAAGGCAAATCAGTTCACGGGGATTTTTTCTGTTCCTGAGTTGGCAATTTTGTGGGAAACATGCTAAACTATCAGAATGTGGTTCCTGTGCCGGTACCAGAAAATACAAAATTTTCTTTACAAATGTCGATAATTCATATTAAGTATTGATACCAGTACCATCATTCTAATATCAATATTTGTAGACTGCATGCAGTTTTGTGTAGGAAGTGAAATGTATAAATACTGAAGGGAAAACATTGCACAGAAATAATATATTCGTATGTTGCACATACTTTTTTGTATATGGTGCAAAGTATCCTTAACTAGGTGGTAACTTTGCACCGAAGTTTATATGGTAATATTGAAGGTTTACTAATGCACTTGCACGAATGTTTTCCTTACATACCTAGCTATTATATGTGCAAAATGCAGTGTTCGAAATGATTACATTTGTAAGTTACATGCGATTTTCTTTAAAAATCCCTTACATCTGGTGCAAAGTAACCCCATCTTACGGTACCAAATTTGTTACGCAGTGTTGCGCACTAAGGACGCTAGAGTATTACAAACAACGTGGCCACTAAAATGTGGATATTTGTGGTACTGTAGCGTCCTTAGTTTTCTACACTGAATAATAAATGCTCCATTGAAAGTTTTTCGTTTAACACATAGTTTTGAAAAAATGCAATAATATAAGGTAATGTCTTGTGAAAAGTTATAACTTTATGTTGGGTTGGCAACACTGTTAACCTTTTTGTAATGCAGAGTAGACCAAACATTGTCCATTCTTCGATATTTACATGGTACAGAATTTCAGCGTTTTTCGATTATTAGTTTAAAAGTTACCAGAACGTATCAAGATTAAAGGTGCACCCTGTATGCTTGTTCCTTTCTATATGCAGTATATTATTTCTGAGATTTTCAGATCACTGCCATTGTTTGAAATCCGTCAAAAATTAATTAGTATGTCGCCTCCCATTACTGTTTCCGCTCTATGAAAATCAATATTAAAACCGGAAGTAATTGTACGTTTTTATCATTTGTGTTTACAATCGAGTAGTAGATTCGGAGATGGAAAGTATTCTTACAGTAAAGCCATACCAAAATCTGCTTCTCGCTATATGTGACCGGTTTCCACTATCGTGATCAGCGTTGAAAGGGTAAATCATATATTTGAGCCACTTCCGGTTTCAATAGATGAGAATAAAACTTATCTTCTTGAGATGTGGAATCCATATCAGAAACCCATTACTTACTATAATTTACCTTTTCTCTCTCCTTAAGATATATTTTGAAACCGGATGGCAGTGGCAGATCCAGAAAGGGGGAGCTCACCTCCTGAAGCAAAGATATAACTTGTTTGTGTTATTTCAACAAAATGAGACGATAAAACATTTTTTTTTTTTTTTTTGTACAATATATTGGAAAAGTCTTAAGTCCCATGTTATGTTGATAGATTTTAAATAAGGATGAAATTTGTATCTACTTTCCCATAGACCACTCTTCCTGCATCCATTATCTTAATCTCTAAAATACTCGTTCATAGAAGATAACCTTATAACAGGTTCTAACCTTCGGCTTCGATGAATCTACAAGGTTCATCTGAAATGTTCGAGACCTATATGTTAACAACCGCTAGTTAGGATAATGCGCCGGCGCAAATTCATTGACAGACATGTCAACTTGCGTTCCCTCTTGCTCAAATCACCGAATTGAAGCAGTGGTGCACTTATGACAAATCTAACTGAGTCAGTGAGAAAAGTAGACTGACAATATCCAAGATTAAGACGATGATAATCTCCTTCTTCTACAGCAAGAGCTTGATCTATCATGAATTTCTACCCGAGGGTCAAACTGTCAACACCGAAGTTTACAAAGGAGTTATGAAACATTTGCTGCAATGCGTCCGGCGGGTTTGGCTAGAAGTGTACCGGAGTGGACAGTGGAATTTCCTTCACGACAACGCTCGTCCGAACACTACGATTCGCGTGCTCAACTTTCTCGCTCAATGCATGGTCATTGTTCTTTAATACCTTCCTTATTCCTAGATTTAGCCCCAGCAGGCTTCTTTTTGTTTGACCGTCTTAAATTAGCCCTGAAAGGGTTACGCTTCACAGACGTCCGGATATCCAACAACGCATTACGACTGTGCTTCGAGTGATTCCATAAATAGCGTTCGCTGACAGTTTCCAACAGCTTTACAACCTATGTCAGAAGTGTGTTTAGCTAATGTTAATTACTTTGAAGGCCAGTAAAGAGATTTTGTTTGTAACTCGTATTTCGTTTATTTTCACCAAACTATTTAGATGTACAGGTTGCAGCAGAACCAACTAAGCAGTTTTAAGGAGCAATAAAAAGTAAATCTGGATATATAGAGAAAAAATTTATTTTCTAAATTAGTACAATATATCATTTTACATTCATTTAGTTTTGAAAATAGTGTCCTCAAGATGGCGGCCGTTAGCATTAATACATTGTTGTAGACGATCCATGAAGTTTCGAGCAGCTCTTACACACATATCGCGGCGTATGGCATTCACTTCGTCAATAATCCGCTGTTTTAACTCTGGTAGGGCGTTAGGGCGGCTTTTGAAAACCTTTTCCTTCAGATATCCCCAAAGAAAGTAGTTACAAATTGGGAAATCTGGTGACCGCGCAGGCCACTCGACATCACCCCTCAAAGAGACGAGGCGTCCCGGAAACATTTCTCTCAAAACATCAAGTGAAATTTGTAATGGAACATTACAATTTAATGTAATGATATTTTTGATGGGAGGGTCCCAGAAAATTTTGCACCGACTGTACTTCCTATTTAGAAAATATTTCTTTCGATCCATATAAATTATTTATTTGTTCGTTATTTTATTCCAAATTAACATGGAGGACGGTAAAAATTGTTTAGGAATCATATTTTGGGGGATTCATATCTTTATTTATATATTAATTAATTATAAATCTTATATATGCATATTTTAAATGGACGATTACAAATCTCACGGTGTCAGTGCTATTCGGAAATATAGTCCCACCATTGGATGGAAGTTTAGAATAATTAACCAATCTAAATTTTGGCACAATATTTTGGACTCTCTTGACCCCTCTTTTGGTACCAATGTTCATCTAAAGATCCGGTTCAATCCAGATTTTACCATTTTTTATTCGTTTTAAATACTCCACCGCCAAAAAAGCTTTACTTTGATTGGTGCAGTTACCCACGCAACATATTAAGGCGCGATCGTCTTCACTCTACATCGACGACCGGAAAAAAGAAAGCTGTGTGTTTGATCGGCTAGCAGATTTGAAGGAATTTTGACAGCATAGCCGAGTAAAACAGGTAAATTGTATATCCAGGTCAAAACTACACTACCCGGAAGCACAGGAGCTAAAATTTTGTAAATCTTAATAGTTAAAACAGACTAGGGTTCAGTGAAATGTAGCCGGATCCACAGGACGCCATGCCGGACGTAAACAATTAGTGTGGACAGGTTCGACATTAAGTGCATTTAATTTGGTGTGATAAACTCTTCATTTGCTTTGATTCAGAAATTTCAGTACAGTGATTATCCTTTTCACCCCTCCCAATATCTTATACAGCTAAGACCTGTCCGAGTAGTAATTTATTAATATAGATAGTAAGTGATTTTCTTACTAACCCACATGGCGGTATTTTGAGTTTCGCAATCTTTGTAACATTAGAATGATCGCTTAGGTTAACTTTAAGGGCTCCTGTTTTCATCCCGAATTGGGATAGCTTCCAGTAGGGATGGGTTAAATATTTAATTATCTAGATTTCCTTCCCTTTTAGGGAGGGGAACCTCTAAATTAATAGCTTTAGTATGTTCCCCTTGAACACGTTTTGACCAGTATCTGATAGAATATCATGAGTTAATCAGGACCAATTGGTTCAGTTTTCACTGTCCATTTCCTTCCTCTACATCAACTAGAGCCGATTTGAACAAAAATGGTAAACTCTGATGAGTTCTATGTGTGTTAAATAGATAATAAAATTAATGGTAGTGATGATTAGTATGTATTAGCATGATAAGTCTTGTAGTTTAAGTAGTATGTGTGTATTCGTAATGTAGTAAACATTTTCTTGTAGGAGTAATTGTGGTAGTGAGTGATTGGGAGCGTGAGATAATTAAATATGGACAGTGTGGTATTTACTATTCGATTTTCGTATTCCGTCATTAAATGAACTTATTATAATCCATATCTGAAAGTGAACGTAATATAGTACAATAATTCAGTGTACAAGGTCACATTTCGTGGTTTACAGTTTGATCAAATAGTTACTAGCGCCCTTGTGTCGAAATTCAGTACTATCAGTCGTGCATATTTTACCATTGAACCCAGTTAGTGATTTAGGTTTTACAAAATTGACCTTTATTTTCGAATTAAAACCGAGTAAACACAATTTCCGGCCCATATGAACAGATAGTTGGATAATGTGATTTGACACTTTAATATTCTGAAAACTGCGACATTCTGTGTAATCCAGTAATGAAAATATTTAAGTAAATAAACTATGCATAGATTCTTAACCGAAGTCAGCCAATGTGATGCTATTTCCGTTCTGAAATTACGATATTGACTTCTAAATTTTTCTTGTAGTTGCAGAATAATTTTCATTGTTGCTGTCAGAATGTTATCACATTCAGCAATATTATCGCACATATTTTATTTTTTGTGAATATTTCTATATAGAGAATTGTTTTAAAACAGCTGCGAAGTAAGATATAGGATGGTTTGTGTGGCAAAGAAGTCTTGGGTTCGAGTAATGTTTCTTGCGTGTTGGTCGGGACGCGATTTATAGATTTTTAAAATATATGATGAAATGTATAGTTCGGGCATAGATAGAAGAAACAGGGTGTCTAAAAAGAATACTGCGTTGTCAGAAGTTAATAAATATATGGATAAAATGGTAATATAAGTGAGAAATAAATGTAGTGTAGTAAAAGAGAATAGATGATAGGACACCCGTATAGTGTATACATGGGCCCAGTGTATTTTAGCCATATGTTGATATATATAGATGAAACGTAAATGTGTGGTGAGAATCGTTTCGAGTTCTGACCTCCACGCCGAGACATCACTCGACAAGGTAGGCGAGTTATATATCAGAATGTATTATTACTTCGTAGTTGAGTATGCCGTAACAGTAGTATTTATTTATAAACAATCTCGTCTGACAGCAGGGTAGGGATAGCATCATGTAATGGCTAACTAAATGAAATTGTTCATCGATCACGATACCAAATAGTTGGTGTTGGGCTGTTGTAAATTATGTTTACAGTCGGTTATGAAAGAGAAGATCCTATGACTCTGAGATTTTTTTTCTTCATACTACGCTACCATACAGTGTTTGTAGACTGAATAGGACAGACGGGGCAAATCAAATTAATATCTAGGTCATCACCGTACCCGGGCATCGACCCCTCCCCCCTTGAATATTTTCGTTTTCTTTCTCAGTTTTCAAACTAGATAGTGATGGAAATTAATCGATGCCTCAGAATTTAGCGCATTCTGCGAAGGGAAGCTATCGGTGATGTTCGGTCATTGAAATCACCGATCCAAAATTCAGTTTATTTAATTTTTTTTTATTTTGGCAAATCACTAATTAGGGATATCTTAACTATTATTTTACTCTAGTTTCATTACTATTCTGGATTCTTTTAGTTTCCGAGAGGTCGGATGATTTTTTTTCTTTTTGAAATTCTAAATTAACGCCTTCTCTAACCTTCCGGTGGATTTCCGGGATCTCCAAGGACTCAACCGGATACAGCGAGGAGGGGAATTTCCTTAAAGCTTTCGTCTTTCTAAAAATTCCCTTGCGGGCACAGACTAGTTGTGTGTTTGGAGATAACTTTTGAGTTTACGTATTTAAGTAAACAACCCCTTTTGGCATAAAAGAGAATATTTGGTTATAGTATGTTGTATACGTAAATTCGACCACTTATCTTTCGTAGTTGTAGTGTTCTGTCTCCTCTCTCCTACCTATTCTTTCTACTCCTTCTCTAAAGTTTTTTTTCTAAATTTTCAACCTTCCCCCCGATTTTGAAAGTATAATATATCAATGAATTAATGTATAATATATATTTTTTTAACCGAAATGACCAGCTGAGACATCTCGAGACACGATTCGTTTGATGAAATAGTTAGGGACTGGGTTTACATTATATTTGACCCATCGCCGAATTGAGTAACGATTCGGTACACCGTAATTTTCCACTTTCATTCCTTCACCATTGTCCGTCTGGGATTCTTTTTTGATCCAGTGGTCACTTTCAATTTATTTGATTTCCGTGAATGTTGTTGTAATATTGGGCCCAAAGTTAAGATAAAAATTGTTTGGTTTATATATGTTCATGTATTTAGGAATGTTCTGTGTTACGTGCCTGCCTCACATTTTTTTTCTTTCTTTGATCTACTCTCCAATTGAATATGTGAAAATTTAAAATTAATAGACGCGCGGTATAAATGAAAATAATATTTTATGATGATATGTCGGAAGTTTTGTTTCTTGGTGTAATGTTGCAACCTTCTTGGACAAATTATTGTTGGGGTTATGTAATTAAATGTGTGCGCGTGTATTAAATATATATATAGAGAGAGAGACGTCGAAATGTAAATATGTATGAAATATAGAATATTAAAGTGAAATGTAAAATGTTAAATTTATAATATGGATATATGTAAGAGCACCGCATCTGCCCCATACGTTTATTGGTTGCCATGGGTTCTAAGTAATGTTTTCCGACGAATGGAATAATGTAGCCTAATTTTCTTTTTAAGAATACCGCCGCGAACTTAAATAATTTTCTTTGTTCTGAATAAATGTAACTAGTGATCAGTAATGTAAACAGTTTCAATGGCATGCATTTCAAAATAACGGCAGGTCTAAAACGTAATCCCATCCCTCAACAAATATTATCCTTTAGTGATCAACCAGAAATTTCTTTTTTGGAAAGTGTACCTAGAATCCCCCCTGTTTTCCAGTGTGTATCCTATGACTTAACCAGTGTTTGCCACGATATAAATCACCATAATCCTCCCAACTATTAAAGATTTTCTCGAATATGACTACTATACGTAACGGTTATACGTAATTCACGAATAAAGTGTTATGATGTGTCCCAGTGATGAATGACTAACTAGTAACCTGGAGTTATTAAATAATGAATTCAAAAATGGACTGAACCAAGAGGAGAATCCTCCTCTGACCAAATGTTGTCGTTGAAATCCCTAGATGGATGGAATTTTCAGTATGCAAATACAGCTACAAACTGGTAGTTCGTGTATACTGGACAAATGGTTATTATAAAGCAATATATATGTGTATAAACATAAACTAAATTAAATCGAGCGAAATGTGTTGGACACTACCTTTAGTGCATTAACAGTGGTCTTGAATGCTCGAGTTTGATATACGCTACAGGACGTATGATACTTTTTTTTAATGTCTCGACATGAGATAGAGACTCATAAAGATTTTCATTATATATAGAAGTTTTTTTTTTGCTTTCCTCTTTGTTCATTTTTTTAAAATATAAATATCAATGTCTTCTTCGTTTATGTTGTGAAGTATAAATTTGATTTAGCATGCCTGAAACGTGGTATATGTAATGATATTAACTTCGTTTTTTTTTCTTTCTTTCGTCAATGTAAATTAAATATATGAAGCTAAATTCCAAGAAATGACTTATGAAGGTATAACTTTATGTATTCCGTTGACACATAACTAAGAAATTGTTCTTTCAATAACTTTTTTTTTCTTTATTCTTTTCCTCCATTAATGTAATAAATATTATATAAAATCGTAGCTAGATGATTTTCTTTAACGATATATACACTGTCCTGTGTGAGTGAGCGTGTGAATGTATGATAGAATTTAGTTTAAGTTATACTGTCTTGTCGTATTAACGTTTATAACATATGTGTCATGATTTAATGTGTGTGTTAAGGTAAATAACCGAGGTCATGAAAGACCGCTACTAACAAATTTAAAGTCGGCTCTAGGAGTGAAACCAAAATAACAGAATGAGCCAGAAAACGACATTTTTCTTTCAGAGAAATTGAAACTCCTATTGATGCAATATATATACATATATTGAGTTGATATTCTTTTTTCTTTGGCTAATTCATATGTGGGGTCGATCTCAGATCATGGAGTTCAGATATTGGATAGTTATCAATTATTGTTTTAGATTAAATTACAAAGAATTAAATTTCACTTTTCTCCATACCTGGACTGGGTTTGGGCAACCGATCGGAGCGGTTGCTTGGATCCAGGTCGGGGTTGTATGTATGAACATGTGTCTCTTCCAAATCACTTCAAAATTGATTCTCCACTAATAGTATTTGGAATGATTTACCGGATAATAACCATTCGAATTCATTACTATATCTCCTAAATCATCCAGTAATCCATTCTCCTTTAAAAATCCTCAATCTTTCCTTTTCCTTTTCTTTTCTTTTCTTCTTCTTCCTACTTCCTTTCCCTCCTTTTCCTTCTCACTCTTTCTTTTCTTATTTCTAACAAAAAACTGAAAACGGGGTCGTGACTGGGAGTAGTCGCTATCAGCACGGTCAATAAATTCGTTTCGATAAGTTTCTTCGGAAGTCCGATTTGGGATAATTACCTCTAAAATGAATATATACAGAGAGACTAAGAATAATAATATAATTTATTCAAAATTTACTTTACTAGAAAATATTTATAGTTTCAATTAGTAGTAGATATTTCATTATCACTCTTTTGCTAAGTTCAGGCGACTACTCCTTCAACCACGATGTTAGTTATCACGCCCAAAAGCACGTTTTCAAATTCGAGCTGTGTGAGCAGTAGCCCCATCCTGTTGGAACCACAAGTCCCCCAGTCCATGTTCTTCAACAATCTCGTTCGTTCTGGGTTGCAGAAAATTTTTTAACATTGAAACATAACGTGTGGAATTCACTGTCACGGACACTCCTCCCTCCTCAAAAAAGTAAGGGCCTACCACGCCAAATTGTGATATGGCATACCACAGTGTCACTTTTGGAGAATGTTCAGGTCTTTCATGAATAATACGGGAGTTACTTTCAGTCCAGTAGTGAAAGTTTTGCTTATTCACGCACCCACTAAGATGAAAACGGCATTCTTGCGTGAAATGTTGAATTGTCGCCGAAAAGCTCGTTGTGTAGCGATCACAGATCTGTTGTTTTCATAATAAGCGCGAACGGCAAAACCACGATGTGCACCGGTCCAGACCATATTAGCTACTGAAATGGGGTCAACGACTGAACAAAGGCAGACCACGTGCAACTGACTATCCCCACCACAGCTCTCGCGGTAATCGATACAAACTGCTTAGTCGCTTCTGCCGCATCCTGTATCTTGTATGTTCCCCATACAAATAATATCTCATAATTTATGCCAAGAATCTAAGAAAACTTAAAAATGACGATGTGTCATATTTTCCACTTTCCAGTAAAATCAATGTTATTTAATCCCACATACCGGATAACGCAGTTGTTAGCAGTAGCAGGGTATTTAATCGAACCGACCTTCAAATTTTAAGATTTTCATTTATTATCCATTACATTTTAATTTGGCTTGTGGTTCACCACAGAAAATGAAACACATTATCTTAATGCATTTCAGCTGTGTTCAATACTGAGGTCACGGAAGTATAAAGCTGTACTGTTCCTGTTCCTGACCCAATTGGAGACCATACCTATACTTTCTACTTTCCTGTATCTGTTACGAACTACAACTACTGAATTAAAGAGGACATTAAGGATATTACTGGTAAACATGAGAATATGTTTCCTAGTTTCATGGATGTGAAGAAGTCTATTTAAGAATTAAGTAATATCAATTTAATTTTTCTTTATTTCTACTTATAAAATTTGACAGAAGTGAAAATCCTCTGAAATTCTACAACCAGAAAAATAATTTTGAAATATCGATTTTATCAATGGTTCCCAAACCTTTTTTTGACTGAGAACAGGTTTTACTGAACTCCACGACATCGCGACACTTAATATTTCATTGTTAATAATATAAACTATATTAATGCAAGCTATAAGTTTTTATAAAGTAGTGACACTCTGTAGTATTGATCATTTCTTCAACACAAAATTCATAATCCAAAGGAAATATCGGGATTGTATCTCAAATTACAGTCCGCTTAGAGTTAAAGAGAAGAGACGAAGAGAATGATCACGCATATCTTTGGTACAAGATATTCTGGGTTTGATCCCCGATGGGAGAGCAATCGCACTACATTCGTTCAGATCCCACTTGAAATTGTAGTTCTCGTTCTATATAGCTTCATTGCTGAAAAAGGACCTAAACACAAATCAATCAATCTATTTCCCCATTCTCTATTACCAGCACCACGTCAGTAGAATGAGGCAAACAAAAAGGTTGTACCATGAGGTACATTTTCATGCGTGAAGTTTCATTTTATATACTTTAGTTTTATATTTAGAGACATTACGTTCTCTTGTTTACAAATCATATTTCAAGCTTATAAATTACAAGTACATAGAACAGGGATTTTCTTTTTTACTCTTTCAAAGTTATGAAAAATCGAAAACCGAAAAGCTCTTACATGAAATCCTAAAGGATCTGTGCTGATTGAGATTTTTCTTTAGTTTCTGTGCAGTATCATGTGTTATGTTCCGTGTGCAACACAAAAAACTGTAACAATGTTAAATTCAGACCTTCTCCAAGTGTTTTTTTTATTGAAAATCAAGGGAAGACTTAAAAAAAAAGAGTACCAAATCAATTATGTAGAAGCCAGCGCAGAACTACGTTAACTATTTATTTTCACAGGGAGAGGGCAGCAAGATCTTAGGGTGGGCTTGTGTGAGACTCTAAATTGTAGTACAAAACATGGATTCTAATTATGATAAAAGACTGAGAGCAGCAACAAAATTACCTTGTAATTTATCAATAACAAGTTATTTTTATGAAGTCATTTTTTCTGTAACAAGAATAAAAGGTACGACGCATCGCACTGAACTTGCTCGCTTCCATTTCTTATACTCAATGATGTAATTCTGCAGTTAATACAGACACATTTATTTATCAAACACGATAAAGTATTAAAATAGGTACAATCTCTTTGGAAAACTTCATGTAAAGAAAAATCACCCAAAAGATAAACTATCCCTTCTAGATTTTTTCATGAAAAATGACATGTTGTATTGTACGACTATTAAGGAAATACTTATTTGCAAAATATGAACAAAATTGCCTGAATCTTTTTTTTAAAAAAATGTCAAAAAAAAACTCGTACCAAATATTAACTACCTTTTGTTTTTGTTTTTTCCTTAATGAATCGTTTTGAAATGTAACGTTGTTAATGAAATATCGAAAATGAAATGAAATGAAGTCTTTCAGTTTAACGTCCAACGATTATGCCCATTAGGTTACAGGAGACTTATGATGAAGGCAAGTGAATGATGATGGAAAAATTGGTGAAATGCGAATGTGAGAAGAAACGGAAGTATCCTGAGAAAGCCCACGGGTACGATGTTGTCCACCATAAACTCACTTGGCCCACCCACTACAAGTAAGCGCTCTACCACTGAGCCACCGTGCCCCCTAATGAAATATCAAGTTAAATGTTCGATCAGATTGTTTCCTGATCAATGAATCGTGCCAGATTGTAAGGCTGTTAATGAAAAGTTTCTTTCATAAAACACGGACAAAATTGCCTAAATCCTTTCCGAGGAAATTGTCCAAAGAGAATTCACCGTCAAGAGTAAACTACTCCCAGAAAAAGGACATATATTATAGAGTTGTTAGTGAAATATTGATTTATTATATAATATTGATTTATGATAAATTTTAAATAAAACCGTTAAGGCCGTTGGATGGTGTATTTTTATTTTCGTCCTCCAGTAAACTACACTTATTTTGGATATAGAAAAATTGGTTTTAATCTGAAGAAACTTATAAAAATCTTAACTTGAAAATTTGGTACGTATACATTTGAATGGTATGGCCTCTAAGCGCGTGGACATACGTGAAAAAAAAATGAAATGAAATTTTCAGTTTTACGTCCCACGCTTATGCCGGTTAGGCTAAAGGAGACGGTGATAATGAGTAATGAATGAAATGGTAGAATGAATAAAGTGGGAGGAAACGGGAGAACCCCGAGAAAACACACCCACACGGTGTTTGTCCACCACAAAGTTCACTTGGCGGGAGCAGGGTTTGAACCCGAGACCCCTAGCACCAGAGGTGAACGCTCTACCACTGAGCCACCGCGGCCCCTGTAGACATACGTGTACGTACATCAGGATGAACAGACGGAAAATCTTTTTTTTCGACATGAGAGGCCATGATACATGTAAATACATTGAAATAACAAATTCATTTTTTTACAACCACCATACTTTCTTCCTTTCTGTCCCTCCTCAAAACTAAAAAGGAAAACATTTATATTAATATCAACCCGAATCTTAACCATTACTCCACACTTCCGCCATAAGAAAATCATGACATGTATTAAAACTCAAACATATTGTGAGTATTCGTATTGCTTCTAGAAAGGAAACCTTTTTAAACGGCAAATATTTCAAAACAACAATCCACTGAATTGCAATCTCAACGAACTAGTCAACATTAACAAAAGTAGTGTGTGTATAAAAGGTTACTTTCAGCAAACTGAAGCTCTATGAACTACGGTTTACTTTTACTTTTAAGAAACTAGCTGAGCTGAATTAACCAAAATCATTTAAAATACTCCCATAATACTCCAACTTGTAGTGCATTTATATATTTAGATTATTGTAACTGAAGTCACAAATGTCTGTAATCACCTATTATCCTATGACACATACATACGGTGTCTGGGCCACAACAACCGATTTTGATGAAACTTGGTAGACTAATAGGACAGCTTGCAAAACTAATGTAACTAGCAGGAATTTGTCGAATAATCTGTAGTTTCTGAGACACAGTCGATTCATTAAAGACGACATTTGTCGTGATATCTCGGGAACGGCTCCACGGAAAACATGCAAACTTTGCAAACCTTAGTAGATACATGATAGCTTTAAAACGAAATTAAAACTAATTCTCTGCACCTGCGCAGAACTGCGCATAACACGCAAATAATTGTGCCCATGCGCATGTCTTAAAAACGTGAAGATTGCGATATATTTTTCTCTTGCATAGTTCGAACTACATGACAAGTATAACATAATGCAAGAATAAAAACTAGTCTCAAAGGTGAGCGTTTTCAAGCAATTGAGGTGAGAAGATGTTGAGGTTATCTGCCCCCGGTCACCCGCCTCTAGTTACGCACTCTGTCGCAGCTTTTCAGTCATGCATTTCCATTACACCTGTGTAGAAGTCATATAGTTAACGTTAATAGTCGCCATATTCGGGGCCTAGTGATATCAAGTACTGTAAGTCATCAATGTTACACAACAGTAACACAGTATTAAAGAGAGCGTAAGGATACACTATCAGGCCTATGGTCGCGGTCTATTGGAACACATCAGTTTGATGCAGGCATCTATGCTTCAAAGAAACGTGCCAAAATCATACGTCATAGGGTGACCTATATATAGTTAGTGTGGCAATGAGACGAAACCTTTGGTGTTGTCTCATCTCGTTGCGTGAAACGTCTCGTCACAAACATGAGATGCTGGTGTGGTCTCGTGTCTTTGTCTCAAAGTCTGTGTCTGGTGTCGTGTCGTCTCGTAGAACATTACGAGACAAAACTCGTGATAAAAATGAAGGAAAAACCGACTATATGCTAGTCGTGGCCCGAACAAGCGTGCGTAACTACCGTCGCGGATTTCTTACGTTAGCCTTTGCTTTATACACCTGGTAGTATTGCTACGAGACGAGACGGGATATTGGGGCTGTTGCATCTCGTCTCCTTACAACACTGTTGCGTGTCTCATCTCGCAAATAATAGACAAGTCTCGTCTCGAAGTGTTTGCTCGTTGTCGAGACGAGACGAGACACGAAAAAGAGTCGTCTCGTAGCAACACTAACTATATATAGGTAACCCTATGGGCTATGACTTTGGCATGTTTCTTTGAAGCATAGATGCCTGCATCACACTGATGTGTTCCAATAGACCGCGATCATACGCCTGATAGTATATCCGTACGCTCTCTTAATACTGTGTTACTGTTGTGTAACATTGATGACTTACAGTACTTGATATCACTACGCCCCGAATATGGCGACTATTAACGTTAACTATATGTCTTCTACACAGGTGTAATGGAAATGTATGACTGAGAAGCCAGGCAGAGTGCGTAACTAGAGGCGGGTGTCCGGGGGCAGACCACCCGACATCTTCTCACCTCAATTGCTTGAAAACGCTCACCTTTGAGTCTAGTTTTTTCTTGCATTATGTTATACTTGTCATGTAGTTCAAACTAAGCAAGAGAAAAGTATATCGAAGCCTTCACGTTTTCGAGATATGCGCACAATTATTTGCGTACTATGCACAGTTCTGCGCAGGTGCAGAGAATTCGTTTTAATTTCGTTTTAAAGCTATCATGTATCTACTGTGGCTTGCAAAGTTTGCTTGTTCTCGGTGGAGCCGTTCCCGAGATATCAAGAAAAATGTTATTTTTAATGAATCGACTGTATCTCAGAAACTACAGATTTTTCGACAAATTCCTGCTAATTACATTAGTTTTGCAAAGTGTCCTATTAGTCTACCAAGTTTAATCAAAATCGGTTGTTGTGGCCCAGACACCTTATGGATGTGTCACGGGCCCTTATAATAGCACTTTGCATATTACGTAATGTATATCTAATTAGCATACTATTCGACTTTATTAAGATATATAACTTAATATATGAGTTTGCTCCTGACTATATGGTTAGTATGCATGCCCCCGGTGCGTAAAATGTGGGTTGATCTCCCAATCAGAGCTCGTGTACATTGGATCTCATGTTAAGTTACACGTCAGCATCTCATATAGCCAATGACGTAATGCTTGAATTTTTGGTGGGTATACGGTAGACCGTTTTGAAAAATATAGGGTATACCAAGCTCTAATACGCTCGTTCTTTCGTAAATTAAAGGTGAGTATATTTCGTAAATACACTGAAATATAAAACTATTAAGGTCCAGAAGGTTTAAAGTTGTTGGCTTCCCAAGCTTCGACTTGCTCGTTACTGGGGGCGTAGTAAGAGGATAGGCAATCACCACCCGCCAATCACCGCGCACAGCGAGCCACGAGTAACCAAGCTGGCAACTTCCCATAAACGTCACTACAACTTTTCACGGGAAGCCAACGACGTTATACCTTCCAACGGTTGAAATTTACTACTACCTCCGATTTTAATATTGATTTTCCATAGAACAAAAACTGTAGAAATTATCAAGAAGTTGCTATGTGCAATCGATACACCGTCCGAAGAATAGGTTCCATCTCCTCCTTTAACCTTGTATTCAAACAGGTAGTGTTAGAAATAAACCATTTCCAGTTGCAACGTTGGTACCCATAGAACAGAAACGGTAATAGATGGCGAGAAGCCGTTTTCTGCAATCGATTAAGCGTTTCAAGAAAACATACAATCACCACACGCTAAACTCTATCAAAACCGGAAGTGGTTGGATTTTTTAGTATTTCCGGTTTCAATACTTATTCCCATAGAGCAAAAGCGCTAAAAGATTTCGAAACGAGTTTATTTTTTCTTTACACGGATCTATCGTCCCAAGAATGAATTTTGTATTGACTTTTATCTAGCTGTTGTGAAACAGGAAGTGGTGAAAATCTACTATTTTTCTTTTATAACATTAGGGGCCGCGGTGGTTCAGTGGCAGAGCGTTCACCTCTGGTGTTTGGAGTCCCTGGTTCGATCCCAGCTCGCGGGGGGCGCGGTGGCTCAGTGGTAGAGCGTTCACCTCCGGTGCTTGGGGTCCCTGGTTCGATCCCAGCTCGCGCCGGGTGGACTTTGTGGTGGACAAACACCGTGCTCGTGGGTTTTCTCGGGGTTCTCCCGTTTCCTCCCACTTTCTTCATTCCACCATTTCATTCATTTCTCATATTCACCGTCTCCTTTAGCCTAACCGGCATAACCGTGGGACGTAAAACTTAAAGATTTCATTTCATTTCATTTTCGATCCCAGCTCGCGCCAAGTGAATTTTATGGTGGACAAACATCGTGTGCGTGGGTTTCCTCGGGGTTCTCCCGTTTTCTTCCACTTTCTTCATTCCACCATTTCATTCATTTTTCATTATCACCTAGCTGGCATAAACGTGGGACGTAAAACTCAACTATTTCAGTTCATTTTTTCTTTTATAACATTGATTACTGATTTTTTTTATATGGATTCAATACAGCAAGAATATATTTCACCTCTCACTTTATTCCTTATTCCTATATTGCAGCAGGAAGTAATAGACGTCAATTAGTTACTCCTGGTTTCAATGTTGATCTCCATAGAGCCTAACTAAGAGATAGCGAGTAATGGCTTTTTTTGATATGGATTAAGCGTACGAGGAACATGTTCTATCTTTGATCTTATTCTCTACTGCAACCTGTAGTTATAGTCCAGTCAATAGGTAGTTTTTTTATTCCATTAAGTGAAGTAGTTTTAAAAACTTGATCGAAGTGTGAATTAGGATGATCTAAATAACATACTAAATTTGCAACCTCATCAGATTTCCGCCGGCGCCGCCATCTTGGTAAAATGGCGCCTAAAAAACAGAATCTTCCAAAAATAGCATGATAAAGTATTTTTTTAAGCAAATAACTCGGTTCCCTTACATTCCAGCGCAAAATAAGTTATTATCAAAAACAAAGAGCATAAAATTTGCTACAATTAAGGTCCTATACATGTTTTTCGTATAATCAATAGTTTAGATGAAACAGCTCTAAGAAATTGACATTTCTTTTTCTGTTCCTATAAATAGTTATTTTTTTGTTTTTATTCATTTATTTTCAGTATTTTTACCTTCAATTTTTTTATTTTATTTTCCTTTCAGTACACAATCTCGTGGCAGAAGATGCTTAACCAGCTGGATAATTCTAACGGGTCTCCATTGAGTTGAATTGCAGTATCCATTCCACTGACTCCTCAAAAGGGACCATAGATGTTTGAAAACCCAGAATCTGTTTCTATTCGGTAATTCACAGTCATATATTGTAATGAAAAATTGTGTAGTAATGACTTCAGAACAGCAGGGTTTTACTTGTGAAACAAATCTATTAGAAGGTCCTACTTGTGAAAGAGAAAGGACAATACTTTTCGAGTACATAGTGCTAAAAAAGGTGATAAGAAGATACTATTGTCAATAGGGCTAACTTCCGTAGTCTGTTCACGATGTGTGCCGTAACCGATATGCGAATGAAAAGTATGTCAGCTCATTTAAGCGTAAGCTTAAAACCTTAGTTCCGTCTCCTCGCTGAGATCTAACCAAGTTTCATTTGACTTCAAGAAATGTTGCTTCTTGTGTGCAAAGGAATTACAAAAGAATTCTTTTAAAAAACCTATAGTAAGTGATCGCGAAGTTGTGTACGGCGTGCGAAGTTTAACTATTAACCCCTTACCGCATGCCGTGCCATATATGGCACATACCATTTTTTCACTTTAGCTTTTTTGTGATTTATCAAAGGCACCAAATGACTGTTTTATCTGCTGTGTGAGATATTGACATGTATGAATAAGAGATGTTGGTGTCATCTGGCATGTTCTTTGTGAGTTGTAAGTGTGTCATATATGGCACTTACTTATTTCTCGTCGGAATTAAGTGAAAAATCTAAAATTCAAGTTTTAATTCATTTTTCAAGTTCCCATATGAGGATTTCCAATAGTGATTTTTTTTCGCTAAAAGAAAAAATCATACAGAAAGGAGTTAAGGACGCAGTCTTAAAATCCGCGTGAAAGAGTAATGATGAATGAGCCCGTAAAATTATTGAACGAGTCGAGTTTATGCTCTATCTAGTGGCAGCAGATCCAAAATATCACAAATTGTGCATGTAAAAATTATCTAGACTCCCAAGAACTGGCAAGGAGAAACATCGTCCACCGGCTACAAACGTAGATGAAGTTATGGAAGATATATATGAGTTTTTGGGAGGCAAACAGTCATGAATGCCAATTTAGTTTAATAGAACTTATAGATGGAATCAAAGGAGACTTTCTTCCGGATCCAAGAACAGTCAAAAATAGATTATTACAGAAATATAGTGAGGATGTTCTCATTGTCGAAACTGCTCAAAAATCTCCAGTTGTTTGCTTCCGCAGTACTGGATATAACGCAATTACTGACGCATGATATGCAAATAAGAACAATAAGAAGAATGCTTAACAAAAAGTAAATTTCATCATGTATCGTTGCCAATGATAACCGCCACTGCAAGACAACATTCAGTACGAACTTACCATCAAGTTCGGTTATGGCGTGGGGTTAAGAAGAATCCAAAGCAATGGGGATGGACAAGAAGACAAGCTGATCTAATTCCAGTTTCAACATTGACGGATCCTACACCTCCAGTGCTAATGAAATGTGTATCTTGCAAATGTAAGACAGGGTGTAGAATAGCATGCGGCTGCAGGAAAGCTGAACTAAAATGACCAATAATTTGTTTAAGCTGTAATGGAAAATCGTGTACCAATGTACAAGAAATTCTTGACGAGTCTTACGAGGAAGACATTCTTGACTCACCAGTCGAAACATTTTTTCTAAGCATTGAAGACGACGTCAGATTGCAGTTAGAGTGTGGCGATATGGAACCCAAAGATTTTACCGTTGAATCCAATTATAACACTGGTACCGGGGATGATTTTAGCTATTCTATTCCGTCAACATCCGGAATAAAAACAAGAAGTCTTGCAAAGCAATAGATCTGTATTACTTACTGTGGAGTAGGCCTACTGGGGATACCATTAAAAAAAAAAGAAAAAAAAACGCGAGCAATCTTTACCTCAAAGGGTGGTGTGGAAAAGAGATTATTGCAACAGACTATTGAAGCAATGTTACAAAATGTGGAAAATATAAAAGTGAAGTGGTACGCAGAAAGAAAAATAATACAATCTCGCAAATACAGAAATTAAATGACACAAAAAAAATTGTAGGTACGGAAAAAGAAATGTCAATTTCATAGGGCTGTCTCATCTAAACTATTGATTCTACGAAAAAAAATGTATAGAACCTTAATGGTAGCAAATTTTATGCTCTTTGTTTCTGATAGTAACTTATTTTGCGCTGGAATGTAAAGAAGCCGAGTTATTTGCTTAAAAAAAAAAAAAAAACTATCATGCTATTTTTGGAAGATTGTGTTTCAGGAGCCATTTTACCAAGATGGCGGCGCGAGCGGAAATCTGACGAGGTTGCAAATTTAGTATGTTATTTAGATCATCCTAATTCACACTTTTATCAAGTATTTAAAACTACCTCAATGCAATCAGCACCCATATTTTGGTACCTATTGATGGACTACTATGGATGTACTACTTCAAATTTGAGTATTGAGTTCGCACAGTTTGGAAGTCAACCGGAGTTTCACATTATGAAACGGAACTTTATTATTATTATTATTAATCTTATTAATCTTATTATTATTATTATTATTATTATTATTATTATTATTATTATTATTATTATTATTATTATTATTAACAGAAGACCGGTTTGCAGTAAATTTCTGCAAAAACCCGCAACCCACCATACACAAATGCTTTACTGGTTGCCTACATGCAATATTTTGAGTGAAAAAGAATCTTCGTCTGATTCAAGGTACGACTTTTGTCTTCATATGGACTGGTAACTAACTTTAGTAATGGCAATACAGTACTTGAGGCTCTCCTACAAGATAAAAATGCGGCCACAATTCTCAACGTAACATTTTCTATAATCGTAAGACATTTAGTAACTTGACTTGAATTTGGAAAATACTCTATGTAAAATTTCTATGGAAAGTATACGGCAACTCGAATAAGAAGAAAGTTTCTTAGTGGCTAAATGATTAGCGTTTGCGTCTTCAGCAAGAGAAGCCCGGGTTAGATTCCCAGTGGAATTTCATGTGATTCGGATCCCACGTTAAAGTGTAGTTTCAGGTCTTATATAGCCTCGGTGCTGAAAAGGGACGCTAAACTAAAATAATGTGAAAATTACTCTTTAAAATAAGTAATGTATATACAATATTTAACACTTTAGTATTAAGCGCATTGCAAATAATATGTAGGAATACACGACGATAAAATTGACATTCTTAAATATTAGAAATAATCAAAATGTTCATATAAACTAATAATAAGATTATTCTAAATAAATGCGAATCATACAATTTAGTTCAAGAAATAAATACAACTGCGTAACGCATTATTACTAAAGCTTTCTCTAGCAAACATATATAAGTAGTTTTTTGTTATTCCATGGGAAGTGAACCGAAGTTCCATATTAAAAATATATTTAAACAAACAACAGACAATCGATATTAATAATTTAATAGATTCAACTATTAATTTTGTGGTAACAGAACTCTGTATTATAAAATAATCTGAATTGGTAAGTTTCAATATTAGTATGTAGTTCTACGTATAGACAGTAGTACATATATATAGTTTAATATGCGAAACTCCCACAAATACAGAGTTCGTACTTTTAAGTTCATCAGTTCAAAAGAAACACGTAATAATAAGTATATCTCTTCCTTCTCCTTCGGGGTTGAATTTTTCTGAGTGAGTTCGAAGTAATATTATGAAACTAGTATATATTTCAAAACTATAGGATCCAATATTAAATCCAGAATATATACCACCTCTGGTTTCAATAAAGGGATGAGGACGAAAACGGATCATATTCTTGGGACGCTACATCCATATTTACATAACACATTTCTCTCTCTTATCGCTTTTAATCTGCTACCACTTTCGGTTTCAATAAATAAATAAATAAGGCCAAAGGTACAGCCTACTCTTCGAACACTGAATCCCACCAATAATATTTTTTGACTCCTCTCCTCCGCCTTGTATATTGCAAAATAAATTAATCTATTGTACTAGAAATTTCCTGTGTATGCGATTCTACATTACATATTATAATACACTGTTATCTTTTCAGCGTGATCCGGCCTATAAATGTGCATTCAACATTTAGAATTTCTGTAGTTGCGACTAAATGCAGAATCCATTGTGACAACAATTTTGTCATTGCAATTTACAACACAAAAACTATATTTTCTTTGAGAGAAAGGGGGCTGAAATATAGCTTCGGGTGTGAGAATGTGTTAGTTTGGCCTGTGCGTTGTCAGTTATTCGCTTTAAACGCCATATTTCTGACTTTCCCAGGCCAATATATGTAATGACTTCTATATAATGCTTTGCTATATATCGTGAGCACGAAACGAAACCTGAAGTCTGAATCTAGTAGCCAGATCCATAAAGTTTTGTTGCAAGATCTCACAACATCCAATTTATGCACATGTCTATCGCCAAACTGAAATATTTAGTCACCAATGGCGACCTGGCGATCGAAAATTCCGACATGGTGACAAATTTGATACATAGGCGTACATGGTTTCGTCTTAAATTAGGTAGGCGCCATATTTGTATTTCTAGTTGCCATGGTTGCCTGGCACCTGGTACTCATATATATATATATATATATATATATATATATATATATATATATATATATATATATATATATATATATACATATATATATATATAATGCTTATGTCTGTGAGCCCCTCCCTTGATGAGTTTCTATCTATGCCTCTGCCGTGTAGCGTAGCCGCTGGCGCTCCCGCCTTTGGTGAGAGCGGTTCCGGATTTGATTCCCAGTAATGATACCAGGACGAGAAAGTGTAAAAGCCTTTCAGGCCAGCCACCCTAAATGAGGTTTTCCTTATTCATACCAGGCAAAAATGGTGCCTAACATAATGGTCACAGGCCACTTGTTTCCCCATTCCATTCTTTCTCCCCAATTCCCCGGGTAGTGTGATCGCCGAGGGATGTCATTCCTCATACGTGACGAGCTAACATGGCCATCCCCAGAAATCTAATTCCTAATCATAACTTACATACATTCAGCAAGGGAGCTTTTGTCCCAGGCAGATAAGGAAAATAGCCTCTAATTATGGTTCTTATTTTGTCCTGGCCTGCAGTGCATGATAAACTGGACATCAGTTTGCTGGTGTATTTTTAAACTTATGCAGTAACTAAGTACGTAACAATATCGGGAACAGGATTATTATCTACCTTTTCGTGCCATATACTGTAAATCGCTCTTTAAGGGTTTAAGGATACAGACTTTACTTTTGAAAATCGATTGATTAACAATTTTTGTTGCAGTTTTCTACGGATAATCTTAGGAAACTTAGTCATGATAAATTAGAAGATTATTTCTGCACGCATTCATATGTAAAGTATTTTGCGGTATAAATAGAAACTTAAGAGACCGGATAAGAGTATATACATTTTTTCAACAAGCCTATTCTCTCTTTGTCCTAAGAGAAGAAAAGTCATCCCTCAAATTCGAAGTCCGTATCCACGAAGGCCATATTTCCACTTGTTGGTTAGTTGGAATTTAGCGTCTCTTTTCAGCACCGTGGCTAGATGAGAAGTGAATTCACAGTTTAAAGTGGAATCCGAACCACCGTTATACGTTCAAATTACAAGGCCGAACCACCGGAAATTCATCCTGAAACCCCATGCAATAAAGACCCTAGCCTTTAGACTAGAAATGAGGGTAAGTTTTCACTTGTATTTATAAGCACGTTTTGAAGGTAACCAACGGATATATCAACCAAGTGTGGACAACACGCAACATCACCTAACATGCATCGTAAGCTTGTTTTCCGTAAAGTAAATAAGTAATATGCAGCAACAGATGACGGGGATTAGGATTAGATTTCTGGGATTTCAGCATCTATGGCCATGTTAGCACCTCACACATATGAGGGATGACGTCCCTCGGCGATCATACTGCCCGGGGAGTTCGGGAGGAAGAAAGGAATGGGGAAGGAAGGAAGCACTGCCTGGGACTATTATGTTAGATACCATCCCAGCATTTACCTGGTGTGAATGAGGAAAACCCAGAAAACACCTCACTCAGGATGGCTGGCCTGAAAAAGCTATTACATCTTTTCGACCGAGTGTCCCCACTTGAGAACCGAACTCGAGCCCGCTCGTACCAAAAACGATAGTGTTGGCGACTACACTATGCGGGGCCACAGCAACAGATTACACAGTAACAATTTCAATGACTTAAAATACTGTTGAAATGTTCATGTGATCTATTCATATTTTTGGCGTCTCGTATAAATGTAAATTAATTTGTTTGAAAATGAAATCTTTGACCTCCCGGTGTTATGCTCTGTAGGTAAAGAATACGATGACAATTGAAGGCGAAAGAATTCGGTAGAATGATGATGGTGGAAGTAAATGAGAAACCCCACGGACACAATATTGTCCGTCACAAATTTACATAGGAATGAAACCAGATACACTCCACATTGGAGCCCTCCCCTCTAGTCGAGCAGTTAGCGCATGCCCCTTTGTACATGTCCCAGGTTAGGTTCCCAGTGGGAGAGCACTAAAAATGTGAACGGATTATAGTGTTTGGATTGCACCTTAAACTGTTGGTCCATCTCTCATATAGTCTTGGTGTTGAAAATAGACGCTAAACCTCAACAAACGAATTTCACAGTAGAGATGTGATCTATCTCTGAACCACTATACATTGTAAACGCAAATTGAAGACAAGAAGGCTAATAGAATAATAGAGTTTAATTTCTTCGCTATTGGGGGACCAAAAGTAGGTAGACAGTACCGTACTGATCAGCTCATTGCATTTTATATAATTTCTTATTGTTATTAATCAGGTGGACTTAGTTTCTTTATTATTAGTTCTTAATGTGTTTTTACTCACATCTTAAGTTCGGAAGAGCCGAAACAAATAAACCCATGAAGTAGAATGTTATACTTGATCAATGCAGGGGTTGCATTTCCACTATTTTAGGCTTATTTTATGTGGTGGAATGATTTGAGAAATAGAGGATGATCTACGTATACATGGAAACTCCATTCTAGTATTTGACTGCTAAGTTTTATATAAAGTCGTGTGAAAAACTCAAACAATTACGTAATTCTGACTACGTATAGGCGATGTAAACATTTCCTTTTCTTCTAAGCGGAATCTAAATTTTACGAAATTGAATTTTGCTAACTTGTTTCTTTTTTTTTTCAT
Source organism: Thermobia domestica (assembly GCF_964235325.1). Lineage (NCBI taxonomy): Eukaryota > Metazoa > Arthropoda > Insecta > Zygentoma > Lepismatidae > Thermobia > Thermobia domestica. The sequence continues at coordinate 189,854,764 of NC_137459.1, read as the reverse complement.
ATAGATGAATAAATGGTACACTAGCTTTTTTCCATTATAGACTGTTAACCAAACCGTCTCGTTTGTGTTTCCATTAATACTGAAGTATTAGCTTGTTATTAACTTAGTAAACAGATTACACTAACAGATAATTAACATAATAACACCAAATAGGCTAGAATGTTACAGTCAAATGAGAATTTCGTACATATAAAACAAGGGCAAAAATGTGTATTAAAGGAAACAAGAATTGTAAATGAGGCTTTCTAATTGGGTATCGTCCTGTAGATAATTGACACACAGACATCGCTAGTAGTTTTCAGAAAGAGCAATTACTCACATCTAACTTTTCTGGCTTCGCTGTGCTGCGTAACTTTTCCATCTTTAGAGAGAGAGAGAAAGAAAAAAATGCGATAATTAAACTATAATAAAGCACGTGAGAACTGGTTCACATGTACATATATTAATGTAAGAAAAAAAAGTTTTCGAAGAATTTACTATTGATATGCGAAGCAAGAAACAGACATTAACGGCCGCCCCCAAAACAATGGTCTGCCCAGACGATCGCAACCTTTTCCATTTGCAATACTGGAGAACATCTACAGCGGCGCTATATTTTTAGCCATAATAAGAGGAGCACACACACAGATCTCTTGGGTGAGCGCCAAATGTTGGAACGTGACTCAGAGACAGGAAGGAAGAAGCACACGAAAGCATTTGGCGCTTCATCTATCTCTCCTCTCCTCTCACTTTCTTTAGAGTTGACGTCAACAATCAGAAATGATGTAGTTTCTGACTTCAACTCTTGAATTGTGTGCGTTAACTGCAGCGTTCCATTGAAAGTCACGTTTTCTTTCTTTTTTTTACACCCTAGGGGATCATTTTTTAAATTTCCTTTTCATTTTAACATTAACTTTTCAGCGGTAACTGCAGTCACAAGAATATATTTAAATATCTAAAATGCACAGAAAAATCACGAGCGACTAAAAATTGTATTGTAAAATTATCCTTGTGTGTGAAAAATGTATGAAATATTTTTTCATGTCATGCAATAATTTCTGCAATCTTATCTATCTTTAGCTGCTTTTCAAAAGACGAAAATATTAACCCTGACAATTTTTTTTTTTTTTACGAGACAGAACTTTAACAAATGTACAGTAGTGTTCAAGAAACCTAGCCATTTTTTCATTCAATAAATATAATTGTCTCTAAGTATCCAAATTAACCTGCATGCGTTGAGCAAAACCTTTTTGTTTTTGTATTATTGAAAACATACTATACCCAAAACCAAAAGAGGTGATTCCTTATATAAAATAAGAGAAAAACTAGCTTCAGAGCTAGGATTTTCCAAAATCGTACAAAAGCTAAATTTCAAACTTGCTATTTCGAGTTCAAGAAACTATGTAATGGCAGTCCATCTATCTATTAATATGCTACAATAACAATTAAAAGCGTCCGAGCTCCAACGTATAGCTTTGGCTTTCAAATCTTTCATTTACGGTTGTGTGTGATTTCACGTTTAACAGAGACAAAAAATTAAATACGAGTAGGGTAAAGTAAGGTATATTCGTGGTATAAGTAATTTCGTGATAGTTTTTTTAAGCAACTGTAGCAAAGAAACTTATCCCAGTAAGATTTCCACTTTTTGCCACAAGATCGAGCATGGATCCAGTTTCATGTGTAGGCCGGCGCCGTTGGATCATGTGCACAAATAAGTTTGAAGGGAAACAAACAAGACAGAGGAAGGAGTATTGTTTACATTTTGCGGAAGATTGTGTTACGTCTGTTATTTTCATGAGATAACAACGAAAGCAACACAAGGCACGTAAATATTGGTGTTTGGTTTCATAACTGATATATTCATTTAATTTTCTGCGGTGTTAGTGTGCCTGTGTGTCGCTTTTTAAACATTTTAGACTCTTAAGAACACATGTAAAATTCTTATTGAACATTTGCATCTATGGACAAGTTCCCAAGTAGCTTGAAATCAGGGCTTCATTTCTGCTAAGAAGGTCAAATTTTCTTAGTTATCGTCTTACAGGATAGTAGTCTAATAAATATCACGTGTAATTAGCAGTCTGATTCTTGTGTAGAGGCTATCACGAAATTACCTTACTGTAACGAAATTACCTGTCCTTCATAACAATAAAAATACCTCGTCCACAGTATTCACACATTAAATTAACTGCGTACGCAATTGAAAACTCCATCAACGATAAATAATTGCCTAAAGCTTAGATACGACTATAGCCCTATCAACTAACCTCGGCTGTGGTCCACTTTCCTTCCAATATGTCTATAGACCAACGTCCTGCTTATATTGATCTTTTCGCTTCTAGTAAAAATACATGATCCCATTTTGTCAATATTATGTTTACATTTATTCATAGTGAATAGCTAGACCTATTTAGGTTGTTTCAGATGCCACCCACGAAAGGAAAATACCGAGCATGTGAGCAGAAATACTTTGTGAGGGCATCCAAAATGGTGAACGTGGGAGGTTATTCTGTGTAAAGAGTCTCAAAAGCGATGAAAATTCCGTGCTGTATCCTAAACGATTTCCTCAAGAGACAAGGCCTAGCTGATATTGGAAATAAAACATATGCTGCAGTGCCGAAAATGGGAAGACCTATTGCATTGACACCTGAACTGGAATTAAAAGTTTATCACTACATTATCGATAATATGCAGGAAGCTGGCTTTGGACTTACAGTAAAGCAAATCAGGAGTCTCGCATACAAGTTTGCTAAATCAGCAGGGAGAATAAAAACTTTTCACAAACACTGAAAGTGAGTGTGCAAATAAATGGTGGTGGGGTGAGTTCAAGAAAAGATACGGACTAAATCTGAGAGTTCCGTCCAAAAGACGAAAGCAGAGTGATTCATCCGCAAAATGTCTGAACGAACTTACTACTGACAGAAAGCAAGTTGGTCGACCGAGAAAGCTCTCGGTTTCTAACCCTACTAACCTGCAAAATAATAACTCTGATTATCAACCTTAGACTTCACGATCTTCCTAAACAATAAAGCTAGGCCTATCCGTTAGAAACAGGAATTTCCCGATGATGATTGGGAATGTGATGTGTATGGTGAAAGCTATGAAGACAATGCGCATGATAAGACAGAGGATAAGTGGATCCAATGTTCTTTCTGTTTAGTGCCATACCATGTGCGTTGTCAAAAGCAGGACGACAGGTCAGGTGTGTTCATATGTTTATGTGTGATTCTTGTGCCACAACTCCTTCAAGTTCTGATGAGGACTGACTGTTACACGAACTTCGTTTTTGATGGACCTAATCTGTGTGTTTGTTTCTATTTATCATTTGCTATTTGGTCTAGGAATTAATTCGTGCGGTTGGTACGCACACATTGAAGCTGTAGTACAAACACAAAATACATAAATACCTTAAGAAAAATATTGTCCATCGCTAGCCACCACTTTCGCCCATCTGTCAGGCAATGTACGGATTCCGTGGCGAAAGTGGTGGCTAGCGGTACGGATTCCTCATCCTTGGAAGCGATCCAGTCAGAGACCCATGTTTCGATATCTTCTGAAGAAGTAAACCGCTGTCCAATCAAATCGTTGTTCATGCAATCGAACAAGTAGTAGTCCGAAGGAGCAACGTCTGGTGAATACGGCGGGTGGGGTAAAACTTCCATCCGACATTTTCTAAATAGGTTTTGACCGGTTTTGCGACATGTGGGCGAGCGTTATCATGTTGAACAATAAGTTTATCATGTCTGTTCTCCCATTCTGGTCGTGTTCTGGCCAGAGCTTGCTTCAAACGCATTAATTGTCGTCAATAACGTTCTCCATTCATAGTTTCACCCGGTTGCAGCAGCTCATAGTACACCACACCTTTCATATCCCACCATATGCACAGCATAACCTTTGCACAGTGAATATCTCGTGTTGGTTGTGATGGACCTGGTTCACTTGGTTTCACCCAGGCCTTTTTTCGTTTAGGGTTCTCGTAATGGATCCACTTCTCATCACCCGTAATAATTCGATGCAGAAACCCCTTTCTGCTCTGTCGTTGAAGCAGCAATTCGCAAATGGTTTTTCGTCTTTCAACGTCTCTGTCTTTCAATTCATGTGGAGCCCAATGTGACATCTTTTGAATCATTCCCATGGCTTTCAAGCGTTTGGAGACTGTTGTTTGATCAACGCCTAATGCTGCTGCAAGTTGTTCCTGCGTTTGACACGAATCCTGCTCGAGCAATGCTGTCAATTCTTCGTCTTGAAATTTTTTTGGCTGTCCAGCTCGCTCTTGGTCTGCCAAGCCGAAATCACCACTTCTAAACCGTGCAAACCACTTCTGACACGTTCGCTCAGCTAGAGCATGGTCACCATACACTTCCACCAAAATACGATGACTTTCAGTCGCACTTTTCTGCATGTTAAAGTAATGCAGCAGGACACCCCGCAAAAACACTTTATCAGGCACAAATTGCGCCATGTTCACTTAACTACAAACTGGTGTTGTTGACGCTTTAATCCACTGTCCTATACTACGAACGATACGCGATGACAGGGGTTTGCAACACATGTGTGGATACACGGAACTGTGGGACGCTCCGTTCGTTGCGCCATCTCTTGTCCACCCGCACGAATTAATTCCTAGACCAAATACTAAGAATTGATGAGACATATTTACATACCCACATCATAGTGGATAGGACCTAGGTAGTCCTATTGATTAGAGTTAGCGTATTTTGTGTATCAAACGCTTTATAACTGCAAGGTGCTTCTTTCCTGTTGATATTTCATTCCTATCTTTAATCAGCATTATTATATTGTGCTAATTACAGTGTTATCACGAATATACCTACCCACTATCACGAACTTTCCTTACCTCTCACGAAATTACCTATGCGTGTATTCATTTGATAAACTAACTTAATACACACTACAGATTGTGTGCAGAACAAACAATATAGCGAAACAGTATAAAGAAATATACACACTATCTATATGCAGCCTTACTTTTTGCTTAGATTTTAACTTTTAGTAGAAATATCGACTTTATAGTGATTTATCACGAACATACTTTACCCTTCTTTAAACAAATTAGTTAACTAGATCTTTTTCATAAAGTTTATGATATAAAATTATTGTTCAAAGCCCTTGTATTTTAATAAGCCTTCTCTAAAATCAATGCACGTGAACTGTGCTTCCATCTTCCGAGTCCTTTTAAACTATATGTTGTGGACGTTTATATGTTTGTGGTCAATCCTTTCGACAACGGGATCTCGGAAACTACAGGCTCTAGAAAGATTACGTTTTCACTGATCGATTGGAGATTTTGCGTAAATTGTCAAGTTCTAATTAAATATTTTAAAAAAACATGGCCATTATTTCTTTATTACATTTTTTAGGGTACACTGGAAGCGTTGAAATTAAAAAAAAGTAAAGCATCATATCCTATGCGTTATGCATTCCAACACCACATTTGTATATAGGGGTTGCATATGTCTCACACGTTTGTTTTATGGCCAAATAATAATGAAAAAGGAACGATAACCATTTCTCCAGTCTAAGCAGTAAGATGAATCTTTATTTTTGGAGTGTTTCGCCCAATGAACACCATATATAACTGCCATTAAAATTAATTGTGTATGTAATGTATTTGCTTATTGCATACTGCATGCAAGAAGAAAGAAAACACTGGTCATGCATGAATTAGAAACTCCAACCGGAAGTAGGCTCAAATTTTGCAAACGGTGCGAAATATTGAGAAAAAAATAATCGATAAAATCTCCCCTTTATGATACGCCTTGCCGATTTTTTTCAAGACTTCTTTCACTTATGTCTGTAAAGGGACATGTATAGATGTGAGAAATGAGAAGGATATTTATGCTCATATGCGAATGATGCGCTGTGTAGAGAGCGCACGTTCAGCTAGTAGCTGTGTAAAGGAAGTCATATATACAATTCAAAAATGCATATTTCATCAATGAAAAATGGGTGTGTAAGGGATTAACTACATGGTATAATTCCCAAACGTACTCTCAACAGAATTTTCAGATATGCTCTGATTTCAAGATAGGTCCAAAGTAGCCTAAAGGTAATCCTTGACAACAGTGGATAAGCAATGCTTCGGTGGGACATAGGGAGTGTTAAGCCCGTCTCACATGGACCTGAACTAAGCCCTCAATCCATGTTACAACTTGACAGTGTTGGTTAACTCAAACTTCCATGCAATTTCTTTTATCCTGAGGTGATGTACGGGTGTTAGACGATCCTTAAAAGTAGGTAGGTTTTACCAGCAGAGCCTCTCGTGGTCGCTGTATTAAACAGACGAAAAACACTTGAAGGGCAATTGCTGTCGTAATCGTAAATATTATTGCTTTTCTATTTCGCAATATGAGTTCATCCGAAGAGGATAAAATAACCATATTAGCGATATCTGCCTGTTTTGGCACAAAGGCCGACCCTCCCCCCCCCCCCAAAAAAAAAAGAGAGAAAAGAGAGCTGCTGGGCCAGGGAATGGATTCTTTGCGCAATAATGGACAAGAAAGCACCGTATGTTAAATGGTGAATAATCAACTATCTGCAGATCCTCGTTCCTACAAAAAACTACAGAATGGACTATTCAGAATTCCATACGCTACTAGAATTAGTAACTCCGAAAATTCGGAAGCAAGATACGAATGTAATGGAGTCTGTATTAGCTGAGAAAGGTTTGTAGATCCTTGCATCAACCAGGCTGTAGAACTGAAAATCAAATGACTAGGCCAAATATGTAAATGAGGGCAGTTATCAACCGCGGGAAGCTAAGATAAAAGAGGAAGAGTAATTTTCTAGTTTAGGTACTGAGGCTATCTGCTCAGCTCTCTACCCACATTCCCCATAAAGTAAACTTATACCGCACCGGAGGCTTCTCTCATGTACTACACCCGGACTTTTTCTGTTGCGCCAGCATTCTAGAACCGTTCCCTAAAATTGCACGAAGGTCACACAACACTGACGACAATTAACTCATTGTTTATTTTAACATATTAAATTATCGTTTGGTATACAAATTGCACAATATGCTTAAATCACCTATTTTTAATTTTTTAAAAGATGTAATTACATTTGTTCATGCCTGTAGTGTTCAGGCGGACACTCCTCACTTCACTGCATACCTTCTCTAAGGCCTCTATTCTTTCATATATATATATTTTTTTAATAATATAAATCGTGCTTCACGTTATACGAAAAATCATAATTTTCATATGACTCTATTAATCCGATTGATACTTCTCGCGTACAGGTACCCATGTTTTGAAATGACAGCGAGAAATAAAGCTGAATGTCGTCAGGCGCTACTCTTTTCTGATTGGTAGTTGTATGCAAGTCCAGGAGAAAATAGAAACTGCTTCTATTTCTTCCAAGTCAGGATCCAAATAAGGACAGCAGAAAATTTAAACCTGGAATAAGGACAAGTAATTTCTCACACGATCGTTAAGTAAGGTCGTGAGTTAAAGATCATGAATCGCATCCTTACTTCAGGCCCGTTTGAGACAGGCTATAAACTGAAAAAAAAAAAAAAAATGCAAAGTAGTATGAAGAAAGGACATGAAATACAAGTTGCCATGGGGACGAAGAGTTCTGATCCTATCAGTAAGGCGTATTGCCACCTCGGAGCTCAGACAACAGCATCGTACACATCTGTTTGGTGTGCTCCTGATGAATGTGTTCAAGAGAACCTGGGGTATGTTGTCCCATTCTTCCGTAAGGGCGATTTTGAGAGCCTAGGGATTCCAGGGTGGTGGATTCCTCAGTCCAATTCGTCTCACAAAAGCATCGCAGGCACGTCGATGGATTAAGTTCAGTGGAATATTCTGACCAACCCATGTGGTTGATGCCTTCATTCCCCAGTCTCTGTCTGGCTTGGGCAGTTCTTGTGCGAGCGAGCGCTGTCATCCACGTAAACGAAGTCAGGACACAATGTACCACGGAAAATACTAACTTATTATTTCAGAATTATGGTAGAATGTCAATTTTCCCTGACGTATCCTGTGTCAAAGAAGTAGATTTCTTTATTTTCTTATGCCCAGCGATACTATAACTCCAGGACCTCTATACTATCACATTCTCGGATGTGCTATGGATGATACCGTGCTCCCAGTTCTCTCTACATCATGTGATGTCCAGAATTACTTGTACGGAACCGTGATTCATCTGAGAGCATCATATTGGACAATCTCATTTGGTCTCAGTCACAATGTTCCCTACACTACTGTAATCTAGTATACAATCAATACAACCAATACTATTTAGTCGTTGTGTTATGTGTCTGGAGGATAGAAGGGCACCAGAAGCACCAGCAGATGAGTAAGCAACTTGTGCTGGTGTAGCAGATCGATTCATTTTTGCCGACTGAATCAAGTACCGAACTTGTCAAACTGTTGTACATTTTTCAGGATCTTTACACACAAGCACAGCTACCTCTTGTAACAGTGTATTTTTGAAATTGGAAAATGACATTGATACGTCCATCACAGGTATAAACTCTGTACACTTTGACCTGCCACAAACCGATCAAGAGCTCTTCCATGGTCAACATCACTTAAATGAACCCTTCCCGCCATCTTCCAACAGACTATTTACTTTGCCCGAGGGTACTGCATGCACTGACGACCTCTACTGTATTTTACTTTCTCGTGGGATTCCGAAATTTAATATGGGAAATTTACTAATATGATTTTCCTTTAATGCGGATTTAAATGTGTTATGTATATAGCGTTATTTTTTAGGACCAAATCAATCTTGCGATAAATGTGTGAACGTAAAATCGGAATTCGTTCTTCTGAAGCTTTTCCTGAAAGCATTAAAACATACTACTTAAACGGAAAGCTTGCCATTGTAATAATACCTTCATCAAACGTTATGATGAGATCAGCATACAATCAGTCGAAATGTATCAGATGAAAGTATTGTTATAACAGTTTAATATATATATATATATATATATATATATATATATATATATATATATATATATATATATATATTGAAAAAATAGTATCATCTTCAGTTTTAAACACCTACGCATACAATGCGTACATTTTCTGTTAAAGATTCAAATAAGAACATGCAACAATTGAATCATGCATAAGGATTAAATTTCAGGTTGTTCGAAGTAGAGTGTAAAACGTGTTATAAAGAAAACGCTTTTATTTGTATTTTTTTTACACACAAATGCAAGAAAAAATAAAATATTGAAATGCACATTATACACATTACGCTGGGCTTCACAAAATGTGAAGTATGTTTTTATAACCCTGCAAAATTATACATATATATATATAGGACCTATATATATATTTTATATTGCAGTACTATGCAAAAGGATATTATTGTAACTATGTACAAATGTATATACATGTATTTATTATGCATCTTATGTGGAATACAAAGGTGAACTGATAAATACAACCTTCAAGTTCAGGTTTACAAGTACAATGACACGAATGGAAGGGATAACACTAGCACACGCTACACCGGCCTGAGTTGAACATGCACAGATCATATGCACAACATATTAAGTAAACTTCGGATAACATATTTTAGATATATACCTATATAGAGAGAGATTAGGATATTGAAAAATATATATATGTATATATAATCCTTTTTCTGGTTTTATCTTCAATATGTCACCAACTATTGATGTCAATATATTCACTTCAATCAACTAATTTGACGGCAAATACAATATTGCTGATTAACATCTACAATTAAATCAGAACTATACTGCCGCTTAAACATTCTTTTTGCTTAATTATCTGCTCTATTAATCTTTCAATACTCTTAATTGTTTATTCACTGGTTAATTTACAGACTTTTCAAATTTCAAAAAGACTACAGTATTGTCTTACACCTTCATAGAACAGGAGGAGAACAAGGACGAAATTAATTTTCTCTACATATATAATTGTATTATGACATTAAAAAGAAAAAAAAAATTACATCTAACAAACTTCTAAAGTTCATTAATGTTTTCTCGAGAGTCTCAACATTACAGTTGTTCTCAGTGGAGAAAAGAACTTCGAATATTTCATTTTTATTAAATACCTATTGTTTTACCATGCAAAAATACATTGTTAAAAGTTGGAAAATACAGATCCATCTTAATTGCGTATCCAGTTCTAATTCCATATTTCCTAAAATTAATTCTATCTTGTCTGTGGGGTTTTTCGAGATGTTCCGTTTCCTCGCACGTTCTCATTTCACCAATTCTTCCATAATCATTCACTTGCCTTAATCATCCGTTGCCTTTAGCGTAAAGGGCTTAATCGTGAGACGTTAAACTGAAATACTTCTAAAACTAATTCTATTGTGGAACAATTTGGAGAAGTTGTGAGGATTTTTTTAAGTGACAACAAAGAAAATGAACTCAATTCTTAGTAAGCTCTTGTACGAGACTCATTCTTTGCTTCATTATTTTATCATGGCAGACCAATAGCCATCATAAGTCTGAAAAAAAAAACGCGTTTACCTTATCTAAATGCTCGTTTGTTTCCCTAATGGCTGAAGATTTATCTTTCTACTGTTGGTGGCACTACCAAGTTTACTGAACTGGATTAGTCTTAGAACTAGTGAAACTGGTGAAGAGAACTTAGAATCGATATGGTGATATCTGGACTCAGAATCTCCTGATTTATGATGTGGCAGCTCATCAGTTGTTACTATAAAAGTCTAAATGCTAATATAAATGACAAAAATTTATTTTAATGGCCATAAAGGGCTCTCTGTTTCTAGCCCGACTCAATTTTACACCAGGCTGGACTTCCCGTTATTTACACCGAATATCTACATTCTTCTGCACGGATTCAAAACCAGAATCAGACCGCAAACCTTACACGTATGCTCACTATACCTTAGTTGATACTTTTACTAGAAACAGAACGTCAAATGGATAAGACGAGCTCTACTGATTTTAAGACAAATTACCCAGCCAACCTTTCCGAACAAAACATGTACTTTTTTTATAATACTAATAATAATTTTAAAAAATCCGAAGTTTAACGAAATAACATGCCCTGGGCTTACATTGTGTTTTACTTGCATTTTTCTTCCTGTAGTACTTTCGAAATTTTACTTACATTCAAACAAATTACTGTAGTTTGAGAGAGTCCTTGTTACTTAATTCAGACTCTTGAATCATATGAGTATACAAAACATATCAAGAGAAGTCTGCTCGAGATACATCAATTCATAACTCTAAGCAGATAGATTGATTTGTGCAACGAGGAAAGTTAACTAACAACGAATAAGAAAGGTACACCAAATCTCATGCAAAAGTACATCATAATTCGTAAGTCAAACAAGGAACACTGCTAAAACACGTCACAGAATAAACACAAGTTTTTAACTGTTATTTACATGTAGGTGAGTCTGCCGAAACAAAAGGTGAAAATACCAAGGCACAAACACCCTTTCTACAGACACGTCATCTATTGTTCCTCCACGTGCAAAACAAATTACATTGAATGCTTTTGTAAATGGATTTATGTGTAAATGCTATGGCAAAATAACATTGTTTCAGGAATCACAAAAATGAAAGCTAACAATTTTGTGAGAAACTAATGAGGTAGATGGGGGGACGTGGAAAGATACTTTCAACATATTTTTAACTTAAATTATTAAGAAAAAAAAAAGACTATGACGACTAGGAAGAAAAATCAAATGTTCATTTCTTTCTTCTATTTGTACAGTAATATAAATTGAGATCTTGCATTTATTTACAAATTCAAACAATCCTTGGGCTGTAGTACTCAAATATTGAAATTTTTTAAGAAATATTTTTTAATGACTAGCATTGAAAACCAGCATTTATTCATTATTGCACTTTATGTCATACGCTGTGTTTTTTCCCCCCAATATCTGTTTTTCACGGTCCAATCTCCAGTAATAGTTTTTAACGAATTTAAAAATAAATTAAAACACAAAACGGTCGACATCAAAAGTAATGTCCTATGCCCATGATTGTGAATGCTTCTAGATTGTGAATGCTTCTTATTTTGTTGGAACACTTCAAAACATTGAAATGAATAAATGCTAAAGTAAACCTTCTACGATCTCTCTTTAAAAAGCACTGTATGCTCATTCACTGCAGGAGGTACTGTATGTTAGACGAATTTACGATTTCTTTTAATATTTATTTAGAAAGCAGATTTATCACTTTTATCAGGTAATATTATGCTTACTATTGTAAACAGGAAGGTTTTTGAAAGTGAGATGGATCGCCAAGCTTTCTTGAAAATGACAATATTCGCTAACGAATGAGTATCACGCCGTCAGATTACATATCAAAATTATATAACAAAGGGGGAGGGAAGTAAATGTTCCTAGCTATGAAAGTTAAGGAGTTTTTTCTAGTTTCTTGGCTCAATATGTCACATTGAGTACATTATATACATATTAGAAAAGTCCAAGATATTTATTATTGCTACCATATGTGCGGAACACAATGAGATGAAAAAACAAATTTACGATGGCACTAACGGGAAACGACAATAAATAATTCGATCTAGATTACCGACAATGAACTTTAAGTAGATCTTTCATTTGTATAGAGAAAATGTCATAAGAAATGACAAAAATGCATATTAATAAAATATTTGGTAGATAAGAACTTAATTCGAAGGAAAAAATCAATACACAATATAATTACATATTTAATTACTACGAAATTGTACCATAATTGTATAAGTAACAACTTAATGTGTATAGATAAAACACGCAGATTTCTGACGCAAAACTACTTTCTCTCAATCCTTATTGCCAAGATGTGAGCAAGAAGTTTGAAATTTCAATAATAAAATTTATAAAATACTTCACACAAATGAATAAAGATAAGCAGGAAATTAAATTTTAAAATCATATTCCGAACTAGTACAGCCAAAAGCCAGAACACCAAGACATAGCTCAAAACAGAATATACCACACACCTGATGTCCGTACGTAACACTACATAAAAAGTACTTTGCGGCAAAGAAATTTCTTGGAACCAAAATTATGTGTGTGATAAATTACGAAAGAGAAAATAATCTTTCCGTAGTGAAAATGTAACTTACTTTAAATTACGTTGTTCAGAAATGCTAATGTGAAACTATGTTGAGAGATTACGAACTCAGTAACAGCATATGAATTAATCACACACGAACTTTGTGTTACTTATGATAACCTTAATTTGCCTATCAATGCCTCGCCCCAATCTACAGTTTTTGAATATTGTTATTGTGGGAAATAACGACACAGTAATTATCCCTACTAACGTCATTTTTTTATATATTTATTTTTAGTACTGAATTCTTCAATAGTATTTTCTACCATTTTGTAAGTTCAAAAATACACAGAATCGAAATATTAAGGAAATATTTTTCTAGCGTACCTGCTAATATACATATGTTGAGTATTTACACCTATTTAAAACTTATGATGAGTACGATTATCTTTCTTTTGTACAATCAGTACCTTCAAAATTGCATGCACTGCCACCGGGAATCAACGATTAAAACTATTGTTAATTGTACTAATGAAGCCTTAAAACTTACAAACTACGTTACACAGTAACGAAGGAATTCGCATGGTAACTAAGGCTTAATATAATAGTAAACGAGAAAATCATTTTTTAACGTTTTTGGACAGCAATACACTTCATAACAATGACAAAATGCTTTTTTTTTTTTTTTTTTTTTTTTTTTTTTTTGTTATTTCTCAAAATGTTAATATGGGTGACGCCTGAAAGTGCAATTAAATTCCCAAGTATATCTTAGAGGCACTGTTTATACGCTTACGCGGAATGTGATAAGTTCATTGTCAGTCGGTCGTGTAACTATCAAACGTGAAAGGTACAACCGCACATCATAAAGTAGACTAATTTAGAATATTAGATATTAGCTACGGCAAACAAAAAGTTTGATATTAATTTGATATTAAAATTTTGATAAACACAATTTTAAACTGAACTCCGTGGCACAAAGGATGAAAAGGCGCTTTAACAATGGAGAACGTGTGATCAGCACATCGCTAGTTCAATCACTGTTTTTGTTGCTGCTTCTTTGGCCAGAGTGCTACCTCTTTCAGCCAGCTCCACAAATTACAATTGTCGTGACGATGATGAGAGAACACCACACTATCAATACCAGTTATTCAAACTGAATGCTCTGTGATGTCATAGTTCACTTCTCGCCTTCTCTTTTGAAGGGAATAAGCTGGTACGTAACCTAATGTTGAGAAGAGACAGTGATGACAGGTAAACAGAACAGTGATAGCGTAGTCCATGGTTCTGCACACATTATTTGTGAATCCTTGATTGCCTGTACACTGGCAACATTTGGTCTTCTATGTCATTCTCTCCCCTCCTTTTCTCATCGTGTTTCTCACTGCTTTTCTTAGATTGTAAAACCGTGCTCCTACATCGGACATTTGGACATGAATGATCCAACTGGTTTTACCTACATCTAAGCACTGGCCAGACCTGACACTATTTGGTTCAGTGATCTTACGAGAATCATTAGAGAAGTGCAGCTACGGATACCTTAATACGTTAGGCCAATTTCTGATTTCTGAGAGACTTCTTTAACAATATTACTTAGGTATTACATTGACGCCATGGACAGTGCACGTGAAAGATGGGATAAGTTGGTTGGTTAGTGGATTTGGAGTTTAGCGTCCCGTTCAGCACTGAGGCTAAATGAGACACAGACCTACAGCTTAACGTGAGATCCAGATCACATGAGCTCCCACCGGGAATCGAACTTGGGTCGAAAAATGGGATAAGAAATGCCTCGTAGTTGCTTCATACTGTACTATTATGCATTGTACGCAGGATTATTCGAAAAATGAAATCCCACACGACATTGGAAGTCTTTATTTGCACTTACTGGCAGAATGCTTGGGTCAATACACTTGTAATAAAGATTACGAATGATTGAAGATACAACTCTACCAACGAGCTGTACGCAATACAGGTATTTTTTTAATAAGTTTACTTTAAAAAAAATAGCATGACTGCACTCATTGTCAAAATTTGTTTTAAAAACTTACAATCGTAATCTTCCAGACATTTTTGCAAGTAGCTGCAGAAAGAATTTCCTACGCATTTAGTTTCGGAACTAAGTGCATCTGAGAACACTGTGCATTAACTCCGGTTTTATCATAACAAGTATTTATCTGCAATTTTTTTTTTTTTTTAAATAAGTTACGAGGTACTGTAAATAAATACACATTTAATGAAGAAAGTACACAAGAAACTATAAATCAATAGCATTTGATACTTTTCGGATCTCTTCGTAAAATAAACATAAATTGCTAGTTCAAAGCTTAGGATTTTTGGAAGTTCGAAGTAGACGTTTTAAAATGGTCCCAAGCTCCTAACAGTTCGTGTAGTGCCTCCATTAATAAAGAGAACGTCCTTTTATGGAAGACATTTACGGTACAGTCATTATTTTAAATAAACCGTTCCCGTAATCTGGTATTTCAAGCAAATGCCAACAGAAAATGTAACAACTATTTACACTAAATGAATTAACCTTTTTTCTGTTTTTGAATAGAAGTATGTCAAATAATTGTAAAGATAAGTAATGACTTTTAGCTTTTTACTGGGATTGTTAGCATGCTTTGCATCGTAAAAGCTATGCTTGTTCACACTTCTCACGCAATGACTGCACTATTGTTTACGTAGGTCTAACCGATTCTTTGCGAAGTCTGATCTCTATTATTACTACTCTAGCACTTCGTTACAAGTTGTTTGACTTTTTTGATGTTAACGTCTACTACTAGATCTCTTATGTGAACTTTTGGTTTTCTGCACAAGTAATGAGGAAGTTATTGCATATCTTTGACAACAACTTTTAGGCATTTAATTTTCTCTTCCAGCACGGACATTCTTACATGAATTTCTATAAATAATTTTTCATACTAAATCTCGATGAAATCGAATAGAAAATGCAATACCTATTCCCGGTAAAAAGTTAATCATACTTAACACTCTTCATGAAAATATACATGAAACTTAGTTTAAACCTTCGAAGTAAGTAGGAAATTTTATAAACAGCTATGATACAATGGCACAGGACCAAACTATGAAAGTTTGATAAAATCCATATGGCAATTTTTTCTAGAAGTAATACATAGCAGATATATATATGTATATCATATGAAGGGTAAGGGGAAAAAACAAGGAATGTCCATGAAAGTGTTTTATCGAGTGCTTTGTCCTATCTGTTTGTGACCCTTGGTACTATTTGACCGTATATGCCATGTATGCGTAAATGTAGAAATGTTCATTAAAAAGGGACAAAAGACTAGACTAACATAATTGTTTCTTACACGTTTTTCAATATTAAAACGCCGTTTTCTCGAAAATGCAGTTTTGTGACATTCCTTGTTTTTTCCCCTTACCCTTCATATATTAAAAAAAAATATTGACACTTTAGGAACATTAAGAAATTTAAGATACAATAAATGTTAAGGTAACTTTACATAGTAAAATGGCAAATCAAAGTACGTAGTGTTTTCTTACAACTCAAGTACACATAAATGTATCATTACCATTTGTCATAATCTTTCAGTTATAGGGTTTGCTTTGTTAATTCCGGTTCCAGCCAGAAACTTCGATAAGAAGAAAGAATACTTAATTGTCACATGATAAAACACGAAAGCGATTAACACAGATATTACAAACACAATAAAAATATGGCATTACTACATTCACGAATTATACCACGTAAATGATGATGAGTAAATACATAATAAATGATTGTTACTGTAAATATTAAGATCAGTAAGAGATCACGTTTCGAGGAAAAGAATTATCAAGTACACTCAAACGATACCATGGTTATAGAAATGCTTTGTTTACATATTTAATTACTCACTAGACATATTAAATTCTCATAATTAATCTTCTGTAGTGAGTATTTAATAGTTCCTGGTATTGCTCTTTTCAAAATGTTCATCATTTAAATAAATCTTCAATGCAACAAATGATTCAATTTAAAATTCGATTGAAATATAATTTTGTATTACTTTGTTTCGCGCGATAAATACAACTAGTAATATTTCTCTACACGTTGATTTTTATGAATGTTAATAGTTGCACTGTTGGCACAATACCTTGTATAATACTAATCGATAAGCTGCAGATGGAAAATTGAAAACCATCAAAACTCGAATTACCTTGTAAAAAGAAACAAAAAATGGAAGAAAAGAAAAGACGTCGTACCACATAATTTAAATAATAATATTATAGTATGATAATAAACAGATAACTTGCCAAATGTGCATGATTTAAAATCAGAAATACATTTTTAAAAACTATTATTCTTATATTAGTACCTAATGTGACAATATTCTTGTGGCAAAGGTCCTGTGACCACAAATTTTTCATCACTTTTTTTCTTCAAATAATTACTAAGTGGCTTTAATATCTAAAGCCTTCAAGTACATAAAGATATAAATGTAATTTATTAACTTTCCAGAAAATTGAGTTTGTTTCACTTAAAGATATACGAATTGATGCTTTCAACTATGAAAACTCAATATTTGCGACAAGGGATCAAATCTAGATTTGGATTCTTCTTTATGTTATCGAGTCGAATACAACGCCTTCTGTTAGATAATAATACTAAGGTAATGCACTTTTAACACAATGTCAGTTACTCCCTTCTTTACTTCAAGTCTTCATGTAACTACACCGTTAAAAAAAAAATCAAAGAATGGTACTAGTTTCCTCCTGTGTATCATATAACTGGTAAACTACACTTTACTTAAAAGTAGCTATAACAAAAGAATAACAATACCCGTAACTAATCATAGGGGGAAATTATGTACCTAATACATAACAATAACTAGTTTAGATTTCCGTCGATGATTTCACAATCAAGCTTATGTATATCCAACCATATTCAATATATATCCAATATTAAATATATATCATAGCCAAATAAAAATCAAATCTTTGTTAATATAAAGATCCTGGAATGTTTTTCTTTTTGTTAAAATACATAAACAATTGAAGAATTATATTTTCATACAAAAACGTATAAAATTGTTAAATTTCATATACATTGTAACCAAACTGTAAGACTGGTACTACTGAAACTTTGATACTGAGAACAAGTGTTCAATTTCGTACCAACATTAAAATACGTCACCGGAAATAAACAAAAGTTTCAGCTATATTTTGTGACATATCTGTATATAAACATATATATGACACTACCACAAACGATGTACACGAAAAACCGAATACATAACTGATACTCCAAAATTCAAAACATTATATATATATACACACACACACATAAAATATCAAGTAGAGTTTGTACACAGACATACTGGGAATATAAATAAAAGAACTACAAACATTCATTATATTATAGCACGACTTAGGAATAAATAAATTCACTGTGCAAACGACACCACAAAACGCAAAAGTAATGGCACGACAGAAAATAAAGGAACTAGAGTTTCAAACTGATATTGGAAGCGGGACAAAGTTAAAATTTAAAGGATACAGTACTTGATCACTCTATCTTTTGATTTTCTGTTGATAAACTGACGAAAAGCTGTACTTTCCAAATCTGCTCGTATTAGAGGATAACAGTAATCGATATCTTAAACTGAATAAGTGGGTGCACGAATAGATTCTTCTTCCTCAAGTTCACCACATCGCAACTGATACCTTCACGTTTTCCTTATTCCCAACACGCTAATGTAGATGATACTTTTGATACCAAGATTCTCCTTTTTTCACTTCTTAATGACCATATGAAAATATATATCTCATGCTTTAACAAGTCCAGGTTCTTGAAACACTTAGGACTTGGAATGCAAATTACATAAATAAGCATTCGAAAGTTACAACTACAACGAAATAAGAGGGGGAAAATTACCATACTTCAAAAATTAAAAATATGCTTTTTGAACTACTTTTCATTCGCAGATCAGTTCAACCTGACGAAATAAGTTTCTGAAGTTGGGTGCATGGAAGATCAGTAGAAAATCACTCACCTCTATTGCAAAGGCTTTTTGTTCGATCCCAAGTCATGGGAATTTGTGATAGACATCACGCATCCTTACGTTTTGTCGGGGTTCTCTCGTTCTTTGTACGTTTCCATTCCATAAATGCCTTCATAATTATTCACTTGAATTTTCCCATCTGCTCTTTTAGCCTACAGGGCATATCTGAGGGACAAACAAACGATTTTGTATTTTCATTTACATTTTTGATGCAGTCTGTCTACATTGCAAAGAAAACACGTGACTAGAAAGTATATATTTTCATTCATAAATTATATCTGTACCTCACTCGCATCATTTTGAGTTGCTTCTCGATAATACTAAATAACGAACATTTTACATGAGTCCATAAAAATTACGTGATTTCAAATGTTATTTATTTTTATTTATTTATATTTTATTTACTTATTTATTTTTACCGATTTTTCTAGTGTATCTTACCTTTCTTTTGTCAAATTCACAGCTACACTTATAACAGAATTATATAGTCTTTTTCCTAGAGATAATGTAACTTTCGTTTATTTTATTTTAAAAATGATGCGTTTTCACACACTTAATATACTTTTAAATCGCGGTCCGGATGAAAAGGAACAAGTTTGAAAATAAGTACTTTGGTTATACAATATTTATCTGAGATATCTTAATTTTTCTCATTAAGCAAACATTGTAAATGTTCTGTTTGATAAACAGAAAGAAGAGGAAATTATGCCATCGTTATTCTGATTAATCACTGAACGTAAAGATTATGTTCCAATACTATGAATTTCACACTGTTTAGTTCAGAACTAACTTTCAGATTTAAAAAATAGTATTTTAACACAACTTTTCAAGTCTATGATATGTTACATTCTCCAGAAATAACCTAACGCGTAATAATCAACATTCAGAAGTTCAGATTTTATTTGAGTTGAAACATCACCTACGTCATATGTAAGTGCTTAATTAAAACCCCATTTAGCTTATTTGAAATTTTCAACTTTAAGATTGTCAGATGCTACTCTGACAAGAATTACAATTGCTATTTTGTGGTGTTTGCTCACAGCAGCACATTTAAACAATACCATTTAAATGCAGAAATAACAAAATATATGTATATGTTTCATTGCTAATACTTATACTAAGACATTTATACAATGTATACAAGATAATAGCAGCAGTACTTCATGCATCAATCTCACCTGTTATTGTTCAATACAGTGTGGAATCTGATTACAAAGTACTTGCCAAAGTAACAAAATATTTTGTTTATACATTGTTGCGGCATCACAAATTTAAACGATTATACTGCTAGATATTTACTACTACAATATTATAGTCATATACGATTACCATTTACAAGTGGAAAATTTTATTTAGTATTCTTAGTTTTATTTTATTTTTTTCTAGGTGCATGCAAGTTTACATAATCTCAGCTATATGATTTATAACGGTATTCACTACATACACACAATATTAGCGCTAAGGATATCCTACAATTGGTCAGATTTAGTCACTCGTGTGCTCAAGACTTACAAACTCTGACCAATATATGTATGTTTTGGTGACACACCACAAGTTGAGCTCCTCTGCAATCGATCGTTATATGTGCGGTTAATTCTGAACACAATACCGCTTGTAATTGTCAAAAACACTACAGTACCTATCCCCGTTTTGCTCTAGTTTTGTTATTTGCTTTCCTACTATGTTTTAATTTCATCATGTACTAAACTAGAATTATCTCTGTGAATTCATGGATGGTTCTCTGAAATGCTTGTCAGTTTATCACTGCATGCATCACAAAAAGGAAGCCACGCACTCGCCTTTATCCACTCAATCTCCATTACATCAAATTTTAAAAACAACAGCTCAACAAGGATAAAATTTTCACATAATTCAACATCAACAATGACTAGAATCAAATCATTAAACATATCTGTAACACTTTGTTTTAATCAGAAGCTAAGCAGGTACTTACCCTGCTTCGTGTGCAATTAAAACTTACTATTAGTCACAGTTAGTGACTATTATCACTGGGTACCTTATCCCCAAAAACTTTCTACGTAGGTTAACGCGCCCTCAGGATCTAATAGCTTCATACATTTTTCGTGCTTGAAATCGTATGTCTTCATTACGATGCTGATTCATCAAGACAAAAGCCTTGCTTCGCATCTTTTCATTAATATTCACTCCATAGATAGCTGCATACCTGCTAAAGAGAAAACAATATATACTACTAGATTAGTTCCAAAATATATGCTCAGCTCTGGAACATGATGTATAGCAGGTTAAAGAAAATGGACGCCCATCTTTCTTCGGAAGTCCTATAGTGGTATTCGTAAGTTGAATAGACGTTAAAGATACAACGTATAAGAACATGAAATGCAACCTATTAAATATGTGCGGAGACCAAAGAGAAAGGCGTCATTCTTCTTGTTTAACATTACTGTACAAATAAAATTGTCTATCCTTAATATACAGGTTTTCCATAAATCACCATACATCCTATGTATTATCTGTTTATGTATTTATTTATTTATTAGTAACTTTATTTAAAACATTTTATTTCTCTGTGTAAGTCGCAGGTGGCAGCAGAGCTTGGCTACAATTGAAACAACAGTTAGTAGTAGTAACAGTGACAAATAAGATTAATTATTCGATTGAAGAGCTTTTGATTGCTACGAAAAACGGCACATTATGTAGACAAGACAACAAATTGTGAACAATTCGAACAAAAGTATGGAAAGCTACCTCCAAGAAAATCAACACTCTTAGGTTGGGAAAAACAAGCACTTGCTCTGGAAGCGTCAAAGGTTGTCCCAAAAAATAGTAGACTAGTCACCAATTTGAATACATATACTACAGTTTCCGAGTCCATCCAACTTGCACCTCGTACACAGATATGCAAACGGGTATCAGAACTCCATATTCGACACTGTCGTCGTCACATAAAGTACTACTTAAACATGAGGTCGTTTTGACTTTCGTCTGTGAACTTACTGTTAATGATATGCAGAAACGCGGAGAAACATGTGCTTTATTACTGGAGTAGTTTCCACTCTTTCTTCGAAAACGTCCACATTTTAGTGAAGACTACAATTTAGTGTAGCAGTCGTGCTTACAATACTGTTCTCGGGAAGAAGGGTAATCCGCATTTGAGACTAGAGTCAGAACATCATCCTCCACATGTTATGCTATGGGATGTTGCTGCAACTTATATAGTTCCTTTCTTTCTCCTTTCTTTTAAGAGCCTCTTGACTGAGCAACATGTCTGGAGATTCTTCAAAATTAGTCAATACCCAAACTAACTAAACTATGAAAAAAGAAAAAAAAAAGCCCAGTTCGTTGCACCCGAACTTATTCGTAAACTCCTAACCAGCATCCCTGGAGGATATATTAACTGTAGATCTCTAACACTGCAATGGCCTCCACAAAACTCTTGACCTAACTACACAGAACGATAGCCTGTAGGGAAACATCAAAGAACAAGTGGTTGTAAATCACTATGACGGAGTAATTATAACTATGTAAAATGTCGCACAGGACCTGAACATGTACGCGACTCTGCAAGGACAACGATGAAGCTCACACAGATCCATTAGATCACTAGATAGTAAGCAGTACCATTTAGGGTTACGGTGACTTATGGTACACCGTGTACAATACAATGATAGAATGCAACACTTGATTTCCCGAGAAGCATGAACTTGTTGTCTGTTGAAGTTTAGAGCCCCTTTTCAGCACCGAGGCTATATGAAACGTCACCTACAATTTAAGGTGGAACTGAATCACCGTAATGCGTTTAAATTTTAATGCTCTCTCATCGAGAATTGAACGAGGGACCATGTGCACCAAAGACATACGCTAGCCACTAGACTAGCAGGGAGAGCTAAGCTTGAACTCAAGCCATAACAATTTTATTCAATTGGTGATGAATACTACAGGAAAAACAATTTTGCGGCAGTTACGAAATTTCAACATCATTTGAAATCCAATTAAGTTGAATTTCAAAATTTCCAAAAGTTATTTTTTTTTAGACGTAGGCCCTTATAATTCTGTACCGTATTAGCCCTAAGCTTACAGAAAATTTCCCAGTATCAAACACAATTACAAATACGCGCATTATCTCAGTTTGTCAGTTGTGCATAATTGAAATATGGTACTAAAGTGTATGATTATCGTAATATATTTGAAAAGCCTCTCATCCAACTCTGTCACTAACCCTAACTGAGATATTCCTCTATCATGCCAGCAAATATTGAATAGCAGCCTTTCGGTCAAAGTCGCTTTTGTTCATATCTCTTGCTCCAGAATCACTACAGACAAATCGGGTATATTCGTACTAAACTTCCACTCACTCAATCAAAATTCACGTACCAGAAACATGAAAGAAATATGAGCTTTTGTTGTTACAGCACAACTTTCGTAATTGGCTCCAAACCAGAGTATAAACTTCGTAATTCTCACTACATTACAACAGCAGAGAAATTAAGCTGATTACTATACATTCTACAAACCACAAAAATCAATAATATGCCTAAATATACACGGGAAAATAATAAAAACTCATTAAAACTCACATTGTTTCCGGTGAAGCTGCTTTGTCTTCCGCTGGAAGATCGATGGTTGGATCCAGTTTCAATTCCTTGGCAGTTGTTGTTAGGTTTGCTAATAGTGTCACTACCCGCAGCAAGATTTCTTCATTTGTCGAAGGGTCTAACAGGTATATCAACCTTCTGGGTGCCTGTAAATATGTATATAACATAAATTTGTTACTCATCGCAAGTAGTTTATCAGCATATCAGTAATCCATGCACGACAATGCTATCACAAATACAGCTTGTATAATTATTTGAAGACTACGATCATTGCTGAAGAATGAACAAAATATTATATTGGAATGTTATTTTGGAAAATTTTACTCTTAATTTCTATTGTTAAAAAAGTTGACTTTTATAATGATTTCAAAACAACTATTAAAATATTAAGAGTCTCGGTGAAAGAGAGAACTATTTCTCGTGTAACCTATATTTGAATGTGGCTCAGGGGTTCACCCAGTCTCTGTAAAAATGGTACCTGGCAAATTTGGGGTAAAGGTGCCCGGAGCGCTGTGCTGGCTGTATCACCTCATGTATGTGCCGAAGTCGAATGATATAGAGCCTTACATCCAAACCGGAGGAGGAAAAGTCAGTCTCACTCATAAATGGACGAATTACCTATGTTACTGTTCCGTGGTACCTGTGCTGTAACGTGAGGTAGGTTGGCTCTTGCTGGTTTCAGCACGCTCCCATAATAGATTGGACTATGCCAGGTTGTGGTCAAATCGTGGGATTCACTATCTGGTGGTGTTTGGAGGATTCCGGGCACCGCTGGGGCAAAGTGGGGCTGAAACTTGCCTTAAATACCCCAGTACCGACAGTAGGTCTACCAGTAGACTTCTATTCGTTACAGAGTTCCCTTCACCAACAGATACAGCTAGGAGATGAACTTAGGCCCATCGCACAATGGGCGTATCCCATTACCATTCTTAGGAAGGATATTAGCAACTTCCCAGGAAATGGTGGGAGAGATTTGCTGTGGGTAATGGTAGTGAGCCTACCGCACATCGTTCCAACCAGTGACTAGTTGGTAGGATGACAAGTTGAGTCTTCAGTGCTTCAAGCTATCCTGACTATCCACTGTCTTTGCTCAGTGGGTGTCACAAGGCATAAGGTCTCAGCATAGTAAAACCTGCGATCAATGCAGTAAAGGTGTTCTGAGCTTTGATCATTTACCTCAAAGTCACCTCGAGTCGAGACCTTCACACCGCCTACCTTTTATTTGAAATATTTCCTCAGTAAGTTTTAGGAAACTGGCTACGCCCCAACTTTCCCACATTTTTTTTTAAATATTAAAAAAAAAGAATAATAACAATTTCTCGCTGTAATACTTCTACAAGTAGCATTGTCATGTGTACAGCGCGTCAAGGAGTTGGTTAGTATGACGTTATATTGTCTCAATTAATATTCAAACCGGAAATGGTAGTATATTTCAGTTTTATTAGAGAAATTAGGGTGGAGATAGAATATATTCTTGGGACACTTAATTAGTTGCAGAAAACCGCTTCTCCCTATCTATTACCATTTTTATTCTAGAGCTCCTTCGTGGCTAAGCGGTTAGTGTTCGCGCCTTTGGCGTAGGACACCCAGGTTCGATTCCAGGCTGGAGCACATGTGGTTCGGATTCCACGTTAATCAGTAGGTCCCGTCTCTGATATAGCCTCGCTGCTGAAAGGGGCGTTAAATTCAAAATCAACTCAACCATTTTACTCTATAGCGATCAACGTTAAAATCAGAAATTGTTAATTTATACCTCCTGGTTTGAATAAAGGGTTAAGAGAGTAGATGGCATCTATTCTTGGAACACTAAATCTATTCTAAAATAATAATAATAAATGTTTCTCGTTATCGCTTCTTATTTCTGTTTATGTAGATCAATATTGAAAGCGGAAGTTATAGTGGATTTCTATCACTTGCGATTTTAGTAGAAAGTTAAGGATGGAGATGAAATGCATTTATAAGGACGCTTAAGCTATCGCTGGGAAGCGCTTTTCGCTATTTATTATCGTTTTTGCTCCTCAGTTTGAATACACGTATCACCTCCTCCAATGAATTAGACTATTCTTAACTTTTGACCCCCTACATTCTGGCAAAAAATATCTGAGATCAAAAATCATAGTTGTTCTTAAAATTTTTTGTCTCCCGGACGACGGACATACGGATAGACAGGGTAAATATATAAAGGAGTTTCGGTACACCAAATTCTTTAAAAATACTTAGCTCAGTAATCAGTGTTACTAAGGTGTTGCTCACTGTCCATAGATAAATATTTAATGACAACAATACAATTAGGTGTCGATTTGAAGAATATTTGAAAATAAAAATAAAATACAGAAAGGTATAACTGAACGTCTTAATACATATTCAATTTACCATAAACCTCGTCCTAATTATAGAGCTTTTAAATTTATTTTTAGTTGTTACTGTCCCATTGGCAGAAATCCACTATCTCTACGTGGAATACAAAAAATTAAAAACGTACAAGTTTGCCTTTTTCTTAAGAACAAAGTGCCTATGACCATATAATTTCACCGTAAATTCATGGATGTAGTGGGATTTGTATCAGTTTCTTATTTTAATTGGTAGAATTCTCAGGAAGTAAAAAAGGAACATGAAGCTTACACAACAAATGAAACAAAAGAAAACTGTGTTTTACCTGTGCAGCCAAAAGGCTAGGAACCATATCTTCATTGCAGGAGAGATTCACCAGAAGTTTCAAAGATTGAAGTTTAATCTGAGGAGTTCCAGAGTCTACCATATTATATAACAAATGAAGAACAGCATAGAATTCATCGTGCCAGTCAGGAAGCGCCGCAATATTAGTTAACGTAACTAAAGCGTTTAGAAGAAGTTTCTCATTTGGATGTTCTCGTGTCACAAAAGCCAACAATATAGGTATTGCATTCTGAAAAGTAAATACGAAAAATGAAATATTGACTCCTGCATTATGTACACAAACGGTAAACAATATGACATTTCTTTATACAGCATAAAACAATAAGTTAAACTTTGAAATTATTTTATACGTTGTTCCTAAGTAATGCTGGGAATTAAGGTAGCTCTCTAATTACAACTAAATAATTAGTTTTAAAAGAGTTCACCACATAGATTTTCAACTGATGTAAGATTCGCTAAAGATGCATCCAAATTTATAAGAAAAGTACAGTTACACTAAGTTACACATGAAATTAAGTGTACCCTTAAGGGTCTTTACGAATCTCCCCACCACACTTTTCTTTACCGATTAACTAAATGAAAATAAAGAATATATATAAACAAATTAGAAAATAAGTTAATTAGTGTCTACAAAATGTTAAATACAACAATAATTATTCGAAATCTTTCGTTATAGCCTAAATATCTAGAGACTTGTTTATGACGTCGGGAACTCAATTTCTGCACTATAAGGAAATTTGAAACCTACTAGTTAATTTAATAGTATTTTATAACTGTCCAATGACCTACTTTCCAAAATTAACACTTTTTTGTTGTTGAACTTTCTTTTCTTTCTTTCTTTTGTTGTTGTTGTTGTTGTCGTTAAAGAGTTATTTACGAAATATAAGAAGTGAAGATTCTTTAGCTGTAGTACTCTGCTTTGGTTTGATGAGAGAAATAAACAAGCGTGCTGTTGAGGTAAACAAAATTGATTTTCAATATTTCGCATGGCAAAAGTTCTGATGTTACAATTCTTTTTAACTATATATAACAATTATGTCGTATCGTAAGAATTAACACACGATCTTTCAAACTTAAAACTCAACTTGGATCTGTAACTACCGAATGATATGCCCAATTCCAGCATAGTTTCTCTTATCCTAAAGATAAAAGGCAAATGGCATTCTCTCTAGAACAACGTAGAAGGAGTCTATCAACAAATTTCGAGACTGGTTTTGTTTAATATAAAGTATTTTGTTTATCTACGTTAAAAAATTATCACCCTCAAAACGGTCTTCTTGTACAGCTCCTGCAACTTCTGATATAAAACCTCGAAGTCTTATTTTAGAAACGTATTAAATCCATTCTGCAATTTCTGCAATTCACGCTTGATTTCGGCAACGGTGCCATAAAAACGACCATCATGGTGGCTGGATCTTCCTCTTCAGGAAAACAGTGAAATCCACAGGAGACCAAACTTGGCAAGTAGGATGGGGGGTGAGCTGAAGCCCTGTTGTTTCTGAGGAGAAACACACATTTAAGGAAAGTTCACATATGTGTTCCACTGCTATTGTCCATCATCCTTTTTTCAGTGTGCCATATCCGGTCGCTTCCATCTAATATTCTCCTTCAAACGACCTCAAACCTTGCAGTAAAACTCGTTACTGACACTCCGTCTGGTCACTTGCTGTACATAATAAAATTCAAGATCTAGTAATATACATGGTCAGAGTAGCACCACTTGCACCTCCCGATGTACATAAGACAATGTGTCTTAAAACACTGATGTATGAAGGTCTCTCTTACTGTGCTGTCATCTGTTTTTGTTTGTTAGCATCTCTTGTCAGCACTGAGGTTATATAAGACGTGGACTTACAGTTTAAGGTGTATCTGAACAAACGCAATGCATTCAATGCGCTACCACTAGGAATCGAACCCGGAACCCCAGCAGCTAAAGGCGCACTCACTAGCCACTAGATTTTTGGGGAGGGCTGCGCTACCATCTGATGGTGAGTTCCAGAACTATCTAGAAATTTTCCAATACCACCTCGTGTATCGTTAGTGAAAGCGTATCATTCTGCTAGCTAATAGGAAGGTTACAGGTTCGAAATCTGAGGTAGGTTATTCTAATGATAGTGTGACTATTCATGGCTCATAACAATATTTATATATATGTCTGTATTTTCATTTATTTTCGATAGTGTCTGAAGAAGGATATGCTAGATATCCGAAACAGTTACAAATTATAATTTAAAATAAAGTGGGTTTTAAGCTTTGGTCAGTGTCTCTTTTGTTAAAATAATATAATGATAGTGTCTACAGGATGTCCAATATACAATGTATTCCGCAGTTTGGGATAGTAGAACTTTTAAACTGGAATCGGTACGCAAATAACAGTTATACCAAAATGAAGCCTTGTTCATGCATATATTTTTAAACTAGGAAGCAACGATTGAAGTACACTAGAAACCACACAATGTTGCCACATGTAACTGAAGGTGTAAATCATTTTTTTTTTACAAGTCACGTAAATTGACTCATAACTCATACGTATAGATGTTCTGTCGTTAATTTTCAGTTTGTATAGTTGGAGTACCTTCGAAACTATGGAACGGAAAAAAGAATTTTTCGTTCCTATTGATAACTAATCGGATGAGGCCTTTGTAAGGGGTTACTAGAGAAAACATGGTTTCCATAAATTAACATTCTGAATTGACAACAGTGCTGATGTTTCAGTGCATCAAAATGTGTGTTAAGAATCTGTCTACATTATGCAATTCCTGAAAACAATGAAAAAGAAACTTTGAAATTATCATGATAAAACTTTTACTTACATGGACCCGGCAACACTGCTATTCATTGAATCAAAACTGGAGCAGTTCCAGAATCTGCCGTAGAACTGACAATTCAGATCGTGATGAACAGCAATGTTGCCGGGTGCATGTAAGTAAAATTTTATCATGATAATTTCAAAGTTTCTTTTTCATTGTTTTCAGGAATTGCATAATGTAGAATGCAATTCGGTGGAAACGAAAAATTCTTTTTTCCATTCCATAGTTTCGAAGCTACTCCAACTATACAAACTGAAAATTAACGACAGAACATCTATACCTATGAGTTATGAGTCAATTTACGTGACTTGTAAAAAAATTGATTTACACCTTCGGTTACATCTGGCAACACTGTGTGGTTCCTAGTATACTTCAATCGTTGCTTCCTAGTTTACAAATATATGCATGAACAAGGTTTCATTTTGGTATAACCATTATTTGTGTACCGCTTCCGGTTCAAAAGTTCTACTATCCCAAACTCCAGGTTGCATTGTATATTGGACACCCTGTAGTTTTAGAATTGTAACTTCAGATATACTGCTTTTGGGATTAATGTCTACTATGAAAGAAAATTTGCATGAGGAATAAATATTTCTAGTGGTCAAATACCCCGTAAAACTTTTATTACTATTATTGATAATAATAATAATAATAATAATAATAATAATAATAATAATAATAATAATAATAATAATAATAATAATAATAATAATAATTGGTTCCATAATTCGTATTTTAATACAGTTAGCATATTGGCTAGATGTAAAATTACTAATAGAGAGGAGAAAGCATTTTGCATCTTACAATTTCACGTGACCTGATCTATATTGAATATGCGAGTCAATCTCTTGCACGATTTAATAAAGAACTACCAGTAATGAACTAAAAGATGGTATGATCAACTCTTTACGAATAGACTGTCTTTGTAAGTATAAATAGTTTGGCGGACCTTCAACGTCTCAAGTGAATATCAAGAGGAATAGTGAATTTTTACAGCATAATCCTTAGAAGTCTACAGTGATCTTCTCAAAAAATAATGAGGATGCATTTTTTCGTTAGCTGTTGATTTGATTTGGTGTTCATCGTCCCTTGCAGCAGCAAGGCTATATGAGACGTAGATCTACAGCTTAATATGGGATTCGAGCCATATGAGCTCCCGTCAGGAATCGAATCCGAATCTCCCACGCAAAAGGCGCGTATGCTAACCGCTTAACTACGAAGGAGCTCTTTTAGTTAGTTGTGAAGTGATCAAGCAAAATTGTTGTATTTGGGGACTAAGAATCTTCAAAGTTGTCGAATGTGTACATGTTCCGCCAAAAACAAATGCATCTTGTGTCACCCCCACGTCGAAAGTCTTTGGTATTCTTTTCCCGTATCTGCCGTAACTGATGAAACATTCTTGAACATTCTACTACATAGCTTATGCGTCACTATCCATCAGCTGGATGAAGATCCATGCCACTGACACAATGAGAGAGAAAACGTGGTGAACGAGAGATTGCCACACAGACGTATGGGACGTGCAGCTAACAGAAAACAATATCTTCTACGCTAGTTTGTCAATGCCATTGAATATTTCCCTTCTGACAACAGTGTATACCACAAATGTCTAGAATTCACCACTCCGCACAATGTGCGTCAACTGCAAGATTAAATTCATGCTGCAGTACAAATCATTGATGAGAACATGTCGAAATGTGTTAGTCTACAATTGGATTACCAGACTGACGTGTATCGAGTAAATAAAGATGCTCACACTGAGCATTTATGATTTGTCAGCTTCATGTTAGCCACTACCAATTAAACTTGGACAACTCCATTACATTTGTGTGAAATTATGTCTTGTTTCGACAGTTTACAAAGAATACATAATAAACTGAAATCGTTCAAATGATTTTGAAATGCCCTAATAAACTCTGGCAAACTTCCTTCCCAACTTCCAGTTTCAATTATTAATGTTTCCAGTGTTAAATGACTTCATAAGGTTGTATCTGGAACACTGTTAATAACTAAGTAATCCAATAAAATATTAAGAATATATCATACCGAGTCAGGAGGTATAAAAACGAACATAGTTTCAAAACCTACAAACATCTCACTCGCTCAATCAATCTTCTTCCGTTCCAATATCCCGCGGGGTCTTGGTATTCAAGAGACCTCTCCACCTTCTTTTACCGTTCCACCGTTCTCAACCTCTACTTGGTGCCACTTCACACCTCCTGCTTGTACATCTCTTCAAATATACACCCTGTTTCAAAAAGAATATACGTATTTCGAATGCATATATTTATTAAACTTTAAGACATACGAATATGAAATTTTACACACATATTTACGAACCTCTCAAGTTCAAATTACAGTTCAAAGTTCAAATTACAGATGTCCAATATCTCCTCCATCAGCGACACGAACAATATCACATCGATACTCAAATTCCTTCCATACTCGGGCAAGCATGTCCTGCGTCACTGATGTTATGGCAGTACGAATCCGGTTCTTCAACTCTTCCAGGTTCTGTGGGAGTGGTGGTACATAAACGTTGTCTTTAACGAAACCCCACAGGAAGAAGTCACAGGGTGCCAAATCCGGTGACCGTGGAAGCCAGCTGAGACATGCTAAGTCGCCAGCTCCTTGACGACCAATCCAACGGTTCGGTAGAGTTTCATTTAGATATTCACACACTTGGCGACTCCAGTGAGGGGGTGCCCCGTCTTGTTGAAAAATGAAGTTGTCTTCATGCAGCCTCGGAAACAACCAGTTTTGTAACATAGCAAGATACTGCTGACTGTTAACCGTGTTTCCATTAAAGAAGAATGGGCCGTAAACAGATGATCGGGATATCCCACAAAACACATTGACTTTGGGCGAATCTCGTACATGTTCAATGACTGCATATGGATTCTGTAGGCCCCAAATTTGAACATTTTGTTTGTTTACCTGACCACTAACACGGAAAGTCGTTTCATCACTGAACACGATGCGTTGTGCAAAAGTGTTATCATTGTCAACAGCATCCAGAATCTCGTTACAAAATGCCACACGTTTGCGTTTGTCATCAGGACGCAGAGCTTGTAACAGCTGTAACTTGTACAGTTTCATAACCAACCGACGTCTCAAAACACGCCAAATTGTTGTTGTCGGCAATTGTAACTCCCGACTGGCACGACGAGTTGATTTTGAAGGACTACGTTGGAAAGCAGTTTGAATTCGTGCAACATTTTCTTCAGGAACACGAGGGCGACCAGGACTCTTTCCTTTACATACACATCCTGTATCTACAAACTGTCGATACCATCTGCGAATGTTCCACCCATTTGGAGGATCAATTTGGTACCTCAACCTGAAACGTCTTTGCACTGTAATCAAGGAATTGCACTTCGCAAACTCGAGCACACTAATGATTTCTGCTGCGGAGTAACCATTTTAAAGATATGACGGTTACCAAGCAAAACAGAAGACAACTGGCATCTAGTGGCTATTAATATAAACTAGACTATGTATTCGTTTCTCCAATAGCCGAGCCGAGGCCCAGCGATCGATAGTTTGGACAAAGTAATTCTTCCTAATACGTATATTATTTTTGAAACAGGGTGTATATCTTATACAGGTTGACCACAAAGTTTCTTGACAAGTTCAAAAGCTCTCGATAGTGTAAGACAATCCTTTGTTCGCACTCACACAAAATCCATCTGTACTGCTGTCAGACAGTTACAGCTACCACGTTCAACAGTGCCCAAGATCCTACACGCAAACTTGCAATTGTGCACTTATAAAATGTAATTCTTATAGGCACTCGACCCAAATGATATATCAAGAAAAAAAGTGTCTCCACTTAACATGCTGGAACGAATATCAGAGGATGAGTAGGTTTTAGAGGTAGGCAACCTACCAAGTTTCAGAGAAGCTGAACACATATAATATGAGAGCTAGGGCTCAGGAAACCTTTATGTGACGAACGAACTTCACCGAGATATTTTAAAGACGAATGCGTGGTGCAGGACTATATGCAATCGAATCATAAGTCATTTTTTCTACAATCCTGGCCATTTCGTTCACTAGGCGTCATTCTCCTGGACTTTCTTCTGTAGATTTTAAAGATATTTTGTATTGAACAAAGATACGGAACATCAGTAACATGACGCAAGAGATAACTATGCCACTGTCACCATTGACAGCGCTATGTTACAGAGAACATGGCGAGAAATCGAAAACCGTCTTGATAGAAGTGTATAAATTAGGTAAATGAAACTTCAACATCCACTCTTGATTTTCTAATAATTTCCGCAGATATACACAATTATTTGTTTGTTAAATAAAATTTTGAAGTTGTAAAGAGATTTTGTGGACACCCTGTATTAACATAAGCAACCTGCGAATTTTAGATGTTTATCAACTGTCTATTTGAGTAATGTTTACAATAACTATTACTAAATTAGATGACAGTAGATTATGAATCACAGAATTCACTTCGCTTTTAAACGACTTTGTTGGTTACCAAAAAATTCTTATATTCATATAGTACATTAAAGATAAAGTGACTCATATTTTTCAATTTTGCTTCATCATATTAAGGGGCACAGAGCAACGATTCAAAAGAGGACTGGGATTTCAGTATTTTTTTAACGTCATGTTCTACTGAAATAAGACTCAACGCTGCGTATTACTGGTACTCAAAGTCCCCTACATTCATCAGTGCGGCATGTATTCCAGAACGCCTTTTAATATAATTTTTAAAAAATCATTTGTGAGAACTCCGTATCTGAAATAAGAGAAACTTAGTATTTTAAGCTTTTATTATCGTAGGACTTCCTTCCAACCCTAATTCAGTTTTTAAGATGTCCTTCATATCTCGTGTGCTGCTTCACCTATTAGGGTGTGATTTCAATCAGCTAGTACTAGGTGCTCAATCGAAACTCCACTGAAAATTAAACTACTTTTTTCCTTTTCTTCCGATCGCATTATTTCCTTTCTTTCTTAAATTTTTGTCTCCTTACATTACGGTGTATCAGAAAAGGTAAAAGTTTTAGATTTTATGGGAGTTTCATAATGGATGAGATTTCTGCGGAATGGAGTTTCAAATGATAGTATTAAAGACCCCTACATTCAGTAATGGAGGATACCCTATGTAATCCCTTTTATTCAAAACTGAATTAACTTTCAATTAATTGGATTTGATGTGTTTACCGGATAATCTACATAAAATTAGGCGACTTGTCTTTTTCAGTTGAGTGTAGTAACCATATCACTTCTAAATTCACAAAACCCTTTAACTGTTTTATGATCCTAGATTAATTGGATCATTACCGAGAACCGAACTAGGAATCAGGTACATAAGCAAATAAATACCAAGTGTATTAACCATTCGGTTGCCGGATGAGCAATGATTATAGCAATTAAAGTATATTCTCAGATATGGAACTATATTCAAAGAGTGGGAAAATGCACAACTGGACCACAAATAGAAACCAGGTGTCCAGATTACCATGTTATTGCGTTAACGACTATGCTACAGAATCAACCCCTCATCGACCAGACTCTCTTCCACTTTTGAGATGATGCTCAGCCCCTCACACCATATAGACTGTATTACTACTACTCTTGAGTTTGGACTACCCAGAGAAAACATCAGAAGCTCGAATAACATTTCATATAATAAATGGAAAAAACAACGTTTAATTCGTAACTCTAGGGGAAGATGTGAGAAAAACTCGGATATTCCTTCATTTATCATATCGTATAAAATCCTAATAGTCAATGCAAAAAAGATAAAGCGACACCTTACGAAATAGGTTGATCAAAATGATAGCATTTTAAACACTAATTGACACATTATATTATCAATAATAGCAAAGATAGTTGCATCTTGTTATAAAATTGAGTGGAGGTTACTAAATCATTGTTTCTTCACTACACACAACAAAGCACCATCCCCACCCCAAGAAATGTGCACAAATATAAATCTGAACATGAACAATATTTGCAAAAGCTTTACTACTAGATTAATATAGATTAATATTCGCTGATCGAAATAAAACCTAACCGTTAACCTTTTTATATTTTCAAATCATAAATTTAAAGCAGAGCATCTATAATTTTATTTTGCTCTGCTACTAATTATAGCAGCATTAATATTAATTATTGCTATTAATTATGGTAGACTGTATTTTTATTTTATTGTATTTTAAAACAAGTCTTGTTCTTACCTTAAGCTCTTTCTGATTTTCTTGGTTTAGTGCCAGATTACCTATAGCTTTGATAGCTGCAAGTTGCACAGAAAATTTCGGGTAAGTTAAAAGATTCTGCAATCTAAATAAGCAACCAGCTTCTCGGAGTGTGTCCTAAAAGAAGAAAAAAATACTACGAATAAATATTTAAAAATAGATTAACAACTCAAAAATCTTTACACAACTTTTACATAGATTGATTGATTCATATTTACGCCTCTCTCAGCAGCATGGATATATAGGACGAGATTACAGTTTCAATTGAAGAAGCTAGGTGACTTGACAATCTTTACTGTACTTACAAATACTGTTCAAGCTCTCTCCCACCATGCACATGGTACATCTCTTCAACAATGATTTGCAAATATTATGATGAAATTGAGGATTGAATCCAGTCTTTTGAATGATTGTTCAATTAACTGTTTCAAGTGATCCAAACCCTGCGGTTGCCTGGAAAACATCTTGCCTTTGGCAATGTCCCACATGGAGATGTTGCATGGTGTTTCGTTACATGAACGGAGTGGCCAATCTGTCGCACCATGATGATCAATCCATCCATCGAACTGTTGATACAAGAAATCACTCACAGCAACACCAAAGTGAGGCGCTATTTCATCGTGTTGCCACGTGAACTGAATATTTTCCTAACGAGGTTTATTTTCAAGATCTGGAATCATAACTTCCTGCAATATCTGAAAGCGTGTGTCGCTGGTAAGAGTTCCTTCAAGAAAGAATGGTCCTACTACACTACCACTCCAAATACCATCCCAAACAGTGACACCAGGGATCCATAAACACAACTGTGTTTGTTTACGTGACCGTTTATCTGCCTCATCTGTCCACAAAATTTGTAAGGGATTGAAGTTTGTGCGTTATATTGCGAAGTTTTTTCTTTCTTTTCCTTTCTTTCTTTTCTTTTCTTTTCTTTCTTTCTTTTCTTTTTCTTTTTTTTTTTTTTACGCCAATATCTAAAATTCAGTAATAAATCTGACATGAAAGAAAATAATACAGAAAACATCCACACAGTGAAAAATGTATTAGGGTAAAATTAGTAACAGTGAGATATTAATATTTTGCGTGGGCTACGCGGCAAAGGCAAAGAAAGCTCCCAGATAGTATGAAAGATAAATAAAGTCAATACTTCTCGGGACTGTCAACTGAACTGGAAACGAAAAATGCGTTGGGTGATAATAGACAGGGAACAAACACAATGCAGGTAAGACACGAAGATGACGAAGAAACACACACAAAAAAATAAATAAATAATTTTAAAAAAACCCTTGAGTGATCGTTCGGTAATCATCTCTAAGAAATGTTCGTAAGTCTGCTGGTAGGGCAAAGTCAGCTCGAAGCTGAGCACGATGAGGACAATGCACAGGCAGATGAATGCTTTGTCTAGCTCCATAGGCTGCATGCAATGGTGGGTCTTCGTCACAAAGTAGAAATGCATGTGTTAAGTGTGAATATCGAATGTGAATGAGATAGAATTAGTTCCTTCTGTCGAAAAGATCTTGAGCTGGTGCTCCATACATCAAGTGCAGGTTTGAATACAAGTAATTTATTGTTGATAGCCTGATCCCATTCGAGCTGCCAGCGCTGATGCAACGGAGAAGTAAATAGCAAACACAAATCCGTGTCGGATACGGGGAGATGAAGCTCTCTTACTTCATGGGCAGGAACAACTTTCGCTGCACGGTATGCCTTTTCATTACCAGCTCACATTCCTATGCTAATAATCTATGACAACATGATACGAGGATTTGCTGGACGAAAGCATGTTTACTTTGCATATCAGAGCACGTTGAGAGTCGCAACAGATTAAGATCCTGCGTATATGACACGCAGACATACGATTTTCAGCATTTAATATATATATATATATACACAGTGGCGGATCTAGGATATGATCAAGGGAGTAGCTAAACCATAATTTGCCGTTTTATCCAGTGTAAAGCAGAGTTGAAGCCCATTATATCCAGTGTAAACCTGAGCGTCAACGGGGGGGGGGCTATAGCCCCGTAGCTTCCCCCCCTTGGATCCGCCCTTCTGTATATATATATATATATCGCCTATTCGGGGAATCTATATTTGTTCCAACAATAACTCTATAGATTCTCTCCTAAGTACTGTTTAACTGGGCATAGCTCCTCCACTCCAAACTTTCTTGCAACTCAATTTACATTCTTAAATTCATCCGCTATCTAGTTCTCCACATTACCAAAAATAATTCTTTTTGGATTCGCATCAATAATCACCAATATCCTGCAGCGCTCGAATTCCTCATATACCCGTACCGGACCACACAACCAACGACAACAGAATATTTTGACCACACCTTTCCCCAGGATCTTTTATATTCCTCAGGAGGAGTTGGGATGATATAAAGGTAACCAAGAAAGTTCTGTCACTTTATCACGCACCACCTTCGAACATCGATGTATCACCTAAGACGTACCTGGAGGATCAAAAATAGCCCCCATCAGCATCGACAACCTTCTGCCAACGTTCTGGAAGGCCATAGATTCCATCGTGGTAGAACTTGGTGGGCCGTGAAGCAAAGAAGGTAGCAAATGCATTTTGCACCTCTACTAGGGATTTGAACTGGCGTCCTCTAAGGTGATTGTTCAAGGAATGGAGCAGATGATAATCGGACGGTGCAATGTCCGGCGAGTATGGCGGATGCAATAGTGTTTCCCACCCAAGGCGCAGAATGGTGTCCCGGGTCATTCTAGCTACGTGGACCTTAGCGTTGTCCTGTAACAGGAGAAACCCTTTGCGATTCAGATGTGCTGGCTCCAGAGTTTTGAGTTTTTCTTGAACACGGCTCTACTGCTGACAGTACACAGTTGCATTGATACTCTTGACCAGCTGGTAGCAGTTCCCGATGCATTATGCCGCGAGCAGTCCACTAAACACACAGGACGACTTTTTTCTTCGTACAGGATCCACTTCTCATCACATGTCAACACCCTGTCCATAAATGGCTCATTAATCAGACGAGACAGCAAAGAAACACAGGTATTTGGTCGCGTTGCCTTCTGGCCTGGAGTCAAATCATGTGGGACCATCGACCCAACCTGTAGTGCTTCCCAAGTTGACGGAGGTGCTGCCGAATCGTTTCTCCACTCACACTGAATTATAGTTTCAGTTCCTCACATGTCTGGCCACTGTTCGCCTCAATTGCTGCCTGAACATCTTCATTTTGTACACATGCTGGTCTTCCGACACGTGGTGCGTCTTCGAATGTTTTGTCACCGTCCTTAAACTTGTTAAACCACCACCGCTACACTGTCTGCGTAGTCACGACACCCTCATCAAAGGCCTGCCATATCTTCCGTCCTGCTGCAGCGGCGTTTGACCCCGTTTGAACTCGTACAGCATATACGCCCTTATAACGCTCCGTGGAGGTTCATGTTCACTCTGTCCTTACGCAAGTTTACGGTGTAACTGAACTGCCACAACTAGGTAGTATGTTGGATATACCCAGACGAACAACTGACCTTCGCCTTATCTCCATTCGCATTCACTCGCGGTGTAAGGGCGAATTGAACACAGACCTCCACAAAAAGCGACAGAACTTCCTTGGTTACCTTTATACATTACCACGCTGTCCGCAAGCCTCCATCGTCTTAACTGTCTGTAATACTCTACCTCACTGCCTTATTTCGTGTCCATACATTTTTTTTTCAGATTTATTTTATTATTATTATTATTCTTTCTCCCTCACACGCACACTTTTCATTCTGCTTTATTTTTCCCTTTTATTGTTGAATTCTTTTTCCCTACACTATACGAATTTTTCTCTTTATTATTCTTTCTCTCTCGTACAACACTGTATTTCGTCCACTAAACTCCATCTACCTAACACTAACACTTGACCTTGCATTCCAATGAGACGCCTACCTGGAATATTCACAGCTTTTACTTCGTTCTTTCTCCCTACCTATCCTTCTTCCCTATACGATGAAATGATTTAGCGAAAGTGCTTATAATGTACTACTTCTTGCGAGTGCGATCATGTTACACTATTTTCTGAAAATTAATCATACAAGGTGATTCACAAGTGACACTCTCTTTTAAAGTTCTTATAATTTATATCCTAACTATAATTTTTACAAGAAATGAATAAGAGAAGAAAGAATGTAGCATGGAAGTTCATTTAATATTCGATATAGGCACTAGCATTCGCCACCAGCTTCTCAAGTCACTCGAGAATCTCTGCACTGATTTCATCAGGAACTGTTGAGGAATGGAAGACATAACTTCTCGGATTTCACTTCAAGTTCATCCAAAATCATTAGTCTGGTAGCGTAGATTTGCTTTCTCAACCACCCCAAATAAAAAAGTCGTAGGGTGTTAAACCAGGGCTTTTAATTGGACACCCATGAGGACCATGACGACTAATCCATCTCCCAGGGAAGCGGACATTCAGGCTTGTGGGTCCCTTCATTCTTCGCAATAGAAGCCAACCAGAAGCCCAGACTTAACACCCTACGATTTCATTCTTTGGGGTTGGTTAATAAAAGCAAGTCTACGCTACCAAACCAACGACTATGGATGAACCTGAAGGGCGAATGCGAGAAGTTATGTCTAGAAATCCAACAAGAGTTCCTGATGAAATCAGTCGATGACGTTCCCGAGCGGCCTGAGAAGCTGATGGCAATGCTAGTGGCTATATCGAGCATTAAATTAAAACCTCATGCTATACACTTTCTTATATTTATATCTTTTAAGAAATATAATTAAGAAATAAATTATAAGAATTTTAAACTAGAGAGCTACTTTTCCACCATTCTGTATATATATTATTGAGAACGCACATATTTAAGAAAATATGACAGGAAATAACACAACCAAATTATTGAACACAAAGGAGAATTTCTTTTCTGAATAGATCTTAAGACAGTTAATAAATTACTAATGACAAAATCATTATACACTTACAAAAGTCAATAAATATTATACGAAATGATCCGCAGAGGAAAGTTTGTTAATAATAATAATAATAATAATAATACTTGTAGTTGAGGGACTAAATACTTTTAGTTACAATGAACAAATCTATGATTTTTTCTCTAGTGATATTTATTGATTGTTAGAAAAATGAAACGTCCATCTCAATATTGAAACTACAAAAGACGTAACAACCCAATAAGAAATCGAAGCCCATGAGTTTTCACCGGATATCGAACGCGGTGTCTCTCGTGCCAAACACAGTAACGCTATCAATTTATCCTCGAGGAACCCCTGGTAACTTGAAAATTTACATGTATATTATGTAGTCTTGCATCATAGTTTTTTGTGTCATTTTGAATACGCAAAGTGAAAACAACTCTGAGTAGCGGTATTCATGCTTCTACTAAAGGAAGTCTAACTTTTGAGGGAAAAAAATAGACACTGGATCCCTTAATCCTCTAAATATACCCGGCTATCACGACTCAATTTTATTAATCTTTATCCGAATAACATTTTAAGGCATTACCTGGTTGGCAGAAAATGTGCCACAATTCCCAATTGTTATAAGTGTCCTTTCCAACAGAAGTTCATCACTACTGTGTAGCAACGCTACTAAGCTCTTAGCCTCATGGGCTGATATTACCCTGTAATAGAAGAATAAAAACAAAGATTAAAAGAACAATTTATTTGAATTTTTAAAAGTAATTAAACAAACTACTTTGTGAAACACAGAATACCAAAGAAAATATATCGTAATATATACCAAGGTATATATATATATATTGGGTGTCTCAAAAGTCCCCTGACAAAGGGCAACTTGGTTATTATCAGAGTTACAACAAAATGTAAGAGGGGAAACCGTCTTCAAATATGATTTTTTCAATCTAAACTGAAGGAATTCTTTAAATCCGACGAGTCGTTTT
Organism: Thermobia domestica; assembly: GCF_964235325.1. NCBI lineage: Eukaryota > Metazoa > Arthropoda > Insecta > Zygentoma > Lepismatidae > Thermobia > Thermobia domestica. The sequence continues at coordinate 189,813,599 of NC_137459.1, read as the reverse complement.
GGCTGTACACTCTTTATGCACGCAATGTTAAATGAAAATGCAACGTTGCCATTTACCTGGACCCACAACATAAGTGAATGAAGTTACTGTCTTTTACGCTAACGTGTCAATGGCCAGCTCCCATGTCAAACAATAACTTTATTCATTTATGTTGTGGGTCCAGGTAAATGGCAACGTTGCATTTTCATTTAACATTGGGATCATAAAAACTGTACAGCCCAAACGGCTAGTCCGATTTAAGAATTCCTTCAGTTTAGATTGAAACAATCATATTTGAAGACGGTTTCCCCCCTTACATTTGTTGTAACTCTGATAATAACAGAGTTACCCCATGTCAGGGGACTTTTGAGACACCCTGTATATACAGTGGATCATTTATCTTGATACGCCCTTTTGACTATTAAACTAACAGACAAAAATCGCTGACATTTTCTTATTATGCAAGTAAATGCAGGGGGACATTACTTGGCATATTCTGTGATACCAATAGGTTAATAGTGTTGCAAACTGAACATAAAGTTATATTTTTTTTTCAAATGACATTATGTCACGTTACTAAATTTCAAATCTACATGTTAAACGAAAACTTTCAATATAACATTTGTTATTTAGTGTTGCAAACTAAGAACGCTACAGTATCACAAACACAAATTTTGATGGCCCCTATAACAGTAACAATGCAAGTGAGACGGACGGAGCAATGCACATCTAAGGCAGTTTAGTGTCTAATATTATGGTCATGATATGGCGGATTTTGAATAAATAGGAACAAAGATACAAGGGATTAAAAAATTTGATTTGTTTCAAGAGCATTTGTTTAGAAAAATTGCTTAGACAAGTACCTCATCCAACTGCATAGATGGCTTTCAATAGATGTGAAGATCACAATACCGTTTACAGCGAGTTGATATCTCAAAGCATTCTGAAGCTACGATAAATATTGGTAAAGTTTGCAACACTGCTTAAAATGGTGTAATTCTATGAGAACTTGTAATTACACCTACCAAAAAGTACTGTTGTAATGCTATTGAAGCAAAGTAAATCATATTTTTTAAGTTCCTACAAATACGCCATATTATGCAATATATCAAATTTTACCACTTTTTTTTAACAAATATTTTCGCAATAGTGAGATATCAAATTACTGTAAATGGCATTATGATCTTTATGTCTATTGAGAACCATCTACGTAATTGGATGTGATACTTATTTAAACATCTTTCGAAAAATAAAGTCCTCTGGAAAAAAGTTAAATTTTCAATTCCTTGTAACTTTGTTTGTACTCGTTCGATATAAGCCATGTGATGATCGTAGTATTCGACACTAAAGTACTGTACGTTGGATGTCCGTTATCCCGTTTGCATCACTTACGTAATTACTGTTGTAGAACCTTACAAAATTGGGATGTTTTTTGACGTTTATGATACTGTAACGTCCATAGTTTGCAATACTGCATAATAAATGTGGAATTGTAACCTTTCATTTTTTGAAATATGTAATACGCTAACCTAGTGCCATTTTAAAAAAATACAACTTTACGTTGGCTTGGCAACACTGTTAATCTGGTTGTACTGGAGCGTATGTCAAAAACGTCCCCCATCGATCATTGGATGGCACCAAATGACAGGGATTTTTATTTATTAGTTTTAATGTCACAAGGGCGTATCAATATAAACGGTCCACCACATACAGATGGTGATCAGAAAAATGGAAACACCTGAACGAAATTGCAACTTACCAGATTAGTATGATGTCGGGCCACCTTTCGCCTTCAGAACAGCCTTGATGCGACTGGGATGGAGGCATAGAGGTCGTGAATGTAGCAAGTGAAATTTTACACCATTCCTCGTGCAGGGCATCGGCCAGTTCTGTGAGAGAGGATGGAGGTGGAAATCGTCGCCGGAGTCGTGTTTCCAAGACGGACCACAAATGTTCAATTATGTTGAGATTTGGGGATTGGGCGGGCCAGGGGAAGTGTTGAACTTCATCCCAATGTTCCTCAAACCACGCTGCAACAACGCCAGCTGTGTGAATGGGTGCATTATCATCCTGGAAGATAGCGTCATTGTCCGGGAACAACATCCGGACCATAGGATGCAAGTGGTCTCCTAAAATTGCGACATAATCGTTGGCAGTGATTCGTCCGCTAAGTGTGACCACAGGACCCAATGAAAACCATGACATGACGGCCCACAGCATCACCGAGCCGCCGCCCTGTTTCACAGTTGGGCGGAGACACTGCAGATCATAAGCTTCTTTGGGCGTTCTCCACACATAAACACGGCCCGTGGTTGGGAATAGGGTGAAGGATGACTCATCCGACCATATCACACGTTTGCTGTCCTCAACGGTCCAAGTTGCATGGTCGCGCCATCATTTGCGGCGTGCGAAAGCGTTATTGTCCCTGATGAGCGGTTTGGCCCTTGCAACACGACCCCGTAAGTTCATGTCACGTAATTCGCGGCGGACTGTGATTGTCAAAACAGGGTGGGGGAGGTGCTGATTGAGTTCCTCCGTCACTTGCTCCGCAGTGGCACGACGGTTCTGCGTGACAATGCGCTTTAATACCCGGCGTGCCCTGTCACTCATGATTTTCTTCCGCCCACTGTTCCGCTTCCCCGATGTGGTTTTCCCGTGTGTTGTGTAGGCCGTCATCACCTTCGACACTGTCCCACGCGACACACCTAACACAGTAGCCACTGCCGTCACACTCACTCCACATAACCGCGCATCAACAATTTGCCCTCTTTGAAAATCTGAGAGGTCTCCCATTTTACACTACCTTCGTCTGCTGCAGCCACTGGACACTGCTGTTCCACTGCGCCTGACGTAGTATGGAGACCGACCTAACACACCACCACCAGTGGTCCGGCGCTGCGGGCGCCACGACACCACTGCCAACCCATACATCTGACGTGTTGCCAACTACAGGTGTTTCCATTTTTCTGATCACCATCTGTATATATATATATATATATATATATATATGTTTAAATATTCAACGAACTTAAAAAGTTCGTTACTGAATTCTCTATGTCTGTCTGTCTGTGTGTGTGTCTGTCTGTCTGTCCGTCTGTCTGTTATTTGCGATTTTTTCAATTTTGAACCGTGCATTTGATAGACCTTCAAAAACTATCAGAGAAAGTGATTAAATTTTTCGCGTCACTCTTACCGTTCCCGAGATATTGGCCAAAAATGGCCGACTTCCAGAGATTTAAGGAGCCATATCTCGGGAAACGTAAGTCATAGAGAGATCATATTGGTGTTGTTCATTACTTAAGAGGATGGTGAACATTTTGGTACCAAATAGTAACCGATGGCCACTGGCCAGTTGTATAGTGGCCACCAATTAATATCGGTAACAAAATGCGTACCATCCTCTTAGGTATTGACTAACACCAATATAATCTCTCTATGACTTACCGTTCCCGTGATATTGGCCAAAAATGGCCAATTTCTATCTATTTAAGGAGCCATAGCTGTGGATCCATAAGTTGTAGAGAGATGATATTGATGCTGATCAATACCTAAGAGGATGGGAAAGATTTTGGTACCAAATAGTAACTGGTAGCCACTGTCCAACTGACCACTGGTTTGGCCAGTGGCCAGTTGTATAGTGGCCATCAATTAATATTGATACGAAAATGTGTAACATTCTATTAGGGATTGATTAACACCAATATCGTCTGTCTATGACTTACCGTTTCCGTGATATTGGCCAAAAATGGCCAACTTCTAGATATTTAAGGAGCCATAGCTCGGGAACCATAAGCTGTAGAGAGATGATATTGACGTTGATCAATACTTAAGAGAATGCTAAAAATTTGGTACCAAATAGTAACCGGTGACCACTGTCCAACTGGCCATTGGCTTATCCAATGGCAAGTTGGCCAGTGGCCACCAACTAATATTGGTACCAAAATTTTTATCATCCTCTTAGGTATTGATTTACACGAATATCATCTCTCTATGACTTACCGTTTTCGTGATACTGACCAAAAAATGGCCAATTTCTAGATATTTAAGGAGCCATAGCTTGGGAACCATAAGCTGTAGAAAGATCATATTGGTGTTGATCAATACCTAAGAGGATGGTGAACATTTTAATTCCAAATAGTAACCACTGCCCACTGATTAACTGTCTACTGACCAAAAAAAAAATCAAATTTCTAAATATTTAGGCAGCCATATCTCGAGAACTGTAAGTCATAGAGAGATAATATTTTACTAATTTTTGCGAGAGAGAAAGCGGGGATAAAAAGATTTACTTTTACATCTAGGAACAATGACAGTTTTCCTTCCCGCTCCATCTCTCCATTCTTTTTAAGTTCGTTCCGGCAATGCTCATGGAGCATTCTCAACTGGTTCTTTATGAATTGTATTACAACTGTCTTAATTGATTTCTATTTAACTCAATAAACAATGAAAATATGATGATCCTATATAAAGGTAAAGTTTCAAATAGGATTTTAAGATATTCTTTCGTCACGTTACATATTCCCTGAATACTTTTTTTTTATTATTATTATTATTATTATTATTATTTTAAGAGACCTCCTATACAATAAAGACTTTACATAATCATACTTTGACCTTACATAATTATATCTACTGAAACGAATATAGAGCTTCCCATTAAGGTGAGTGTCCTTTTTTCAACAACTGACTAAATTTGAATAAAGAACTCGTAAACTTTTAGTGCACAAGATACCAACCTATCGTGATGACTAAGGGTTTCAAGTCTTAGCCTCAACTCCTCTTCTCCATCGCGTAACAATTTCTCAGCTTCTCGTCGAGCCTCCTCTTCGTACTCTCGAAGCCCTTCTGGACTTCTTGTTTTAATTTGCCCTGAGCGTCTCAAGGATCGTCGAGACCATCTTCTACGAAGGGGTGATCCTATCAGATCCCCATGTCCTGTGAGGCCTACTAAGTTTTCTGTTGATCGACTAGCCAAAAAGTGACGAATGTCGACAGGACTTAATATACGCGGAGAACTCCATGGTGAACACTTTAAAATTAAAAAGAGCACTGAAATTAGAGATCCATCGTAATACTTACATTTAGATAATTAGTAACTATTATTCTTATACGTACACACATTTTGCAGTGTTGTTCTTCAGTTACACAAAGATTTCAATAACACTCGTATAAGCGCATCAGAACATTATAAAGGAAAAAGGATCTTGAAATGAACTGAAAATTTCTGAGAATCATACCGATATTTCATAGATCAGCATTCGAAGAAGGAAAATGCAGTAAATGAATATGGCAGGATTCGAAACTGCAGTTCATTATCTGAGAATAGTCGGCAACCTATGTACCGTAATACTATACTGTATCTATATTAAAGCAACTGTAAAAAGTCATGATAACTGTCGTTCTTTCAATACACTACATGACATGGAAAGATGCATCCTGTACGTTATGAGATGACTAACGACAGAACGGAGATGGGAAATACCAATACTAACCGCACTCCGACAGAATCCGCTGCAAGGGAAACTCAGCTCAAGAACCGAGAGTGTCCACGGGTGGTGACAGTGGAATGACTTCTAGTGAAGGTCAGCTGCGAATACCAAATAAGCAACCCACAACTAGAGCAGCAGAGAGGACCAGGGTGTGCCAGCCCATCAAGCGGTGATGATGCCCAATCAAACAGCACAATGCCCATTAGGGTGGAGTGAAAAATTGAAGTTTGCACATCGGTATTCTAATAGTGCGGGATTATTGCTCCTTAGTAAGTATTTTAAAAATCAATATTTATTTTCGTTGAAATCTGTTATCTTTGGGTGCCACCAGCATGGTTAACCCTTTCCTTCCGCAAAATTTTCTAACTTTTAGGTTGGCGAGCAAGGAGACTAGAGGAATGGTTGATATCCTGCCAAATAATTGTCTTAGAAACTTGAACTAAAAAGAACTGAAATGGAGAGTATGTGTTTTAATTCTGCCAAAGCATTTTACAATACGTAGAGTGAAAATATTTCAAATTTTCGTGCTACAAATACTGGCAGAAAGGGTGGAATAATACGACGTTTAGAAGAGTCTGTTCAGAGACTTTTGCAATGGTTGGTTTGTCTGCTGCACGTAAATGAGCTCCCTTTAAGACATTTGCTAGAATCAATTGATGGTAAGATAACAGATCCTCATGCATTTTCTGAACAGATTGGAAGATCATTATTAAATTGTGAAAACCAACCAGTTGTGGAATAAGATGTAATTGAGAGCCATCTTTCAGCTTTCGAGAATTATAATGATCTCAGTGCGGATCAGAAATATTTATATGAGATTCGCAGGGCTGTTTCAAATGGACATTTTCCTGATTCTTTGGCAAAGCGCTATCCAGGAAACATTTCGAACGTCAGGTGGGTTCCTACAGAAAACAGAATTATTCGATTGTATGTAGCTACACCAAACCCTTCAGAAGAATTAAAATTGCTCTCTCAGTATGTTGTAGAAGTGTATGCGCCAGTTTGGTTCAGCATAAAACAGAAACGTTTTTGCACAGATGGATCGAGACATTTCTTCAAAATAATTCAGTTATCGCGCTTCCTTTCTGAAAAGTACAAGGCTGTCATTATTCCTGTACTTCAAAGAAATGGATACTTTGCACATCCTGAAAACATTCTCCTCTCTATGATGACAGATGAGAAGAAACATATCAGAGAACTGGACTTAAGACGAGTCCTTAAGGCAAAAACCTCGCAAATGCCTGGAATCAGAAATTACGACGTTTCTATGCCTTAGCCAAGCTGTAGAACAATGTGTAAAATTGGTGACAGAAGCATCGTCTTGTGTTTGTGGTGTAAATGCACGAGGTACGCCTGTCTTCAACACATAGTCAGAGTTTTCTACAGTGTAATGTATGTTGACATGTATCTCCACATATTATTTTGATATGAAATTTTCCTAGCTCATTTTCAAGAATAGAAAGTAATGTATTTTGTCATATTTTCACATATTATTTGTATCTTTATATTTCCTAGGTCATTTTCAAACTGAGATCAGAAATGTTCATGTCATTACATGACTTTTCTTATATTTGCAATTAATCTAAAAATTGTGTGAAGATGTCTATTGCAACATACACTACACACAAAAACCTAAATCTTATGTTTGTACTGAGTGGTGTATTTTTGTCATCTTTTTTTCACATATCATATTATAAAGCTTTCTTAGCTTATATTCAAACAGACAAGAATGAAAAATCGCCTCACTAACTTCTCTAATATTATTAATATACAGTATTTATCAATGATGTCTATAGTCGAGTATATACGTAAGGTAATACAGACTACACATAAATCTAGTCCAATTTTACGTACAAGGTAGTGTTCTTTTTTTGTTTGTTCACATATGTTTATAAAGATTTTCCAACTGATTTTCAAACTAAAATAAGAAACAAAAAAGTTGATGTTATGAAACTTGTGTAATATTTGTAATAATTATAAAGGTGTATTCGAATATAGCATATATGTAAGATACTTAGTTTCATTTTTCCATTCAAGTATAATGTAAAAAATATAAGTACGTTACAACTAGCTTTTCGAGACCTCTATATCTATAACACTAAAAGGAACTGACTTAGAGGAGTGAGGTTTCTGTGATACAATATTGTTATATAACGATTTTTCCGAACAGAAAAAAAAAAAAAAATGCCTCATTTCACAATACTGTTAAAAATACATATTTCAGCCAGATTTCAAGCCCGTATAGCACCCAAAGGAAATGACTCAGGAGACAAATATTTCTGTGACACAATACTCTAATGGTAAGGCAACTTTTTCTCTCTATTAGAAAAAATAATACAGAAAAAAATAATTTTGTCCCTTTTACCAATACGGATAAAAATATTGGATTTCAGCCAAATTTCAAGTCCCATGTGGCACCCAAAGGAATTAATTAACGAGACTGATATTTTTGTGATACAGTACTCTAATGGTAAGGCAACTTTTCCGCCCTATTAGAAAAATTAATTCCAAAAAATTTTTTTTGACCACTATTTCACTCCACCCTAATGCCCATGCCTCACTGTGACATTGCATGTAAGTGCCGTCATCCAATAAGTATTGTCTATTGGTGCTTTGGACGGCAAAGGAGCACCAAAGGTTAGGCGATGACCACCGATGACAGTCATAAACCAAACCCCACGAAAATGGAGATAAAGAAAAGGGAAAGAAGTCTCGAGAGAAAAAAAAAACTCCTGCCTGGGGAGTGCTAGGGCACGTCTGGAGCCGATGCTGGACGTGACAGCATGGGCATTATCAGTGACAGGATGTTGAATCAGCGGACACCTGTCTGGATACCGGTACAAACTACACCTACATAAAGTTTTGCACGCAGAAACGAGCAAAGCAGAGAAATCGAGAAAATGCATGAAATGGTAAAGTAAAACAAACGAAGAATTAACGCGGTTATATTACATAACAACAAAAATTGAAACAGTTAAATTGAAGAAAAAGTCATGAAGAAGAGCGTCATAGTGGACATACGCAGAACTGTAAGAAACTTCCTGCTAGTTCAAGAGTAAAGGGAAAAACGGGAAGAAAAAGCAGTATACTTGGATGACCTGCATATATCGCCTAGTCAGATGATGAGTGGAGAAAATACATAATAATAATAATAATAATAATAACGAAAATTGTAAGTTAGATTTATTTTTCATTCACATCAGTTACAAAGAAGAAGGAAAGAAAACAGTGTTAGCTACGCGTGACGGAAGATATCAGCACGTGTGAGACAGCGTGTGGGAAGAGGAATCTCAAGGAATGTGTCTTCCACGTTACAGACATTAGAAAAAAAGGGGGACGTGAGAGATGGCTACATTTGTATTGTACTGCCACGCAACAGGGAGAAACCGTTCCCGAAATTGAAAATCATGAAAAATAATCTTTTGGGGCAGAAGAATTTTCTCAACATCTCAAATTTCTACACAGTAAAATTAAAAACTAAGACAACATAAGAACATACTACAACAGCTGTGTAGTAAGAGTTGAAAAGGATAGCAAATCATGGATGAAAATTTAAATGTGTCAAGAATTACATAGGCTACCTAAAATATTCGTTCTAATCCTGCTACAGTATATGCGGGAGGACGTCCATCATCGAGAACATCCCAATCAAAGGAAATTGAAAGGAAATCGGCCACCACAACCTACAGAAATTTCTAATCCAACAAAAAACAAACAAACAAACTCAAACGAACAACCACACACACACCAGGGTGAAAAAAATCATGATTTTTTTTAAAAAAAAAAAATAATTTTTGTTGATTTTTTCGATTTAAATCGATTTTTTTATTTTGATTTAAATCAAATCTTTCTCCTCGTATAATACAAGTTGCGAACTGAAGAAAATACAGTAGGAATTAGTATTAAATGTTAACTATGCCATTTAAGTGAAAGTATTGGGGTTTAATTTTGAATTAATCTCCTATCGTTAACCTATTTCAATCCCAAACAATGTTTCTTAAGCATTAAGGAAAAAACGTACAGCAACGTTTATCAACATGACATTTTTCTTTTTACGAAAGTTACTGATATTTGACGGAGGTATATTTTTTAAAAAATCGGAACTAGCTAGTGGCACGAAATACATATAAGGTACATTTCGCCTAAAATTAACTAACTCTATGGCCTATGGAACCCGAAGTTTCAATGCCGCGATCAGAAAAGCTCTCCATTGACTTCTATCCTTAGCCAACTGGATCCAGTTTCTACTTTGTATTTCTGTTTCTGTAAGATCCACCTTAATATTGACCTCCATCTGCGCCTAGGTCTTCCTAATGGTTGTTTTCCGATTGGACTTCTAGTTAAGACTTTGAAAGCGTTCCTACTTTCTTCCATCCTGGTTACATGACCTATCCACCTGAGCCTCCTAGACTTGATGACCCTAACAATGTTTGGTAAACCGCATAAATTATGTAGTTCCTTGTTATGAAGTTTCCGCCATTCCCGTTCCTCTTGGATCCGAATATTCGTCTTGTTCTCAAATACTTTCAGTCTATGCTCTTCCCTCATAGTAAGCGAACATGTTTCGCAACCATACAGAACAACAGGCATGATTATCGTTTTATATATTTTAAGCTTCAAATTCCTTGACAGAATCCGCGACGACAAGCGATTTTGAAGTGAATAATAACACAAATTCTCTACTTTTAGTCGACATTTAATTTCCTCGTAAATATCGTTTTCGTCTGTTAATATTGATCCTAGATATTTGAAGGTATTCACTTTATCAAAAGTATTATTCGATATTTTAACGCATCCGAAATTTCCGTATTACGATCCTGAGGAACTTCTATGTATTTAGTACATACATTTCGCCTAAAGTTTTTTTTTGTTTGTTTGTTTGTTTCGAAGAGGTGATTGGGCCCCTCTAAATACGCCCCCCCCATATATATATATATATATATATATATACGATCACTTTTGTAACAAAGAAAAAGAGCCTGAAAATATATGCTAGTACAACCTAATTCGGGGATTGAAGCTGGATTTCCCAAATGCAAAGCATGCTACCTCTTCAGTTATAGAAAGCTACAGAGACAAAATAAGAATATGCAATGGATAAATAAATAACAACTGGTATTCGAAACGAAGTGGCGATCCGTGGCTACAGATGGATTGTATATTTTGAATGACATTAATATTTAAAAGTAACAACTTGTAAAACATTTGGTAAATACCGGCATGGTGGCTTATGGTAAATTAAGTATATCAAAAATGTTTAGGCCATGATAGAACTCTTGTCTTGCACTCGATAGATTCTGGTTCTCCGCTATTAGCAAATTGACGGAGGCCTTCTGACTTTTTCTGCTGTCATACCAGTCAAACAGCAGGATGTTAATCTTCATTACCGCCGGGAGAAATTTCATTCCAAACCTTCAGTTCCCAGATAATAGCTTGCAAACTGATTGAAACAATTTTATACCAATTGAGCTACAAATGTAAACTTGCATAAAACAAAATATTAATAAACAGAGATGGCTTCGAAATGTCTCTACAACGAGAGTTTTCAACAATCCATTATTCGTAGCATTGTATAATACAATAGGATATACTATAAAACTACAGTAGTTTGTCAAAGCAAAACAACAACATAAAGTTCTTCCAGTCACTTCTCGCCTTTCGCAACACCAAAATTGAACTGTTCCTTGGTTACACTAAGAGATTGGTAGTGTGTGCACAAACTATGGTAGAAAAGAGAATGATATCAGTACAGTAATTTTAGTGATGAAATGAACTTCTTCTTCTATAGTTTTGCGTGGCTCAAAGGACAAGAAATGAACAAAAGAATGAAGGGTGTAACGTTGCCAAAAGTAGAAAAACTATTTGAAAGTACGGTGTTTTAGCTCAGTTCTCTGTACTGATTATTATTATTATTATTGTGAATCTTTCGATTGATGTGAGGCAGGGATCACAGCAAACCGCGTCTTTTTCGTGATTTTACAAATGTACGTATTGGAAGCGATGTTACCACATTGTTATACATTCAAGGAACTTAAAAAGTTCGTTCCTGAATTCTCTGTCTGTGTGTCTGTCTGTTATTTGCGATTTTTTTTCTTTTTTTCAGTTTTGAGTCCTCCATTCGATAGAGCATCAAAACTATCTGAGAAAGTGATGGAATTTTTCGCGTCACTTACCGTTCCCGAGATATTGGCCCAAAAATGGCCAATTTCCGGAGATTCAAGGAGCCATATCTCTGGAACCATAAGTTATAGAGTGATTATATTGGCATTGATCAATACCTAAGAGGATGGTGAACATTTTGCTACCAAATAGTAACCGGTGGCCACTTGTTTGTTTGGCCAGTGGTCACCGGTTACTATTTGGTACCAACATGTTTACCATACTCTTAGGTATTGATCAACACCAATATCATCTCTCTATGACTTACCGTTCCCGACATATTGGCCAAAAAATAGTTCAGATTTCGGGAGATTTAAGGAGCCATATCTCGGGAACCGTAAGTCATAGAAATGAAATGAAATTTTTGAGTTTTACGCCCCACGGTTATGCCGCCTAAGCTAAAGGAGACGGTGATGATGAGCAATGAATTAAATTGTGGAACGAAGAAAGTGGGAGGAAACGGGAGAACCCCGAGGAAACCCATGCACACGGTGTTTGTCCATCACAAGGTTCACTTGGCGGGAGCAGGGTTTGAACCCAGGACCCCATGCACCAGAGGTGAACGCTCTACCACTGAGCCACCGCGGCTTCGTAAGTCATAGAGAGATCATATTGGTGTTGATCAATACTTAAGAGGATGGTGAACATTTTGGTACCAAATAGTAAGCGGTGACAAATGGACAACTGGCTACTGGCCACCGTTTCCCAGATATCGGCCAAAAAGTTCGAATTTCGGGACATTTAAAGAGCCATATCTCGGGAACCGTAGGTCACAGAGAGATGATATTTTGCGAATTTTTGCGAGAAGCGAAAGTAGGTGTGGATAAAAAGATTTACTTTTACATCTAGGAACAATGACAGTTTTCCTTCCCGCTCCATCTCTCCATTCTTTTTAAGTTCGTTCTCGCAATGCTCTTGAAGCATTCTCAACTGGTTACACTTTACTACGCATTACTGTTACACACATACACATCTAATTTCTTTCCTGAAATATGTGTTACAAGCTGAAATATCGTTCTTCGTAAGGGGAGGATAAGATTTATGCAATACATTATATTTGAAGATAAAGTCCTGCAGGAAAGAAAAACGCTATAACTTGGAAACCGTTACGTTTAAGTGTATAAATTTTTGGGGTTGGAAGAAGGGAAGTTTAAAGTTTTGTTGTGCCCACAATGCTCGATGATGTTTGCGCTGGTAATCACGTGACTTAAGATGGCGTCTATTAAAGAAAAAGCACAATGTGTTTTGTGGTTTGCGGAATTAAAATCTTGCATTTCAGTGCGGAGAAAGTTCGAAACAGCGTATGGGAAAACAACCTCAGCATAAACAAGTATCAAGAGGTGGTACGAGAAGTTCAAAGAAACGGGAAGTGTGTCAGATTTACCACGCAGTGGAAGATCAGGAACGAGTGACAATGTGATTCACACGTTGTAGGACAGCGTAGCCAGGAGTCCAATGAAGTCACTTAAACGTAGGTCATTGAAACTGGGAATACCGAAGACAATGTTACACAAGATCGTACGCAAGAATTTGAAGGTACGAAAGTTATGGGCTGCTTGTTAAAGGTAACTGATTCTTTTGTTTAACCATGAATAATGCAGTAAATAAGTGGTTCGTAAAATTGTACTCTAATCAAGAGTTAATAGAGACGCAGAGTGGTTCAGTGAGGTGTTCACCTACTGTTCAAAGGGAGCCAGTTCGATCCTAGGGCTGTGTAAATCTGTGTTAAATTGTGTCTGATGATTTTTCCTGAACCTTTACATTTCTTCAACTATCTTTATTCTATCAATTCTACCATTATCATTGTTACGTATTTATCTTCCATTTGTCTCAGCCTAAAGGAAATAAATATCAAACACTAAAATAAAGGTATCATTCCGAACGTTAGTAAAGGTGTGACTAAGTGTGAATGACTAAGTACGCACACTGTGCGTACTAAACACGAACATCTAAAACGATAAGACTTACGAGAACATATATCTCATCTGAAAAAAAATGGTCCGGATATGTACTTCCGTGAACAGTTATCATGACCAACATTTCCAGAATTTCCCCTCAATAACTGGCAACTGTGAGAATGGTACTTTTCCTTCGTCACTAAGAGACACCATCCCATTAATTTTGCATACGCACACCCCATGAACTATATCGTTGCTAATTACGTTGCGTTAAGTATAGGAAACTGCACGCTTGTATTCGGCAGTAAAATTTACAGGAAATAACTGTTGTAGTGTGATGAGAGAACTGAAGATAGCAAAGGCATAACTTCTCGAAGAAACTATAACCAAGTAATTTATCAAATAAATAAATAAATAAATAAATAAAATAGAATAATAGACAATTTGCTTTTGCCAAACGCTCTATAAATAAGAAATGAAATTTACACATGTATGAAATGAAGCACTAGCAACTATTAAGCAATTACTTAAGCTGACTGGCTGTATTACTTAAGCCAGTCACTCGCAATAAGTGATACAAGGCTGTACCTTTCAAATTTTAAGCATCTCCATTTTTCTTCGCATTCAAAATACAAAGTATTGCAGATGGACAAGCTTCCCCTGGCACTTGCCACATTCCCACGGCAATAACTAGCCAAGTCCTGTTTGGTATGCTGTCATTTACGCATTAATAAAGCGAAGTGAGAGAAAATAGTGGAAAAAGGCTCCAATTTTTTTTTTTTTAACTCTGAAATTGCACTCAACTTGAAAATGTCACGAACTTGCAAAATACAGAGTCTATACACATTTTCTCATCACTGTTGGGTTTTAATAGTCACAGTTATACCGACAGTTTATGTTATTGTTGCGTTAAGAGAGTTACTAGTTTATCACATTTTCTAGGCTGGTTAGTCCTTTTGTTTGTTTGGGTTCAAAATCACTTTCAATACGGAAGTAACATGAAACTTGAATATACAGTTTAACGTGGGCCAACATGCGCTCTTTGAGTTGACACAACAATTGAAATTCTCATTTTGTAGCTTCACGTGCGTTTCTTTTTACTTCTTATGTCTCACGAACATCATTGAAGCAAATATTGCTTCACGAAATGTTCTTAATGAGAGTTGACGTTTCAGTTAACTCTTAAGAATGCCTGAAAATCTTAAGTCATGTTTTGAGGGGTAATGTGGTTTCCAGTGATCACATTGTCACTTTTATTCGTGAAATTGGAATAGCTAACGCACTCTGATGTTTTCTCGTTAGATTTTTCGTATTATGTGTAATAAATATTTCTATTTTTTAATCATTATCTTGTTATATATTTTACATTTTTTCTTTTAGTCTTTTTACGACTTCTGTTTTAATTTTTTTCATAGATTTTTTTGTTTTAATGTTTTATTTTCTAGTACTTTGATGTGAAATACACTTTCTAAGAAGCTTTACTGTGTATTTGTAATGTACAGTATGTGTCATCTATTGTCCTTATCATGACGAGAACAAATAACCTCGATGGCTGGCGCCTTCATTAAACCATAATTATTAATTTATTCTTTTATTATTCCAGCACTAACCGGAAAACTCGTTCTTCTGACAACTATTAAGAAAAGCATACAGTAGCACACAATTGGGTGCTTTTTTAATTTTTTTAGTATTCTTTGGTGTTTAATAAACTATACCTGGTCTGAACAGCGTCGCCAGACCTTTTTGGAGAGGACTAATCCCTCACAAAGAAATGTAAGATTACTTTCATTTACATAAGAAAATTCCTGAGTTTAAAATCGAAAAGTGAATGTATGTGTAGCCATTTCTGCAATTCATTATCTGAAAGAGGGATATTTACTTTTAAAAATTTAATAATATCAGATCATTACATACGTCAACTTAGGAAAGGTGATACGTCACTTAATTTATACATCCCACAATTTAATTCCTGACCTTGCTACTGCTTGTATGTGTAATCGAATTTTCATGGAAACGGAGTATGACATTTTTGTTCAAAAGTTTACTATCATACTATCTCACTCTCGTCATATATCATATTATAAACCGGTTTAGAGAAAAATCAGCAGATCAATTCTAGAAGATACAAACAGAATCGATTTTTTTAAAGTTAGGTTTCTCTAACTTTCGATTCATTTAATATCATAAGTGCGTATAATGTGTAAGTACCTTTTAAATTTTGTATATAACTAACTCTAAAACTTACGAAACCCGAAGATTAATTTCCACAGAAACAAATCGCCCCATTACAGCGTGCCACAACGTTCCGTTACCCCTTGATAAATTCTAATGTAAGTTTTAACGTTACCCCTTGATAAATGTTAATGTAAGGTTTTCCATTGTTTCAGATTGTGTGAACAATGGCTGATACTTCCGGTTACAGTATTGAAGAACGTGTTATTGCAAGTTGTTGGGTGCGTGAGAGAAACCACACAGGTAAGGCACCGGTAGAAGTGCTTACAGACTTTCGGACACGGTTTTAACCAAATCCTCTCCCCAAACAAACACTCTTACGATGGGAACAGAAACTATTCGCCACAGGAAGTATGAAGGATAAGGAAAGAAGTGGCAGACCGTCCACACGAGCAAAACCATGTCGTTTCGTCACGGCGTTTGTGGAGAGATCGCCGTATAAGTTCACGCGTAAGCGATCTGCGGAACTGGGTCTACTATGCAAAAGCATACCACTGCCGAACTGACAGAAGCTGTGAAACAAGCTTTCACGCAAGTTACACCTTCAATGCTCCGCAAAATGTCGCACAGAACCTGGCGGCCTTTGTCATGAGAATCACGGTCGTCAGACTGATTCTTTGGATACTTAATGTTTCCTATCTCAATAAAACTTCTCGAAAACTTGTTGCTCATGTCATTCAATTCTTTCCGTGTAGTTATTTACGTACATTTAGTGGTTTATGATACTTATTTCAGGGGTAACGGAACTTTGAGGCCACCCATTATATTCTATCCTTGTCAAGTCAATCCAGTCAGAGCTGTTAAGCATCTCCCGAAGATCCTGTCTTGTTCATTTACATCTTTTTTGATCTACCTAAATCGTTAAATATCGTCTTCCCACAAGATGTCCTATTTAAAATGGATAACATACGTTACTCGCATGGGCAATAAGCGCAGAGTGTTGACGTATATTGAGTTTTAAGTGAAAAAGTATATACTACACTGGAAAAATAGATAACTGTAATAGAAAAGTGCAAATAAATTTATTTTTCCTTACTCCTAACCTCTACAATGCAGAGAATACAAAACCCCACATTTACCTGTAAGCTCCTTGGTCCTGGGAGAGGACTGTGTCTTGGTGAAGGACCATTAGCTTTTATAGCCAGCATTGTATCTGTGAACTGTCGAGCCCTAAGGTTCAGCTCTCTTATTCTCTCTTGCACGGATAGCGGGCGGAGAATAATTCTTCCTGATCCAGCAGTGTCCAGATTTCCCAACAAAACGTCAGTTTGGGTTGTCTGTGACAACCGACGAAAATAAAGTCGAGGTTCGTCATCCGGATATCCTGCAAATAAACAAAATACTTTATCAGTTTGTCCAAATTCGTTGTTCTGATACATAAGGAAGATATATTATTCCATGAGCAATGGCAATCATGTAGTACTTTCTTATTGAAGGAATTCCTGTTGTTCTTATTTTCTGAATTAGGCCTAATTGTGAAGTCATAACATGTTGTATATTAATAACTTCCATATGATTTTTATTAATAACGAAATAGGCATATATTTATTTAAACGTTATTGACAGAAGTAATTTTAAAGAGGGGATCACTTCCGAAGCTGACAAATATTTTCTCTAAAGTTAAATCATAGAAAGTTACAATTCACGAATAAGGAACATCAGAAACTAGTTTTGTGATACAGAAGAAATAAAATTGTAACTGACACTGAACACCATCGAATTTGAATTTGACTGAATATTTATTTGTTTCTAACTACTATAACCAACAATCAAGTAAGAAAAGTAATATAGAAGCAACTATTATAAAACACAAACCATGAACATCTCAACATATCGGCAAGGAAGTATTTACTAGTTTTAATAACAATTTAATTTAAATATTCACCAACAGAAAACATTGTCTCTTGCAGTAGTTTTGGTCGTTCATACGTGTCTCTGATTTTAGTGGTTTCAATTAGTATATTATATTATATATATCAAGTAATTTTCATGCACTCCATTCGTTATTTCTGTATTTTCTGTTTTTCTCCGTAACAAAACGGTTAACTTTGTGTTTTTCGAAAGATTTTCTTCGGGTGTGCTCACCCTCGGAGTAACAATTTATGTGTTTGACCCAATTCGTCCCATGTACACAAACCTGATTTACACGCGATGCCTGCTTCCACAGTATCATCCTACTGAGTATTTAAATCTTTTATTTAAATTATCATCGATTACTGTAGCAGTCTATCATGAACAACTGACATTAGATTTTACCTCATCCCAGTTCATCTTTGGTTGCTTTTCGTTTACTTATTTTACTTTTTTAATGTTCTAAGCTTCTCTCTCTCTCTTTGTCTCTCTCAATCTTCTAACTTTTTCGAACCATATATTGTTTGCACCTTTACAATAAATATTTCTTAAATCTTCATTATGTTAAGATATGCTTCGTTTCTACCTGTTATGTCTAAGCGATGCTCTCCATCATTGCAAGCACATATTTCAAAAGATCGATGTGCGAGAAAATGATCTGAGTTTATACTGAAGTAATTTGCAGCTCCTAGTATCAGAAGATAAAGAAACATCAAAATGACACAAGCCAACAAGAAACAATTGCTAAGACAATGTATTATTCTCACTTTAACTGAGTCTTCCAGATTAAATTGGCTACAAGGCTTCATCCCATCATGAAATTGACGAATATTCCATACCACATACATTATATTTTACTTGCAGGTGAGTAAGCATATTCAACCTTGGTGTAGCCGTTTCTGGTATGGTTTTTCGATGGAAGTCAGTTTCCATTAACCTATAGATCATTCATTTACAACTTGATGCTCTGTGACGTCAAAATTTGCTGCTGTCATTCTAGTAAACTATATGAACAGGCGAAGAACCTAGTCCGCTAAGTGGTGATAGCCAATCAAGACCATTGCTATGGGATTCGATGAAATAAAATCTTTAATTTAACGTCCCACGTTTATGTCATTTACGCCAAAGCAGATGAATAATTAAGGAAAGTCGACGATTCTGAAGGAACTGGGTGGAATGAGGGTGTGGTAGGTAGCGGGAGAACCATAAGATCATGTCTACCACAAACTCATACTACTTGAGATCGAATAAAGAACCCACTGTACTACAAGCGAGCGCTCTTCTACTGAGCTACTGCGCCCCTAGGAGTCGATGGTTTTGTAGATACAACTTGTATATCTAAGACTATTCGTACACTGCAAACGTTATCTAGTTCAGTCCCCTCCTCTGCTCTACTTTTCTTCTCTCAGTTGCTGCTCCAAGAATAAGAGTATCTTAAGAATCTTGGTAAGTTCATAAACTTCGAGGTCACTCAATTTATTTTGTCTCAAGTCATATTGTTTGCACGCAATAGCAAGAAAGATGAGAATGGAAGTGAACGAATCTACAATGTCTGCGTATGTCATTTTTATCTAGTTTGTATTCACTAACGAGCATACTTCCATCTTAACTTCTAGACTACTATTAACCTGTTTAAGAACTAGAATGCCATTTTATAATGCAAAATCGAGAATTAATATGCATACGAAATCTCCTGATTCAAATCTGTCGAAGCTATATCAGGGCTCATAGTGGTCTGGTCTCTTGTAAATGGTTGAAAAGTGACCAAAATCTTGAGTTGAGTTGATTTTGGGTTTAACGTCCCGTTCAGCAGCGAGGCTATATGAGACGTGGACCTACTGACTAACGTGGAATCCGAACCACATGAGCTCCCGCCGGGAATCGAATCCGGGTCAACCAAAATCTTATCATGCCTCTTTTTTCCTTCGTCAATTTCTCCATCACCTCTCTCTTTATTGTTTTGTTTCATCTTTTCTTCTTTACTTCTTCTTTTTAAGCTTCCTCCTTTCTTAGGTTTTCTAAATATGCTTTGTATAGTTATGGTAAGCAGACTTAGCAGATGTAAGAAGCTTCTGAGTAAGTGGAACCAGTTCTGGCCTATTTCCGAATTTCTTCATCTCAGACATTATACGTATTTAACTTAGCATTGAGAGTTCTCAAAGCCATGAAATATTCAAATTCTTCACCTACCCTTAAAGCATAGCACAAGACGAACATGACGAACCACACAAACACACACACACAACGTTGAGTGGAGCGTTAACTATTACGAGAGAAAACTAAAAGACTACTATGATAGAAGAAAGGATAGACACAGAAGGGTTCTCAACCTCACCTTGAGAGCTTAAGCATCCACCAACCATCCATTGTGCTTTAGAAAGAATAAAAACTCAAGTGAGAATAAAGCTGACTGTTTCACATGTGGCAGCAAGTACTGAAGCTTTCAGAAGAGTAACGAGTAACAAGTTTCTGCCTTTTTCCATTTCATTTTGTAATATTTTTCTTAGAAAACTGCTAATGCAAAACATAAATCACAGGAAAAAGTCACTTTACCTCATAAAAAGTAACTTTTAGTGACAAATTTGAAAAAAGTAATTTTTAGTGACCAACTCGAAAAAAGTAACTTGCTATGAGCCCTGTTACATTAATATGTGTAAGAACAATAAAGAAATTAATTTTTCTCTACCATGTCTAGTATGTGTAAAACTTGTAAGGGAAATATTAAGCAAAAAATGGATCAGATGATTTTATTGACCTATTTTACTAATGTATATGATATTTCTTCTGTGAAATTATGAATACTGTATATACATGCATTGATAACATTGTCTTATACAGTAACACCAACCTTGAGTATTTTTCAATTTTATTTTTATTTCGTTTTCTTTATTCTTTGAACAAGAACTTTTATATAAACATCTCATACATTAGAGATGGTAAAAAATATCAGGATTTCGTATAAAATCCGGATTTTGGATCCGAACTAATTATATTATGTATGTTAGTAGGATGCGATCCCAAAAATATTAATTCTTTTGAAATAAATAATATACAAGTAACATGCATTTGAGATTAGTGTGGCATGGTATCGTACTAAATCGTTGAATGTTATTACAATAAGTAGTGGTGTAGCAAAAAAAAAAAAAAAAAAAAATCGTGGTGGGGGGCTAATATTTGCTATATCGTACAAGCATACACGCATGGATAAGATCTAAGTAGCCATTTGCGAAACACGTTCAGATTTTCATCGTAATTTAAGTACCAACTATGTCATTTTATAGTCTGGCTAAGATAGCAGTTAATTTTGAATGTATCCACCTGGAGCTTTCTATTAAGCGCTAAATCCGTAATGCCATCAGAAAACGGAGAATTGGCATTATACATCTCACGAAATAGATTTATTTCTATGACAAAGACAGCTTATTTTTACACATGTGTTAATTTCGTAACACATATTGTAGCCTAGCCAAATGCTGCCGCAATCCAGTTCACTTTTATTTATTTATTTTTAGAGGTTTTAGACCGAATATTACTTTTCTTTTACCTAGAATAAAATATATATATATATATATATATATATATATATATATATATATATATATATATATATAAGACGTCTGAAAGCTACTATTTCTGTGCCAATGCTATGAAGTAACTATATAGATGTGTCACACTTGAATTTCTTACTAGAGCTTCGACCAACAGAAGGGCAGAAAATGGTCCCTCCTGCAGGTTCTATGTTTTTGCTAGTTATCTAATTTATCTAGTGCTAAACATCTGATGCTACAGCCTATAAACGGCTATGGCCGACCAAATAGCACGTAAGTGGAAGTAAATGGAAGTAAATTCAATGGAAATAAAAAGGTAGCAAAGAGAAGCTATTACACCAATATGGAAACTAAGGAGAGAAAAAGATCTTTATCGATCGAAATGCAGCTTGAGGCAGACCGAAAGGATACTTTCAGATGTGCCGCGTAAGAAAAAATCTGTATATTTTTAGCTTTAAAAAAGTAAAGAAAGTAAATGACAATGGCAAGAAATTGCAATATTGAGGAACAAGTTCAAGAACACATATCGAAATGAAGAATGCACAAGTAGATAATATACCTATTACGTTTATTAACAATGTAGCGAAAAAGAAGAAAAATACATATTCGGAACTTTTAATCAAATTATTTGAAAGTTGTCATACATTTCTTATAGAGAAATATTTCATTCAGTAAAAAATCAAAGTATACAAGGACTATAAAACTACACTGGCACATACGGGGGCCGCGGTGGCTCAGTTGTAGAGCGTTCATCTCTGGTGCATGGGGTCCCGGGTTCAAACCCTGCTCCCGCCAAGTGAACTTTGTGGTGGACAAACACCGTGCTCGTGGGTTTCCTCGGGGTTCTCCCACTTTCTTCATTCCATCATTTCATTCATTGCTCATCATCACCATCTCCTCTAGCCCAGCCGGCATAACCGTGGGACGTAAAACTTAAAATTTTCATTTCATTTCATTTTACATTGGCACATACGTATTTAAGAACACACAATAGGAATTCACGAGTCTGGTCCAAAGTTAATACACTAGAAGAATGCCATGGTAAGTAATACTAGTCCCAACATATCATCCATGCCACATCTTGAACATGCTATAAAACATACAGTAGGTCTACTTAATGTAACGTGTAACTACTCCACGCAGACACACAACTGTTCGGATACGTAGGTGGTCAAATGCTTATTGTTGTCTCTCTGGGAGAGCACCGTTGTCGGGGCTGGCTGGTGGTCAGGTTTGTCCCACAATACCTCACATGTGGTTGATGAGGCTTAGGTCCGGAGACCTAACAGGCTAGAGTAGAAGGCGTATACCGAACAGAGTACACTGGGTTCACCGAGCAGTATGGGGACGCGCGATATGCTACTGGAAAAAAAAATCCCACAAAGTGTCCAGGTAAGGTTAGAGGACAGGATTAACATCAGTCTGTACAAGGTATTATAGTCCGCGTCAGCCGAATTGACGTGTGGCATCAGCCAATAAACTCGCAGTGCGCTGTTACTAAATCTTCAGGGAGGATCCTAATCATTCATAGCGCATTTCGACTTTATTGGCTGATGCCACACTCCAATTCGGGTGACGCGGACTAGTCATACTTCCCTAAATGATAACCCGAGGTAAGCTTGTTTCCCTCTATTCTTACAAAATATTAGAAAATCAAGTATGAGTTCCATATGACGAATGAGAGTAGCTGGGTATCCGCCCTCAGTTGCAGGTTTGCATACGTGCACAAAACCATTTCTGTATCTAAGGTAGAAACTACAATTAATTGTACAATAGACGTTCGCTGGCGTCATAGAGACTGTAGACCACAATGTGATCCACAAATAAGTACATTTGTCTTCTTGTTCCAGAACCTTCACACTACTCACAGCATGCCATCCGTCTGTCTTTCTTAGTGGTCGCTGTCCTGGGGCCTTTAAAGTAAGATCAGCATGCGCTGTAAACACATTTTATGACTCGAATGGGGTGTTCTAATGTATAGTAAGTTATCTAAAATGCTTTTTCATTTGAGCTTTAACTCACATCGCATACAGCAAAAATTCAACTTGGAATATAACATATTATTTGAAGGAAGAAGTAAGAAAGTTGAACACTTTTGATTTGGAAGAAGACAGCATAAAGATGCAATTAGCTTCAATTTGATAAAGCAGGTGAATACATTTCAGAGACAGAGAGATAGAAATGTATGTAGTATTCGTTGATTCAGAAAGGGCTATTATCATCCTACACTAGGTAAACTGAAAGACTCTTGGGATGAAATGAAAGACCAGATTAGAAAGAAACATGAACCAACCATTTAAGGTTGGAATACAAGAAACAATATAGGAGAGTGACATTGGAAGAAGTATTCAAGAAAATGTTTGCCTTTCGGTGACATTATTTATTACATAGAAGAATAAGCGAAGTAGAGATTGGTTAGGGAAAAGGTTAATTTGAGAGGAACTAGGAAACTACCATATATGCTTTCCTAGTTGTTATCAAATTAACCTATTCCCTAACCTGAGATGATATGGCTATTGTTGCGGATTCTGAATAAAAAATTACCATAATTATCAGGAAAAATCAAGAAAAGATATGGAAATACTTTGACATTACGAAACGTGAAAAGGATGAAAACAACTGTGGCTGGGGTGATTGAAGGTGTGACAATTATACAAATCTGATTTATTTCTTTATACATATTTATGAGCAATTATCGACACCTATGGCCTTAAGCCCATCATGTATGAGGGATGACGTCCCTTAGCTAGCACACTATCCGGGAAAGGAGGAAGGAAATGGAAAAGCAAGGAAGCGGCCTGGGACCTGTATGTTAGGTACTATTCAGACATTTGCCTGATGGGAATGAGGAAAACCCAGGAAAATTCTCACTAAGGATGGCTGCCTGAAAAGCTTTTAAATCTTTTCGACCGAGTGTCCACATCAGGAATCAAAGCTGGGACCGCTCTCGCCAAAGGTGAGAGCGTTAGCGATTACGCTACACAGGGCCACTATAGAAATCTGAGCAAAGAAAGTAGCATAAGTGACTAGTTTTCAATCCTAGGTAGTATTATTAACGAAGATATGAAATACAATCAATAAATATGTAGAAAGCAACTTGAGAAACGGTGAAATATCTTTATGCTGTTTGTAGTGCTAATGACGAGAAGCACACTATGTGAATCACTGACAAAAAACACACTATGTGTTCTTTTAGCCTCCATACAAAAAAAGACTCAAATGTTTAGTATTGCATCATTGTATGGAGTAGTAAAGTGGAGAATGCGCATGCATCATTGTATGGAGGAATAAAGTGGAGAATGCGCAAAGTCCACAAAAGCTACCATACTTTAGTTCTCGCATATTTGTACATTGAAAAGAATGAAAAATGGACTAATGCAACGACAAACCAATGTAAGGCATTAGGAATAAAAGGAGCAAAAGAATGTACTTTGAAATAATTAAAAAAAAAAAAAAAAAAGGATATTGTTAGAGAAGTAACTGTACTCTGAGTGGCGTGGTAAAAGGTATGAAGAAGTAAACCAAGGAAGGCAGAGAAATTAGAAATTAATGAATAGCGTTAATGGTATAATTCCTACATCAAGATGAAGTTCCCTAACGATGATAGGATGTGAGAACTTCTATACATACTGCAAGTGACCTACCAGTGACAGAATAAAATTGTAATGATAGAGAGGTAGAAACAGCATCCCACTAGCTCTGAATTCAAATAGCATCCCATTTATCCCACGCAACCCCCTCAATTTCTGCATGCCGAGACCCCCATGACTACTGCATATATATATATATATGGAATTAAAATCGAAGCAAGATCATGGCACGTTTATGGAATCTGCATCGGAATCGTGAATTTTGGCATGCAAGTGGAACAATTAGCCAAGTTTTAATCAGCAGTGCATCTTCAGAAGTAATATGTATTAAAATTATGTATTTAAGGCTGAAAATTCTTTTTGGGGATAAACTGTTAATATTTTAGTATGCTTTGTTTATTTAATATGTAAATGTGTTATGACTGTAGTTCATACACATAACATGCGTATAATATTTTGATACTTGGCCAAAAATGTTTAGACAAGGTGTCTTTTTGAACTGTGCAGCAAAGAGTGGACACTTTGGTTCTGTATATTGTGCACACCGATCTGTTTGTTTTTGTATCTGGACCGCAAACTAACTGTATTGAAAACATATATATTTCCGTATACCTCAGAAAAAAACATACAATATAGTTATAGAATGTATTGAATGGAAAAGATGGTGTGTACATACCCAGGGGTGAGGTCTTTAGAATCGTGGAAATTTGTGTCAAAAACTGTTGACGTTGAAATCCAAAGGAAGGAAATGTAAGACAGTATACAACTAATTTCATGCTGCCTTTGGTTGGGTTCAACATCAACAAAGCTTTAACATTATTGTAAAGACGACACTGGATGTATACGAATTTCATTAACATTAGTTTACATCCTGTCATCATCAATTACACCTTCCTCGATGTCGTTCTCTAAAATGTTATCTTCATCTAGGATGATGTTTGATTCGAGGAGATTCTTATAGAACTGAAGTGTTAGATGGTTTTCTTACAAAGGAACACAGTGAAGCTCAAATAATTTTCAAACATGGTCTTTCTTGTTCTATTTTAGTGGTATCCACATGCATCTTCTGCCTACACGATAGAGTTTTCTAATATCACTAACTACTAACCCACCTAAATAATAAATCCTTTCATGTGTTCTTTTAGCCACTATTTCAAGTGTTTCCTGTGGGTAATTATCTTCAGAATTATGTTTAGAATTTCTTCAATGATGATCTTCACAGAGTCTGTAACAACTATGGTGTGCGTATATATTAAAAATTAAAAAAAAAAAAAAAAAATGTATAATACAGTATAATGTGGTTAGATTACTAACAACTAGTCAAACCTCTTTCTATCTATCTATCAAGAACCTTTATGCTTGTAATCATCTACAATGAATATTGCTATGTCTCCCAACAAATGCATACTCAAATTCCTATATGTAGAATGTTAGGAAATTAAACATAATGCCAATTAATGTCCAAATTCAAATCTTTTTCCGTTTTTTTTTATTTTAATTTTATTACTGTTATTATTATTATTATTTTGTATGACTTAAAAGAAGTTTAACAAAGTATTTACAATCTTAAATTGTGTTTTTTTGATGTAACTGGTAATGATCGTGTCTCAGTCCTTCTCATGGTTTCCTCTTTTAGTGTTCAATAACAGGTTTAATAAGTTAATCTATATATATATAAATGAAAGTCACTATGTTTGCGAGTTAACAACTCTTGAAGCAAAACACCGATTTCGATCAAATTTTACACATAGATGAGGTTAGGGCCTGTGATGCTTTCATCATTTTACTTTAACGGTGCAACGTAAGAGAGGAGAGAGATATATAAAAATAAATAAAACTTAATAACTCTTAAACCACATGACCAACCTTGATCAAATTTGCCACATAGATAAGGTTCTGGCCTGGATGATTTTTTCATTCCACTTTGACGGTGTAACTTAGCGGAGGCGAAGGAGGGATACTTAAAAATGATCGATGACCGATGATTACTGTTGAATCCATAGTTTTCGGAGTCGCTGAGATGAACGACGATACTTCCGATGCCGTTTAAATCCAAATTCAACCCTTTATGTTCCAAAATGAAACGTATTTTCCCCGTGCGAAGACGGGTATTCTGCTGGTATATAATAAGTTTCAAAAACACTGCTTTCAGTACTAGACCTGATCTGGCGTTGGACATCTACTTTCTAAATTGTATGTTTTGTAGTTTGGAAATGTTTTGAAAACAATAAGACAGCTTATTTATTCCCACGGGACTCCCTTATGTGCTCCTTTAATCTAGTGCCAATGTTTCTTTTGGTCACTCCTATGTAGACAGCGTCACAAGAACAAAAGACCTTGTATATGGAATTTAAGCTGTGTTTATCTACGATTTTTTTTCTATGGCATAAAGACCTTTCCATTTTTCAAAAGAGGTTAAAACTAACACGAAGACTTATGTCCTTGACCTGTAATGACAGACCTCACATTTCCTCCCAGTTTTACCGTAAGCTGTTTCATGAACAGAACTATCTATATTCATGACCAAAGTATTTCCACATACGAAACGTAAGTTGCAAATAATTGCCTTTAGTTCAATAAATAATACTTTTGGTATTCCATCCATGTTTATTTTATCTGATTAGAAAGACAAGTGCGTATGAAACGTTAGTCAAATAAAATAAACATGGATGGAATACCAAAAGTATTATTAATTGAATGCAAACATATCCGTGAAAATTAAGTGGACTTCTAGTTTTTAAAATTACCCACTACTGCAGTACTGATGACTAAACAAATTAAAGAGCAGTCAGAAACACCCAACGTCAACATGATCTAGTGAAATTTCTGATAATCAAATTTCGTTGTTATTTTCTTGTTATTACCAAAATATCAGTTGTCAATATCTATATATTAAATACTATGCAACAATGCCACAATTATAGTTTTAGGACCAAACTGCAACTGGTGTTTCTGTTTCTACAAACAACGGACAAGAACCACTTTCGAAATACTAATTCGAGTTTAGAAAATGAAATACACTATTTTTTTAAGTGTTACGCTTCACGGATATGCCTTGTAAGCTAAAGGCGACGATGATGATGAAGTATGAATGAAATGGTGGAATGAAGAAAGTGGGAGGAAACGGGAGAACCTCGAGCAAATCCACGCACACGGTGTTTGTAAATCACAAAGCCCACATGGCGCGAGCTAGGATTGAAGCAGGGACCCACGCACCAGAAGTGAACGCTCTACCACTGAGCCATCACAGCCCTCACTTGATTTTCGAGTTCATTGGAGAACGGGTATTATGTTTCTCTAAAACATTAATGTTAAACGACGCGATATATTGGTTAGACAAGAGGCCTTTTGCAATTGGACAAAATCTTCAAATCTATTTTTATACTCGGATCAAAATAAGACATGAATTGACGATTTGGAGAAACACTTGTTGCCCTGTTGCCACGCCATGAGTATTCCGCTGATTCGTCCGCTGTGATACCTCCATTTCGGTTGATGTACGATCGTGAACATTATGTTACAAGGCGGCAACATAGTAATGTTGTCCCTTTCTACAGAAACCCTTCAGTTGAAACTAACACCACGACTTTTATGATTGGTCTCTGTTTCGGCAACGTAGCTTTCCTTCTCAACACAAATTTCCTTCTCAATGTGGTTTTGACTGCCAATTCTTTTCTAATTTGATTCTAGTGACTTTAGAATCGTTAAATAACATTATATCTATCTATATATATATATATATATATATATATATACATATATATATATATATATATATAGATAGATAGATAGATATTCGATGGCACTAATAACTCACTTTCCGACTTTTGGAGACAAGGAACCCTTTGCGAATTGGGGCCTTATATATAATATCGAAATTGTGTTTCTTTCTGCCTGAGGCATAGGCGTTTGCAAAACTTTAATCTTGTCAATTCTGTATTCTTATTCGAACAAATATTCTAAGATACGAGAAAGGGCGAGTCAATCCTTTTTAATATTGGATATATTCCCTAATCTCAATCGTAATATTGTATTTTGTCATGTCCACATATCTCCGTTACACTCACGAAGTGATTTCTATTGGGATTTTTCCATCAGGGACCATCACACTTTTGAAATCTAACAGTAAAATTTCGATATTAATGGGAAGGTTGAATCCTTTATGTCCTGAGGATGGACTGGCAGGGGCCAAGAAGTTCAGCACACTAAAATAAAAATGCGCCGTAATAGGTATGTGCTGGAATATTAACGCGCTGGTAGTTTTCTATTTTAAAGGTGGAGGTAGCTTGACTATGTCTACATGGTATGAAACTAGTCCCATCATTCAAAGTACCAAAAACTCAATGTCACAACGGTCGTGGATCTTATTTCGTGCTAAGCCAATCTACTTAGGATTGTTATAATTAGCTTCCTCTGATTTGATCATACACCGACCTCTCATTTCCTTGTCCTACCCAGAAATCTTTTATCAGATTTGATGTCACTGAATATATGTCATTTTCAAAGTCAGGATAAAAAGTAATTACGCAAAGTATCCCCAGCTGCAGCCACACGTTTTTGTCATCCCTCAGTCAGTGATGAAATCCATGATGAAAGCAGTCTGAGTCTGCGATTGGGAGCCCCAACCGGACGTTGCACCACCCAGTCATCATGGAAGTTCTTCTGTGCTAAGAAGTGATCGAAATGAAATATTTAAGTTTTACGTCCCACGATTATGCCGTGTAAGCTAAAGGAGACTGTGATGATGCGAATGAATGATATGATGGAATAAGGACAGTGGGAGGAAACAAAATAAAACCTACTCACACGGTGTTTGTCTACCACAAAGCTTACTTGGCGAGAACTGGGATCGAACCAAGGATCCCAAGCACCACGAATTGCTCTGCCATTAAATTACAGTGGCCGCAAGAAGTGACAGATTTGACAGAAGAGCCAGTATCCAGTAGGATAGACGTAACGAGAATACCGTGGGTGAGGAAGGGCTTTGCGCACCGTCGTCTGAGCAACATGTGGGTGTGAGTTGTTTGCAAGATGAGGATACTTGCGCTACATGCCATGGAGTTCAACGCTGTCTTACAATTCGCTTTGTTTCACTTTTCCCCCAACTACTCTACCTATACTGTCAATTCTCGTTAACAGTAAGCGTCTTGTGATTGTCTGTATACTTGGTGCGTGTTTCCCTCATATACAATAGTGTGGTACTAATGTACACTTTCTATGTTGTCTCTCCATGTTTATACCCATACTGTACATCAATATGCACTGGGTGGACAGACGTCAATAAAATAAAACATCCCCAAAAATGTATTCGCTGACTGTTTCGACAAAGAAATGTGATTTTCATGTGGTGGATATATACGATGACACAGATGTAATACCTCTCGTGTAGCTAGAGGTGCACTGTTTATTTCATTGTTATTATTTACCGAGCTACTATACCTAGTAACGGAAACAGTACTTTACCTACAAGTAATCATAAATTTTATTTGAAATTTAATGTAATAAAATTTGATTATGGTCACTATGTTGATTGTTTATATTTTCCTGCTTTTGCGCAAGCATGTATCGGATGATTTGTACATGGGTAGTAGAGATTTTATTTAAACTGCTAAGTAGTTTGTTGAAATATAAAAAAATTAGTTTTGGCACAAATTATGAATGTTATGTGATAATTCATGTTGTCAAATGTAATAATATAGCTTCATTAAATTTAATTATTAATTTGTGGTTGCATTAATTACTTCGAGTTTTGGTAGGTGTTTACAGCCACTGAATGAGCTTAGCAATGCATTAATAACAAACTAAACAGGACATCCCCGAAGTACTATTTACATACGGACAGTAGGTGGATGCTCTTGGCAAGCAGCGTAAATTGCTTATAATATTCGGGTAATTCTTGTCGAAAAACCAGCCTATTTGTCGTTAAAAAAAAAAAAATCCATTGTTACCAGTATTGTGCAATGTTGGAAATTTAAGAGGAGAGAACGTTGTGAGCTAATTATATAAATGGGTTATAGTGATATTTATTTATGTATTCGAAGCTGTGTAGATAAGGATTATTGAACACATTAAAAAGTTATTAAGAATCGAAGTAATGTTTTTACCAAATATGTCCGATCGTATAACAGACTAGGCTAATTGTAGCATAGAATAGAGTAGATTAGCAGAGCCTTAAGTAGGCTAGTGGGGAATAGACATTAGTACAGTGCGTACAGTAGAGTAATGAAGAAAATTAGCATACAGTAAGGTACCGTCTATGCATGGCATATTTATTGAAGTAGAATAGTGTAGAACAATGAAGAATAAAGTAGCGAGAAGAGAATGAGGAACGAAGTACAGCAGGGTAAAACAGTAGCGCAGCATTGCGTAGAGTAAATCAGAGAAGTGTCGAGTATGGTAGTGTACAGGGGCATAGGATAAAGTAGTGTACAGTAAAGTCACGTAGTAAAGTATAGAACAAGGTAGAATAGAATAGCTGAGAATACTTTCCTTACTTTCTCTGTGAAGCAATTCATGTTCATTATTTCACAGAGGGCGGGTCCAAACATTAATGACATAAAATGTAGATTAGGATATGGTAAACCAAGTCAGGACAGTGTAGGGTACGTAAGGCTAGGGTAAGGTAAGTGAAACTTAACTTCTATAGGTACATTTCACCCCAAAATTCGCTGACATATTCTTCATCAGCGCCAACTTCTTCAGTACTACAAATGATTTTACGGTGAACACTAGGTCATCTTCTGCGAGGTAATCATTACACACGTGTTTTTCATCTCATCCGGTTCAGGGAAAGGAAAAGGTGGAGAGGTCGCGAACTAGTGCGGAGTGCATGTGTAGGGAGCAGACGCGTTAGCAACGGCAGGCATGTGCAATTCCATATATTTGTGTTAAGTGTATTCATGGTCTCTAGTTATATAGTGGGATTGTTACTATTTTCATGATAAGGTGCCGACAGTGCATATAACACAATGACATGAAATCGCCACATATGCCAAAATGGCAAGGTTCTAGAACACAGGTCCCCCTCCCCATTTAACTATAATAAAGACAGAAAACAACGTGCCCTGTGGGGTTCTAACCCGCCTTCACTCGCTATCGCTCGCTCGGCAATACTACGTGAATTAAACTTTGGTACAGAAAGGAACCAACCTAGCTACTACCGGTAACCTATATGGGGGACCTATGTTCTAGAACCTTCCCTGCCAAAATAGCCAAGGCAGCGTTCTCAAGTCGCTACTATCTGGTGACAACTTGGTCCTTATTCTGCGCGTTTGAGCATTCATTAATGCATAAGAATTAATTTATGCGGCAAATTATCATACTTGTCAACCACTGTACAAACTTGAGGGCTAAGACATTACCTTGATTGTGGTGGACAACACCGTGCTCGTGGGTTTTCTCGGGGTTCTTCCGTTTCCTCCCACTTTTTTCACTCCACCATATTATTCATTTTTCATAATCACCGTCTCCTTTAGCCTAACCGGCATAATAGTGGGACGTAAAACGAAGATTTCATTACATTACCTTGAATACTCACCTCACATTACATGGATTGCACAGCTAAATTCACATACCAAGAAAATAGACCTATGTATTGCCTTTCCACATCGACGTAAATGAAGTTACCTTAACACTCGAACGCCTGTTAGTATAGCAGTTATCTTAGTCGATTGAGAACACACAACTAATAGGTCAAAACTCCAATATGATGTTAACACTCAAATCGATGTTATTACTAACCTTCGCCCTCTCGGCGACCAAGTTTTCTGCAGAAAGCTGTCCGTACGACTGAATAGCCCACATATGCAAATCCAGCAAATATTGCTGAGCATAATGCAACCTTATTTACAGTCTTATCCCCTGTTGAGGATGCCATTTTAAATCAAGAATTTCATCACAACCAAGAAACAATTTACGAAGTTGTGGCACACATTTCACGATAAAAGCCAAGTATTGTGTTACATACAAAATATAGTGATCTTATATGAAAACTTCTCATAATTTACAATCTTCCTCTTCATGCTCACACATCTTTCCTTCTCTTAACACACATTACACAAACACTGCTACTACGAACTACCTCAGATTACACACAACAGATGGAAACATTGTAGCTTCGATCCTCGTCAACTAGCAGACGACAAGGAGATTGAGTGCGTTCAGAAATAATTGTATAGCGAAATCAAGTTTTACGTCTTTAAGTAAGGGAATTTTTGGGGCCTCAATCCGTAACGGTTAGCGTCAACGCAACGCAAACATTGCGATTCACTTTGCAAAAATCGGATAACATTTATAATTATTATTTACATCCTTTGTGGTGCCTTTTAGTTCGCTAATTCTGCGAAGACTGAAACGTAATGAGGCTCTTAGTGTAAAGGTATAGAGAAAGTACAAAAGACGCCCCCTCCACTGTATCCGAATGCTAATTTCCCAATAGATGTAAATGAATTGGATTAACTCCAGTACATCCGAGCTGCGAATTGTGAAGATCAATAAAATGTTGTGAATGGGAAAGATACAAACTAGTTCAGATCGTTCATCCGAACTCGTGCGAATGAAGCGTCGACTCAGTCCAAGCGATTCTATTTTCAGCGCGGTAAGTGCCTATAAACGCCGTGTTTAGAGAAAATTAAAACTTTATCATATATAGTTACGAGAATAATACAAATGAAATTTTGTATTTCCCTATGTCTATTTATTCAAAATGTTTGAATCTGAAGAGAACAATGTTCATATTATAACGAGGACAGGCCTCAGTTGAAAACCGAACTTACTTCTACGAGGAACTATCAAAAATTTCGTGCAATCATCTAGAAGAAATCCACTTTGGGGAACACTGACATCATGATGATATTGGTGCTTCTCTACTAGTCACCGTGCCTAGCGCCACATTTTTACCAACAGTTTTTCACTTTCCGTCAGTCCATTTTGTAAAATTCTGCAGTTTGGCTTTGAAGGCACAGTTCAACCTCGGAAATGATGTCAACGATACTGCCCCAAAATGGCGTCCTCTGTGTGGATGTTTCATTTTAGGGAAGAGAAACAAGTCACTTGCTGTTAGATCTGGTGAGCATGGAGGGTGGGGCAATATTTCATATCCTAATTCCGCTGCCTTCATCATGAAGATATGTGCAGAAAGAGTTGGTGTATTGTTTGCGAACAGCAGCATCCATTTTGTGTCCAAACCACGACGTTTCTTCTTCAGTTCGTGTCGTAACTCAGTCAGGAAATGGGAATAATAAGTAGTAGTAATAGTTTGCCCCTGTGGTAAGGAATCTATCATGGTGACCATTCACAGTCTCAGAAAACGGAAAGCATCACCTTGGCGGAAGACTTCTGCACTCATGCGGGAGGAGGGGGTGTTTCCATTCTTCGCTCATTTCCTTTGTTTCTGGATCATAAAGATAAACCCAACTTTCATCCACTGTCACTAGTCTGCCGAAAAAAAAATATCTTCATTCACCTTACAGGGATGCAGTATTCCTCTTGCAGTGACCTCGTGATTTCTCTTCTTGAAAGATGTGAGCAGTCGTGGCACACCACTGTGACACTTTCTGAAGATGCAGCTGGTTATTAATGATATTCCATGCAGACCATAACTCTTACCTATTTTACACATAACACTTACAATGGTTATTCTTCTGTCCTCCATTACGATCTTCTCAACTTTCTCCATCAAGGCGGCATCATCAGTGAATTATAGTCTTCCAGATCTACAAAAGGGTTGTTCCGATAATCGAGTAATCGATAATAATTCGATAAAATTTCAAAACCGTTTCGTCAAAAAATAATTTTAATTTTATCGAATTATCGAACTTTCGAGACTCTCGAATTGTTCGAGACACTCAAATGTTTGAGACTCCCAAAACGTTTAAGACACTCGAAGTGTTCGAGACTCTCGAAATGTTTGAGACGCTAGAAGTGTTCGAGGAACTCGAAGTACGCGAGATATTCAAAATGTTAGAAACATTCGACGAGTTTGAGACACTTGAACTGTTCATGAGTCTCGAATTGTTTGAAAGCAGCAAATACTAAAAGATCTGAAGAAACAATGTAACCGATTTTACCATATTTCTACACATGTACTACGTATATGCAGGGTGTTTATTTTAATAGTTGCCTCCCTTGAAATGAAGTGATAGAAGAGTTTCTTCTCACATGTCTTTAAGAGATAGATAGAGAGAGACAGAGAGGGGAAGAGAAAGGAAAAGAAAACATGCAGCATCCGAGCGGGACTGGAATCCAAGACATCATTAGTCAACAAACTGTCACTTTACCGATTGTGTCAACAACAGGGTAGGCAGAAAAAGGAAAATTTTTCATCTGGTTTGGATTTAAATTGAAGTTCTGGATGAAGACAGCTTCTGATATAGGTAGAGGTACGGAAGTTCGATAAGGCTGAAGACTTATCGACCTTCGGTCTTGCAAATTTATTATCCGGCACTCAAAACTCTTCGAGTTTGAGATTGTCTAAATTTCATGTAATATCTGAACATCGAGTATCACTGAACAAAACTTTTAAAATTTTGGGTGCGGAGCTCCCTATAGATCGCGCTGTCTGTCTGTTTGTATGTGATGTACGACGATAATTTTCGAACAGATTGTACGATTTTGATGGAACTTACTTTAAAATGTTCCTCTTTGCTTTCATCATACACCTGTTGTTTTTGGTTGCCTTACGACAAGGTGAACTCCCTTGAATTCGAGTATTTGTTCCTAGTTTGAGTGTATTCGTGATGTTATGACTATTATTATTATTGCTGTTTTCTCACTATTAACATTACTACTACTGCTACTACTACTATCATATAATCTTTTACTGTCATTTTTGAATCTGATTTTTAATACGTTTTAGTCGTATACTAGCATCAATTACTCGCTTCGCTGGGTTAAATTAAGAAAAAATAGTAGTATGTTCCATTAGTCAGACTCGTTTTACTATTACTAAAGCGCTCTCTGATAACGGATATTTTCGATGATTTTTATTTTTCTCTCCCTTCATTCTCCCCTGTGTTGCGTGGCTAAATTTAGATTTAAACAGCATCGGAAGTGTCACTGTTTTTCTAAGAGACTCGGGAAACAATGCCATATCCAACAACATGGAGAGGGAGGATATATATCGTCCCCTCTCCATGTTGATGGATACGGCATTGAAGTGTCATTGTTCATCTCAGCGACCCTGAAAAAACTATGAATTCGACACTGATATCGGTCATTTTTTTCCC
This sequence comes from Thermobia domestica, assembly GCF_964235325.1. NCBI lineage: Eukaryota > Metazoa > Arthropoda > Insecta > Zygentoma > Lepismatidae > Thermobia > Thermobia domestica. The sequence goes on along the minus strand of NC_137459.1, from coordinate 189,777,628 downwards.
TAAGTTGCCAGGCTGAACTTGGATTTAAACGGTCCCGGCGGGAATTCATGTGATTCGGATTCCACGTTAATCAGTAAGTCCCATCTTATATAACCTCGCTGCTGAAAGGGACGTAAAACTCAAAATCCACTGTGTCACTGCTCATCTCAGCCACTCCGAAAACTACTGATTCGACACTAATATCCGTTATTTTCGATCGTTTATAAATGTTCCTCCCGCTACCCTAAGTTGCACCGTCAAAGTGATATGACAAAAACCATCACAGTTCTGAACTGTATGTTGAAAGTTTGATTGACATCGGTCGAGTGATTCAACAGTGATGACGTCAGAAAGACAGTTACTTTCATTTATATATATATGCCCCAGTAAGTTGCACCGACAAAGTATAATAATAAAAATCATCTCTGGCACAAACCTCATCTACGTTGAAAATTTGATCGAGATCGGTCAGGTTGCTCAAGAGTTACTAAGTTTTACATATATCTTTTCCTTTCCTAAGGTGCACTGTCAAAGTAAAATACAGTGAAACCTCTCAATAACGGACACCAATGGGATATGAATTTTTGTCCGTTACTGAAAGGTGTCCGTTAGAGAGAGGTTACAGAAATTTAATTTCTCGCGACGGTAATTGTACCCTATGTAGTAATATACAGTAAATACACTATGTATGAGCGAAAATACGTAAAATTCAATATGAAAATACTCTATTTAGTACGTATTTGAATTATTGGGAGGGGTGAAGGAGAAATTTATTTTTATTAAATAATATATAATTGCTGTGTTAATATATTCGTATACTGCAAAAGATAATGGACGCTATGCCTCATCTGCACACTTGTATATACAGAATCTTCTCAAAAGATGCGTTAGGAACCAACTAACCGGTTAAATTCTTTTGTTAAGCGAAAAAGGCATGATTTTTCCTCTCCAAGGCTAATAACATTCATTAGCAAGTGTCCTCTGAGAATCCTCAGTATGGTTGCGGAAGAAACATGTGTGTGTGTTTGGGTGCTGGTGCGCTATCTTCGTTGGCAGAATGGATGCAAAGGCAAGTTATTGGAAGTTATTATGTTCATTTACCAAGCCCCAATTACAAAGAGTATCTTCTTAGAGAAAGTACGAAAGGAAGCCGGGAAAACTCCAACCCAGACTTGTTCCAGCATGATAAGTAAAAGAAGAATGTTGCTTTTTCCAAAAAAAAAAAAAAAAAAAGTAAGAGAGAAACATTGCTCGTTGAAAATGTAAAATAAATGTTTGTTTTGTTACCTATGAAATTGTCAGGAAAGATGCAAGGTCCAGAAGAAAAAGGACTAGGGAAGCGAACATCTTTCGCATAGAATTCTTACAAGCAACGTACAGAACAAGGGAGAATCAGATCCGACTTAAACTTCGCCCAGAGGACACATAATAAAAAAGAAGAAAAAATGCCAAATTTTAGCTGCCCCCATCCAGAAACACCTGAGATATGCTCCGCAACATAACGTACCACGCGACAATATGATATAAGGTAAACGTCGCAAGATACCCATTTATGTCGAAAAGGGAAAGGATGGGCAGCACCAAAATAATATCAAAATATTTGATATGCTATAACACTGACTTGGCAGCCATCTTGAAAACTGCGATCTTGGATATAGCGTAAGGTATATCCAAGCGGGTGTAAGCGGGATGTGTGATATATCAATATAAGGTAAAATGCAAAAGGAAAACCAATGATGTAACCGCGAAAAACATATGTATAATGGTGTGGACGGGACGAAGTGTGGAAGACTCGGGCAAAAAAAAAAAGTATATTCGAAGGACAGAATAATAGGGCAAGACCCCACGATATTGGTACGCGACAAGTAATTGCAACAGTGTCTGTGCATGAAAGTGCATCCGCCTTGACAGACTATGCCTTTCGAGCATATTTGGATTCGGTTTGGAACAGTGGAGACCACAGTTGCAACCCACGATGGTAGTGCTCGTTTGGAGACTACATAAACTACAAAGGACTATCTCTTATGGAACAGCAACGCGGCAGCTCGCTCCGGAGTGTAGGAAATATCATCTTGGATCGGTGATCAAAAGCGCGACCTACCTGGGATTGAAGCCCACTCCTAGACAACGTTTTGTATGTTTCTTGTTCAATTTTCTTGCTGTTTCGTGTAAACAAAGCACATTTCGGCCCATAGGTCGTGCTTTTGATCACAAACCCAACATGATATCTTCTACACTCTGGAGCGAGCTGCCAAATTACATTGTGAATAGATAATACTTTGTGAATAGACACCCATGCGTATATTCGCCCAGTGTATTTCTTAGCCACGCGTTAATGTGTTGAATGTTTATGTATAACAATAAATGTTTCGAGTACCAACCCTTGCATCAGAATGTCATATGAGGAAGTGTGTGTTGCGTAACACAGCCTATATTTACATTTCGTAGCCTACTTGTTGAGTATGTAGTCTGACAGCGTGAATGGCATTTGGGTGTCAAACGATTTTTGATAGTTTCTAAGTAATTACAGAACCTACCGGTTATCTACACAGCTTAAATATATGAGTTTGGCTTGCGTTATCGATAATACTTTGCAACTTTAATTTTTTTTGTCATCCATTTCTGGCTAAGTTACCATTGTTCGTAGAGGTGACAGAGTGGATAGGGTCAAATAATCTCATAAATTTATTACAGCAAACGTTCGTAATATCGTGCCAGGGCGTCAGAAAATCCCCAATGTCTATGAATTTTCATTTCTTCTACTTCTAGAAGACTTAACGTTTTGAAATTAGTTGACATCTCAAGGTTCGAACTCTTGCGTACTTGTAGCGGCTGGTGACGTTTTGGCTCTATTAACTCACCACTACAAAATTTAATTTATTTTTTTTTTATTTTGGCAAATCCTCAATTAGGATCTTTTCTTTTTTTATTATTGACTTTAGTTTAGTTTTCCATACGTTCCTCGAAAATTTTCTCATTTTCTGAGGGATCGGATTTTTTTTTAATTTTAGAAATTCTAAATTAGGAAACCACGTTGATTCCCGGAGTCCCCAAGGTCTCAGTCGGATTACAGCGAGAAGGGGGATTTCCTTAAAGCTTTTGCTTTTGGAAAAATCCCCTTGAGGACAGACTTACTGTTGCGTTGGAGATACTTTATTTTAGGCTAGGTATTTAGTAGGCCAACCGATATTCGGCATATGAAAGATTATTTGGCTATGAAATGTTGTATGTGGAAATTCGACTACTTATCTTTGTAGTTGTGGTGTTCTAGTTTATTCCTTTGGCGCCGCTTTTCTCTCTCTTCTTTATCTATCTTCTCTACTCTCATCTTCAAGATTTTTTTAAAATTTTAACCATCCCCGAAACCAATTGGAACTTTAAAAATACTGGTCATTCAGTATATAGCTCTTGAACCTAATTTACCAACCGACGCGTAGTGAGATATGATTCCTGGAGGTATTTGTCGACGTGGAGTATCAAGGGACTGGTTTTTCCATTGTATTTGACCCTCTGCCGAAGTGAATGACGGTTCGGTACACTACGACGTTTTATTCTCGTTCTATTGTATTTCCCGTGTAGAGTATTTTGAACTTTAGATTATTTCTATTTTCTTTTCCATTTGAGTCTCATAAATGTAGTAGTAGTTTGGGCCCAAAAGCAAGATAAACCTTTTACATTCACACACACACACACACACACACACACACACACGCACACACACACACACATATATATATATATATATATATATATATATATATATATATTTATATTTATATATATATATATATATTCTGTGTTCACGTGCCTGCCTTGTATATTAAAGGTCTACTTTTAAATAGCCTACTTGAAAACATGAATTTTATCGTTATGCGCGGATTCTCAGTAAACTTGTATTATGTCGGATTTCTTTAAATTGTGTAAAGGGTTGCAACCTCATAGAAAATTATTTGTGGGGTTATTAATTTGAAAATATAAATATTTATTGAATATATATATATATATATATATATATATATATATATATATATATTAATATATGTGTGTGGAAATACGAATATGAGTGAAGTACAAATATAATATTGAAGTGAAATGTATAATGTTGGATTGAGTGAATGAATATATGTCTAGGGTCTAAGTACCTTTACCCAAATAATTATTGGTTGCTATAGTTCGAAACATCGGACAACTGTAAGAAGTAGATTTTAGAATACCGCCGCATACTAGATAATTTTCCTTTATGTTCTGTAATTTTATGAAATAATATATGTAACTATTAACTTCTTTGTCATAATATAAACTACATGTAGTATGAAACGAAGGCAGGTCGTACTCGTACCCTAATTTGCCAACAAATACACTCACGAGCTTACAAACATGAAATCCTTGTGAAAATTCCGTCCCTCATATACGATATTGTGGGGATCGAAGCGGGGATTCTCCACATAATGCAAATACCGACAAAACTGAAGAAGAACAAAGGAAGAGTGTGCTATCAAATAGTGATGCCATTCTCGTTTTGCTGCAAAAGATGGAGAAAATAGAAGAGAAAAATACGCGAATAATGCAAGATAATCAGCGAATGATGCAAAATATGAAAGATAACAGTGAAAAAAGAGGCGTGAAATAAACAAAAAAATCGATACCATGGAACAAAAGTTTGATACCTCCAGACGAGAAACGGAAGCTCGATTCGAGGTATTGACCAATAAAATTAACAACTTATATTTGGACTTTGCTTCCTCAATAAATAAAGTGAAGGAGCAAACGTCTGCCGATATTGACGGGGTAAGGTATGAGGCCCAACAATCAATAGAGAAATTGGAACGAGAAACAGATGTTAAACTGGTTACCGTTAATTCCAAATTAGAAAAGGTAGACAGTAAATTCAAACATGTGGATAAGACATTTGAACAACAGTAGGCTGAAATTGATTAGTTAAATGCAACCTTAGCAAACTTATCAATGGACAAGAAGCTAGAAATAGTGAACCAAAAGGTTAGCGAAATACGGGAAGAAGTAACTAATCTTCGAGATAAAGTAGGAAAACCAAGTCGGGAGAAATTAGATGTATTCTGTCCTTTCCCCGGTAACGATTCCTCGGAAACAATATTCGCGAAAGGAGATAAAGTTAGCAATGAGGAGGAAAATCGAGTGTTGTTTGATGCACGGGATACCGCAATGCATTAACCCTGCACCAGTCAAATTTGAAATCATGGTTGGGTTACTTCAATACCCCTATTGTGACTACTACAGTCACGAGTGTTAATGCTTCTTCATTATTCGGAGGTATTCAATCATATAGTGTGTTGCCGGGAAAAGGGAGAACATGTTGTACTGAACCATTGGTCGCGGGTGCGGTTAGTCCGAAGACGGAACCTAACGTGGCCGACACGAACTACAGAGTCCCTTTTAATTATGTGGGCACATTTAGTACCGCGACAACATCGTCGGTGGCAAATCCGGTGACAACTCCTTTTGTTCAGGATAATGCTCTGAGCCCTTTGAGCTCCTTCCCTGCTCCGCTGAGCATGAGTTCCATGGTATCGCTAAGAAATATCGAACGTTTCCCAACTTTCTATGGGAATATTACAAATGGACTGCCTCGTGTCTTCTTACGAAGACTGTAAGAGTACCTGGATATGTATCGGTTGATTGACGATGAACGTCTGCAAATTGTTGAAAAGTGTTTAGTGGCTACTTCAGGCGCGTAGTTTGCCTCTGTCAAATATAGAATTCAAAATTTTAGCGATTTTCTGATTCTCTTTAAAGAAGAATATTGTAATGAACACATTGAGAGGCTCCAGAAATAAAACCTCCAATCTTTGAGATAGACCAAGTCAAGTATGGGTCCCTTTTGGACTATGCTTGGTAGATCATTAAACTATAGTATCAGATAGCGGAAAATCCCTCGCAAGCCGAACTATTAGACATCATCGTGAATGCTCTTCCACCCGATGAGTCACGGGCCATAGATTCCCATCTATGCCAGACTGTACGAGAAGTCACATCGCGGTTAACTGCCCTGTGCGGGAAGGAAGTTAGCTGCCCTCCAAGGAGATATTTTGCCCGGTAAGCCAAAATCGTCAAACCCGTGAAAACCAAAGCAACGGCAAGTTGCCAAACGGATTTTCTGAGCTATACCCAGGTTGGATCGCGGTATCCTAATGGGTACAGCTCAGAAAACAACAATACCAATGGCCGGCGATTATACCGGAATCGGCCTATGTTTAATAATCGCCGGGGTTATCGCCCCTATGACCGCACTAACGGGAAACCGAACCTAAATAGGGACGATAACAACCGGTAGAGCTTTAACATTGCGTAAGGGAGAGAAGAGAGAATGGTAACGGTCAAGGCAGTAACTACAATAATGTTGTAAACAGGCAAGAGAATCCGGTCCCTTCGCAAATGCGGAATAATGGCGAAAGTAGAATCATTGTAAGAGGAGGAAATGATATTCGCGAAATCGCTGTGAAATCGTCAAACTAATACCACAGTTACCTGGTGAAATGGGGGAGGATAACTGCGGGAAAAAGCACCCCATTATTTTCAAAACTCAAAACTTCAGTGGAAATAGGTCCGATCGTTTAACTCAAGATTTCTTTCACGAAGACTCGTTAGAATTTATAATTAAATATGTAATTGATGAAGAACCGTTTGCATTAAATGAAGAGTGCTACTTTTCTGCATCTTCCAGCCTAAGAGGAAGTATCAGCGGATTTGAACTTGTCGCTACTATAGATTCTGGCTCGGAGCTGTGCTTAATGGACTGGGAGGTGTGGAAAAAATTAAAGCAGGGTTTTCCGTCTGCGAAGTTGAGACCATACACTGGCCTCTCACTTGGCGCTTTTGCTGGAAAACAGAGCTTTTCGATTTAGGTAGTTCAAAATTTTGATTTAAACATTCAAAACCATATATTTCAAATAGCTATTTTCGTTATTAAGTACATGCGAACGGACTTAATACTGGGATGCCCGTTCTTAGATAAATTTCATTGTATTATTGACAGGGAAAGAAAAGAAATCCGGATGAAAGATAGTCTAGGAAACACAGTTACTGTTTCAACGGGTCAACCGAATGTAATGCTAGTGAGGATACCAGAAGAAGAAATTGCAGTCGGTGAATCAGGGTTGCCAGGGGCGAATCAACCCACGCTTGACCCCATATTAACCTGTCAAGCTGCTTGTGCAGTGACACCTCCACAGAGGAGAAGTAATTAAAGCTGATCAGCTGAATTCACTCCTGGGCACCGACTGCAATGTCCCTCAACAGGATATAGACGCATATATTGCTACCCGGGATGATTTACCACCAGCAATTAAAGTAGTTCTCGGTAAATTATTACTAAATTACAGATCGCTCTTCTCCGAGTATCCACGCCGTGTTAACGCCCCTCCCTACAATATACAGTTAAAAGATACGGAACCAGTTGTTGGACCGTGCTATTCTGTTCCTCAGGCTATACAACCTGAGTTCAAAGCCGAGCTTAGCAAATGGTTGCACTTGGGGGTTGCTATAGAACAAATGTGTCCTTATAGAAATCCTATTCATGTAGTTAGGAAGGCTTCTGAAGGCGCACGTCCCGTTTTGGATCTGAGGGCTACTAACTCCAAAATTAATACCTCACAGGTGCAGGTAGAGCCTATAAATGATTTACTACACCGTGTTTCGCAGGCCATGTGCTTTTCGTCATTTGATGCATCTAGCGCATATTATGGGATTAGCTTACACAAAGACTCATATCAATGCACCAATTTTGTATATAAGGGAAGACAATATTGCCTTATTGTTCTGCCACAAGCATTGAAAAGCAGTCCGGCTGTATTGCAATCTGTAATGACCAACTTTTTCGATTATTTAATTTGTTGTTTCGTTATATTGTACTTGGATGACGTTTTGGTAAAATCAACGACTCGAGAAGAACACTTATTTAATTTAGAAAGAACAGTTGAAATTTTCCAACAGGCAAACTTTTCATTAAACTTTCGAAAATGTAAGTTCTTCGTTCGAGGAATCAAATTTTTAGGTCACATAATCAGTGGCGAAAAAATAAGAGTCGACCCCCGGTTAAACGAACCCATTCGCTGTTTTCCTGTATCCAAATCTACAAAAGCGTTACAAAAATTTTTAGGCCTCATAGAGTGGAGGAGAAAATTTATTCCGAACTTTTCCGGACTTACTGCTAAGCTATTCAGCTTTTGAAGATGGATCAGAAATTCATATGGGACAGCGAAACCTTGGAAACTTTTCACAAATTAAGAGGTCTCCTCAGTGATCCGCCTGCGTTAAGTCAGCCGGATTTCTCCTTACCGTTTCACATACACAGTGACGCGTGCATGGAGAATATGGCTGGCCTACTCGCACAATATCCTTCTGGTAAAGAAGATCACAATGACATCGTATATCCCAGTAGCCGAGTGAAACCCTACGAACTGTCTCTCTCGATCTCTCAGTTGGAACTCCTATCCGTTCTGTTTCTCTGCGACCATTTTGAGCAGTATATCATGGGTCGTACCACTTATACCCATACAGACAATTCAGCAGTTACCCATGCGTTCACTCAGAAAAATCTCGAACTGCGGACTACCAGAATTTTACTTAATTTGCAGAAATTCGATTTGATCTTTCAACACTATTCAGGTAAAGAGAACTTTGTAGCAGACACACTTAGTAAATATCCGCCTGAGGTATTGCTCGAACCTGAGAAACATTATGTTCATTTCTTGACAAAGACTCAGTACGCTGACAGTGACTTAGATTATATCCGAGAAAATCAGAAAACTAATGAATCATGTAAAAGCCTATTAAAACAATATGAAAACAATTGGAATCCGGATAGAATTACGATGTATCGCGACCTAATTTATACGAAACTATTACGTGTCCACAAATGGCTTCTAGTAATGCCGCAGAGATGTACATCGCAAATCATTAGTGTTATTCACTCTATCTGTCATTTTGGAGAACAAAAAAGCTATCGATTTTGTCGAGCAATTTTCTATTAGAAAAATCAGAAAACGACCATCAAAATTTTATCCGAAATTGTATAGAATGTGCTGAAACAAAGTTTACCAACCGGACCACAGCCAAACAAGAATGTCATATACAAGCGAACGTACCCCACGAGACTCTGGGGGTGCATCTCATTGAAAAATACCACCTAGTCAAGATTACTATTACATTTTATCACTAATAGACATTTACTCCCGTTTGGTCACTTTCCTCCTACTCATAAAAGCTCACACGAAAGAAATAATAACAGTATAAGAGAGAAGATACTTTCACCTAATACTCTATCCCCAGGAATTCTTATCTGACAGGGGACCACAGTTCCAATCTAAACTGTGGCAGGAATACAAGATCAAGCATAAAAGGACATCCAGTTATTCGCCTCAGACTAACGGGATAACAGAACACAGCCATAAGGAACTTAATAGATTAATCAGATTATGGTGTTACGAAGACCAAACTACCTGGCATAAATACTCAGTGAAAATTCAGGATCTTTTGAACAATTCGTATTGTTCCGGTATCGGTTGCACGCCGGCGGAACACTTCTGAGTTATTCTGCTGTTGACAATTATCGGAAAGTGTTCTCATGACCTAAGCAATTTGACTCCGTGGACGACCGTTTTACATTTACAGAAGTAGATGTAAATTCAAGAAGGCCAATTGGTTATGTTATAGATACATAATTTATCGTCAATCATAAAAGATGAATCTGCAAAGTGGATGAAGGTTTATACCGGCCCAGGTTTTGGTGATGAAATTATTGAAAAATTGTCCAGTATTACACAATTTAAAAGGTGTAAGTATCGGAACTCATAATTTCCGAAATCTTAAGCTTTTCGATTGCACTAACGACGTGAAAACTGAACTTTTAGGTCAATGCCCGAAGTTTTAGGTCAATGCCGACAATGTTTTACACTGTCCATAGACAAGTGTGTGAGTGTATGAAAGTGTGAATGAGTGAATACTAAGTCTATAACTATAAGTACATGTTAATCCTATTTAGCAAAATTTTGTTATTCTAACAAAATTTTGTTAATGACCAGGGGAAATTATAATGTACCATTACAATCTGTGTAATGAAATTTCTATTGGGAGGGTTCCAAATTTTTGCACGTACTGTACCATGCAATTTTTCCAAAATATATTTTAAGTTCATGTAATATACTCATTCGTTTATTACTCAACTCAAAATAAATGTAGAACATTGGAATAATTCAGTAGAGAATATATTTTTGGGAAATAACATCTTTATTTGTACATTATTGTATAATAATATTTTGTATATGGGTATTTCAAATGGACAAATATTGAAACCATCATCTTAATGCTATACGAAAACATAGGCCCGCTATTGGGTAGAAATTCTCGGAATTAACTACCAATCTGATTTTTGGCAGAATAATTTAGACTCCCTTCTTCCCTCTTGAGATGCCCATATCCTTCCACAATCCGGTTATACGCAGATTTTACCATTTCCTATTCGTTTTATATTCTCCGCCGCCAAAACTCTTTGTTTTGATAGGGACTATTTCTCACTCTCTGATATCAAGGCGCGGGAATGTTCATTCTCGACCTAGGAAAACTGGAAGCAACGGCTTACACCAAGTGGTACAGTATTATTTATGAAAGATCTGAATTTCTATTAAATATACAGGTAACATTAGTTTTAATCAATACATAAAGCTGCTAGAAGCCGAAGAGAGCAATCAACAGTTAATTTTCTTCAGTGAAAACAGACTAAGATTGGTGAAATATAGAACCCGATTAAGGGACGCCATGTTTGCAGATATAACTAGCGATGGACAGGTTCTCCAAAGTGAAGTGCATCAATTTGTCAGATATTCTTAAGAGATCCTTAAACAGTTTTGGAAGAATAGTGTTTTCTCCTAAAGTCCTTTATCCTGAAAATTATTCTCGTTAGGGTTACGCGAGACCTGTCCCTATATATTTTTATTTGTGTATGTAGTAAGTGTGATTTTTTAAAATTACTAACATAGCGGTACGTTTAGATTTCGTTGTAGTTAGGATAATGTTTGTGATGTCAGAGTAAACGTAAAAAAGGACAGTCATTTACTCCTGCAGCAGAAATGGGTTGAACAAAAGCCCTAGGGGTTCTTTTCCCCTGAGGAAAGGGACCTCTTCAATTAATAGTTTCAATCTGTCCCTCCCAGGGCATTAGAAATACTGTTAAAAGAAAAAATAAAGAAACATGATTTAATGTGTAGAAGGACCACTGGGTTCTTATCCCGTTCCCATCTTCCATAGTTCATAGAGTCGATTTAATATGGTAAAACTGGATATTGTTTAAATTATAATATAAGTGAGTTGAATGGAAATATTGATTAGAATGTGTAGTGATATCTACTAGTATTTGTTTCCTTAGTTTATGTGAGATGTAGCATGTATGTGTATGCAACGTAGTATTTTGATAGTAGAAGTAGCGCATATGTGAAAAGTGTGGTATATTTAAGTATGGACAGTGAATCGTTTGTTATTTAAGTATGGACAGTGTATCGTTTGTTATTTAATTCTTCATATCCGGTCCGTCATAATAAATATCTAAATTCATAACGAAAATTAATAGTAATTCCGAATCGTGATTTGGTGTACAAGGGTATATTCAGTCGTGCACAGGTTTTTTAGGTACTACTAACGCCATCTCCAGCACGTATAAGAACTAGTGTTTATTGCTGCAAACCGTAATGATTTAGTCAACTTGAAAATAACCCTTTTTCCTTGATTAATTATGAGTAAAGGCTAGTTCTGGCCTATATAGTTAGATATTTTGATGAATCGATTCGAAAATGAGCATGCCTGAAAACCACATAATTCTACATAGTTCAGTAACCGAACTATTAACAAAACTTAACTTTGCGTATTTTCTTAAGCAGAAGTTAGTCTCTATAATGATATTTTTCCGCTGCCAGACTGCAATGTCAATTTCTTTCCTAATCGTTGCTGACGAGAATAAACCCTTTGTTGTTGTCAGAATAAAAACATATTTAAATAATATTATCGCTGATAATATTGCTTTTCTCTGCACATATATGAAATTTTTAAACTGGGAAGTGAAATATAGTAAGTCTTTTGTAGCAAGAGAGTCTTGGTTCGTGCGCTTTCTTATGTACTGGTTAGTACGTGATATTTTTATACTGGCCTATAGGTTTGAAATATATAATAGTAGTAAGGGGGACACCCTATCGCACTCTTGATTATCTCCCACGTTAAAGGCGCATACGCTAACTGGTTAGCCACGGAGGAACTCCAAAGTTTTCGGGTTTCATATTAATACTAATACTAATTTATACTTTTACTGGGGTCAACTAATTCATAATGTTATAGATCATCAAGAAAGAAATCTAAGACCTTGTTTTAGTAATTTTATACCGATAAAAGAAAACGAAACAAGCCCTCATAACCTCCACCTAAAAATCCCAGTTCAGTGACGTCATACGAACACATTAGGTCGAACCCAATACCTCTAATTCATTCACACCAGTAGGGGCGCGGTGGCTCAGTGGTAGAACGTTTACCTCTGCTCTATGTGGTCCCTGGTTCAAACCCCGCGAAAGTAGTTTTGTGGTGGGCAACATTATGCTCGGGATACTCCAATTTTCTCCCACACTTTCACTCCACCAATTGATTCATTTCTCATCGTCACCGTCTCCTTTAGCCTAACCAGAATAACCGTGGGACGTAAAACTAAAGATTTCATTTGCATCAGTATTAGTCCAATTATATACCATCTCATCAAAGGGATAACAATCTCCAAATTGTATGTCATAAAAGGGAACGAATAATAAAAATCATTCGTAAACCTGTACTATTTCATAACGTAATAAATCATCAAGATCATATTTTTAGTAATTTTAAAGAATCATCATAACATCTTATCCAAAACTCCTAATTCAATGACGTCATAGCCGGGCCAAGGTACCTCTGACTCATTCGCACCACCGTGCATGGCCACTGAATAAGCATAAGCAAAATTTCAATAGGTGACGCAATCCCGGGCCAAAGCATCCCTGGTTAATTCGCATTAACGCTATGGTCCATGAGGCCCCAAATTGGATAATCAAAAGTTAGATCAGGTCAGGCCCATACTACTATAATGCGACTTCGGTATAGTCTTGGGAATAAGTATAAGATATAGGGTGTCTAAAAATAATTCGACGTCGCGGAAAATAAATAAATGTATAAATGAGAAATGATAATAGTAATGATATATATACATCGCAGTAAGAGTGAAAAGATAATAGGACGCCCATGCGTATATTCGCCCAGTGTATTTCTTAGCCACGCGTTAATGTGTTGAATATTTATGCATAATATTAAATGGTTCGAGTACCAACCCTTACATAAGAATGTCATATGAGGAAGTGTGTGTTGGGTAACAAAGCCTATATTTACATTTCGTAGCCTACTTGTTGAGTATGTAGTCTGACAGCGTGAATGGCATTTGGGTGTCAAACGATTTTTGATAGTTTCTGAGTAATTACAGAACCTACCGGTTATCTACACAGTTTAAATATATGAGTTTGGCTTGCGTTATCGATAATACTTTGCAACTTTAATTTTTTTCGTCATCCATTTCTGGGTAAGATACCATTGTTCGTAGAGGTGACAGAGTGGGTAGGGTCAAATAATCTCATAAATTTATTACAGCAAACGTTCGTAATATCGTGCCAGGGCGTCAGAAAATCCCCAATGTCTATGAATTTTCATTTCTTCTACTTCTAGAAGACTTAGCGTTTTGAAATTAGTTGACATCTCAAGGTTCGAACCCTTGCGTACTTGCAGCGGCTGGTGATGCTTTGGCTCTATTAACTCACCACTACAAAATTTAATTAATTTTTTTTTAAATTTTGGCAAATCCCTAATTAGGATCTTTTCTTTTTTATTATTGACTTTAGTTTAGTTTTCCATACGTTCCTCGAAAATTTTCTCATTTTCTGAGGGATCGGATTTTTTTTTAATTTTAGAAATTCTAAATTAGGAAACCACGTTGATTCCCGGAGTCCCCAAGGTCTCAGTCGGATTACAGCGAGAAGGGGGATTTCCTTAAAGCTTTTGCTTTTGGAAAAATCCCCTTGAGGGCACAGAATTACTGTTGCGTTGGAGATACTTTATTTTAGGCTACGTATTTAGTAGGCCAACCGATATTCGGCATATGAAAGAATATTTGGCTATGGAATGTTGTATGTGGAAATTCGACCATTTATCTTTGCAGTTGTGGTGTTCTAGTTTATTCCTTTGGCACCGCTTTTCTCTCTCTTCTTTATCTATTTCCTCTGCTCTCTTCTTCAAGATCTTTTTAAAAAATATAACCTTCCCCCGCCCCCAGTTTGAACTTTACAAATACTGATCATTCAGTATATAGCTCTTGAACCTAATTTACCAACCGAGACCTAGTGAGATATGATTCCTGGAGGTATTCATCGACGTAGAGTATCAAGAGGCCGGGGTTTTCCATCGTATTTGATCCTCTGCCGAAGTAAGTGACGGTTCGGTAAACTACGATGTTTTATTCTCGTTCTTTTGTATTTCCCGTGTATAGTCTATTTTGAACTGTCGGCTATTTCTAATTTCTTTTCCGTTTGAGTCTCATATATGTAGAAGTAGTTTAGGCCCAAAAGTAAGATGTATATTTTAGATCCATACACACACACACACACACACATATATATATATATATATATATATATATATATATATATATATATATATATATATATATATATTCTGTGTTTACGTGCCTGCCTTGTTAATTAAAGATCTACTTTTAAATAGCCTACTTGAAAACATGAATTTTATCCTCATGCGCGGATGCTCAGTAAACTTGTATTATGTCGGATTTCTTTCCATTGTGTAAAGGGTTGCAACCTCATAGAAAATTATTTGTTGGGTTATTAATTTGAAAGTATAAATATTTATTGAATATATATATATATATATATATATATATATATATATATATATATATATATATATATATATATATATATATATGTATGGAAATACGAATATGAGTGAAGTATAAATATAATATTGAAGTGGAATGTATAATGTTGAATTGAGTGAATGAATATATGTCTACGGTCTCAGTACCTATCTCCGAATGATTATTGGTTGCTATAGTTCGAAACATCGGACAAGTGTAAGAAGTAGATTTTAGAATACCGCCGCATACTAGATAATTTTCCTTTATGTTCTGTAATTTTATGAAATAATATATGTAACTATTAACTTCTTTGTCATAATATAAACTGCATGTAATATGAAACGAAGGCAGGTCGTACTCGTAACCCTAATTTACCAACAAATCCACTCTCGAGCTTACAAACATGAAATCTCTGTGCAAAATTTACATTTAAAGTCCCTCCCTCTTATACGAAACCTCAAAACTGATCAGTGTTTCTCAGTCTAAATAATCGTGATCTCGATTTTAAATATTGAAAGAAAAGATCCCTCCTGGAACGGAAAAATTATCATGTGTCGAGACGTGATATAGCTAAACTATCAGTGTGAGTGCCTAGGTATTGATTGAGTGATTTAGAACTGGTCAAGAGCATAATTAATGATCAAAATGACCAAGGAAATAAAATAGTCTTCGTGATTGTGGATACAAAAACTTTGTTATTATAATACAGAATTGGGAAAAGGTTTCATGAGTGCACCTATGAACGGAATCCGTGCTGTTTACAATTAGTAACATAATCATATGTGTGTATATAAAAATAAAATAGAGCGAAATAAGTGGACATTATAAAGAGTGCCTAATAGTTGTGTGATATTAACGCTCATTTCGACTTACGAGGTAGGACTCGTAAACTTCAAAAAAATTTGACATATGAGATAAAGACTCATTATAATGCAAAACTGAATTTTTTCTTCGTTTTCCTCTTCTCTTTGATAATTTACTATATTGTATAATATAAATAAATTTCCTGATTTTTATCTCACGTTCCAAAATTAAGAGAAAATATCTAATATATTTACATATATTTTTACCTTCTTGTCCTCTACGTTAACCTTTCGGTAGTCGCGTCTGTCTATGTAACACGGGCAGTCGCGCGTTGTACTTTTTACAACACTTAACAGTAAAGATGTTATTGACTTATATTCACATTGTGATCCCATTGTCACATTCAAAATAGTAAAAATAAATAAAAATACAAACGACACATGCAATAAATTCGGTCAGTTGCAATTCACTCAGTTCAGTCAGTTAGTGACTTACAACAAAAACAACAACACTGTTGTACTTTTTACAACAGCGCGACTGCCGAAAGGTTAATAAGTATATGTATACATATATATGTATATCATTGCAAAGCGATTATTTCACTTAATATATGGATTGATATATATTTCTATGTATGTTGATAGCAGTTCTTTTTCTTAAGAAATTTATGTTATTTTTCTTCTTTACTACTAGATGTAATAAATGTTTACCAAATTTATCCAGTAATTCCTTATACTCTAACCTCCTCTATCTGTTTTGTTTACCTTCTTTCCTCCTTGTTCTCTCCTATCTCCTTTTTCTCTTTCTCACTCTTTCTTTTCCTATTTCCAATAAAACTGAAAGAGGGATTATGACTGGGAGTTCTCGCTGTTGACACGGTCAGTACATTGTTTAATATTTATCATCGAAAGTCCGATATGAATTAGTAACTGGTAAAACGGGCATTTTGAAGTTAGAATAATCTAAAAGTTCGTTTATTCCAATTTTATATTTTTTGACTAAATTATCATAGATTACAAAAGATATTTTTTTTCAATTTTAGAAAAGGTAGTGACACCCCGTTCTGCTCCCAATCACGACGCTGTTCTTATTTCATCCCCATATTATTTAAATTGGCCTTTTCGGGGGGGGGGGGGCTATACTAATTTTATATATTAGGTACTTGGAATTGGAATGAAAACTTGTAATTTGGTATACTTATACGTTTTCGTTAGCGTTAACTAAGCAAATCGCTAAAAATAAAAAATTTCAACTGTAGAGTGGTTTTATGGGTAACTGAAAAATCTTTTCCTTGTTATTTATATGGGACATTTTCTACACCCTTGGGAGACCCGGGTTCCATTCCCGGCGGGGGCTCATGCAGTTCGGATTCCACGTTAATCAGTAGGTCCACGTCTCATATAGCCTCGCTGCTGAACAGGACGTTAAACCCAAAATCAACTCAACTCTTCTACACCCCAAAATGTTTAGGAACTTCCGGCAGGATTAGAATGATGAAATTTGGCATGATTGTAGCCTTCCGGGACTAACCTACCGGAAAATTGCCAAAAGGGAATATTTTTCGTTTCTAAGGGGTCTAAAGGGGGATGAAGATATTCCCGTGTTATTTAAATGGACGTTTTCTTGGGGTACAAAGTCTTATCTTTTAGATACTTGAAATAGGAAAAAAAACTTGAAATCTGGTAGAATTGTGGATTTAAGAAGTGCGACGCCGTAGGCTGAGTAAACGTGAGGGTCAGTGGGCCGAACCCCGCAGCTGTGCGAAATTCAGAAAATATAATTAAAGAGGAAATGCACAAAATTCACTCCTGATGCAAAGCCTAATACGTAAGAGATACGATGCCGGAGGCCGAGCAAAGGCGGGGGTCTGGGGGCGGAGTCCCCAGCTAGCCAAAAGCTAGTCTATCTTTAAAACTGTAGGAAAACACGAATGAATTTAATTTTGTCGATTACACTAGTCGACAAAAAAAAAAAATGCTTTTTCTCTGGTACACGGAAGAAAATACCTGATTCTAATAGAACTTTTCACGTAAAATTCTAATCTGCAATCAGTTTTTCTCCATCACCCTCAGTTTTCCCGTGACAGAGGGATTTTCAAGAAATTTCCCCTCAAATTTCCGTTTTTTTCAATTTTCATACCTGTATCTGGGGTACCCTTAGGTATACTTGATTGTGTGTTAGCTTGATTTATATTTAGTAAGCCCTCTAAGTTTCACAAGAATCGCATTGTTCTTTCTAAAGAAATAAACATATTTATATAAAAATATGCTATGTCTACTGTTCATTTTACCATATTCATTAGTGCATATAAAATCACATATAACTTCCACGAAACTTACAATATAAGCACGGTTTATACCTCATTGGATTTGAAATAAAACATATTTTTTAATGATGTATAAACTGTGTCACCATTTTTTGAATGAGGGAATTTCTAGAGGGATTTTGAGGAAAATTCCCTCCAAAAAGTGGTTTATAAGATTTTTTTGGTCTTAACTTGCTATTTGTATATAGTGATACTGAAACAGGAATTGCACTAAAACATAATTTTATGTCTACCTAATAAATAATACAAAAGAAGTGAGTGGTATCTTCTTAATAGGTTAGGATAGGTTAGGTAACACTTACTTACCTTAACTAAAATGTTTTAGTTGTCGACTTTCTTCTGTGTTTGGCTTCTGGAACATCACTTTTGAGTATCCAGCAGTAATCAGTTAGCATTTGTGAACTCCACTGTCCCTGGTATCTCTTCTAAATGGAGGAAATGTCCTGATGAAAACGTTTTCCACGCTCATCACTAACAGCACCAAGGTTTCCAGGAAAGAAATGCAGGTGGGAGTCTAGAAGTGGACATGTTGCAATCCTTTTTTTAATGATGGCAGGAAATCACTCACGATTTCACGGTAATTTGGGGCTTTCTGGTTTCCTAAAAAATTCTCTGTTAAATATTTAAATGCACACCAAGCTGCTTTCTCAACCGGAGTTAAGAGATCCTCAAATTTTTGGTCACGAATCAAACATCTTATTTGGGGGCTACGAAAATCCCTTCCTTGATTTTAGCGTCACTAACTCGAGGAAATTTTTCCTTGAGGTAACCAAATCCTTCATTACTTTTGTCCATTGCCTTAACAAAGTTTTTGAAGATCCCCAACTTTATGTGAAGAGGAGGTAGAATTATTCTATCAGGGCTCACCAGTGAGGAATAAACAGCATTCTTCTGTCCAGGAGTTAATACACGCTTTGGCCATTCCTTCTTGATGTAATGTTCCGCTTTGTTCCTGCTGTCCCATTCGCAGAGGAAACAACAATATTTCGTATTACCAAGCTGCAAATCCATTAACAAAGAAATAACTTTTAAATCACAGCAAACGGTCCACTTGTATTTCTCATATTAAATTCTAACACTATTTTGATGTTTTCATAGGTTTCCTTCATATTAGTTGCATAAGCCAAAGGCACTGAAGGAAATTTGTTGCTATTGTGCAAAAGAATAGCCTTCAAACTAGTTTTGGAAGAGTCAATAAACAATCTTAACTCTGTACTTATATGTGCATGTCCGAGTGTATCCATCACAGCACAGACATTATTACAATACACTAAATCATTTTCTTGAAAATAGTACTTTTGAAACTCTGTATGCCGGTTTCGAGAAAAACACACTTTAGTGTCACGATGGAGCAGATTCCAGCCTTTAAGTCTAGAAGCAAGAGGTTCTTCCTGTATCTTGGAGAGTTTTAAAACCCGTACAAGGTCATTTAGTTCACCCTGAGTTATCAGACAGGGATCCAATGTAGATATGCTTCCTACATAAGTAGGATCATATTCTGCATTTGGAACTTCAGTAGTTGCCTCAAGTACGAAATCCTCATTTACCGTAAGATGAGCAGGACGTACTGGTACAGGTAATTCTGCACTGTGTGAAACTGATGGCAAATTAGGGTATTGTACTGTGTGCTTAGATTTACTGGTTATTCCTTTTATCCGTGTCATACAAAAGTAGCAGTCTGAAAAATGAATGCAGCACAAACGTAATCTAACTCAGTGCATCACCACACAACACAATCTATTCGAAGTCCACAATGCACAAACGCTTCAACTTACACACGTCCACATCTAAAACACGTCCAGCTTGGACCGTCACTCAACGCTACTAACAGTCATCAGGCTACGTGAGTCATCTATTTTTTATGCATTGTTGCCAGATCAAAATATTAAAAAGTGACTTATTTTCCACAGAAAGCATGCGTGTATTTTGCTTGTATTTAAGTATCCATCTATGTGCCAACAATAATACGTCAACGTTAGGTTTTTGTGTTTGGTAAAAGTCTTGCATAGTATAGGTCTATTCTTTATTACCTATAAATAGACAGAATAGTTTATATCTCTAGACAGAATAATGCGATTCACACGAAATTAACATTATTTATTAAGTAGACATAAAACTATGTTTTAGTGCATTTCCTGTTTCTGTATCACTATATACAAATAGCAAATTGAGACAAAAAATCTTATAAACTACTTTTTGAAGGGAATTTTCAACAAAACCCCTCTGGAAATTCCCTCATACAAAAATGGTGACATGGTGTACACATCATTGAAAATACGTTTTATTGGAAGTCCAATGAGGTATAAACCGTGCTTATATTGCAAGTTTTGTGGAAGTTATATGTGATTTTATCTGCACTAATGAATGTGGTAAAATGAACAGTAGACATAGCATATTTTTATATAAATATGTTTATTTCTGTAGAAAGAATAATGCGATTCTTATGGAACTTAGAGGCCTTACTAAGTATAAATCAATCTAACATACAATACAGTTTGTGTGTTAATATACCTAAGGGTACGCGAACTACAGGTACAAAAATTGTAAAAAAAAAAAAAAAAAAGAAAGAAAGAAAGAAAGAAAATTTGAGGGGAAATTTCCCAAAAATCCCTCTGTTACGGGGAAACTGAGGGTGATGGAGAAAAACTGATTGCAGATTAGAATTCTAGGTGAACAGTTCTATTGGAATCAGGTATTGTCATTTATATACCAAAATCTTGTTGACTAGTTTTATTTTATGACACTAAATGGTAAATATTTTTTGTACGGGTTTCTAGACTAAATACTCCACTGTACTTGGAAGATATTTGTATTTGGACACATAACGAATCATTTTATTTCAAAGTATGGGACATTTTATTTTAAAACTCATTACAGTGGAAAGCATAACCGTTCATTTAATGTTGAATCACTTTTCGATTTTTTCTAAGTTCATTTGCTTTTCCTACCAGGAAGTTTTCTTGCTGTCCGTCATTTCTTTCTTACACTTGTAATTTCTCAATGAATAAAAACAACAGATTGTTTTCCTGTCTGCATTCCTATCATCACCCCACCTTGGTTAATCTATGAGCACGCACTTTTTCATCAAGACGGAAGACATAGTCAACGACCGAAAATATCAACCAGGAAAGAACATCGAACAAAATCTTTTGGGACACTTTTGGGAGAGGTAGTACGGATCGCAAGAGAAACGGATCAACATGTAGGAGCGCAAACCACGATTTCATTTCTACAAGAAGTTTTACCTTGCTTTAACTTAGAGAGCACTTCGCCTTAGTTAGCGTTGTAACTATCAGTTGCGATGAATAATCCGTTAAAGATTAATTTCGGCCTAGATTAGATTTAATGTATTCGCAATGTTGGTTTTTCTGCCTTGGTTTCACTAACCCTTAACTTTCAACTTCTTGAACGACCTGCCAACCAGATAGAAGGATAGACGGACATCAATCCACTGGAAGGGTAATCAAGAAGGCAACACCAAGATTTTCAAGTAAGTGCAAGTAGATTAACCAGTCCCAAAAGTGGCTCCCTTTTCACCCCTTTTCAACCCCCTTGACATCACGATCTGTCTTTTTGCATATGTTTGATTTTATTTACATGCATCCCAGGTCAGATCCCGTACCTTACTTTCTGCCAAATTCAATGTCTACAAAATCCTAGGCGCAACTTGTCAGTTCTGATATCCCCAATTACGCTATCTATAAACGCATTCTCTGAGCTCTCAGACTGACAAGGGGCGACTGCACATGGTGGTAGATGCTTTAAGATCCTAAAATTTTCAAATATTTTACATGTGCCTACCTGCCCATGGTGGAATACTGTGAGGCTTACACCTTATTTATAACCCTTAATCTTGTGCGCTGCGTATGGCAGAGATGTGGCTTTAGCTTGTGTGGATGCACACATATCTGTGACCCTCGATTTTTCTCATCTAGCTGAACATAATTAACATTTCTTTTTACTTTGGTTTTTCGGCGCCCATCATTAGAATTTGCTGAAATTCTATTTGTTTTACCACCCTCCCTCCACCCTCTCAATTTGTTGTGTTACTTTGTTTTTATGTGCATTTTTAGCCATACTATTTAGAGATATTTAGAGAAAATGGTGAATTCTAGCATTATGGCATAAGCTCGACTTACGTCTCTAGATTCGATTGTGCGCCCCACATTTTTTCACGGCAATTATGGGGAAGACGTTATTCGTTTTTTTGAGTATTTTGAATCTTACTGCGTCATTTATGAGTTCAATGCAGTGAAGAAGCATAATTTGCTTCCATATCTATTACGAGACGGGGCTTTGGCGTGGTTTCTAGCTTTAACTAGGACAGATCAATTTGTGAACTTGTCGTATGTAGACATAAAGAGACGTATGATTACATTATTTGGAGGTTTTGTAGTTAAGAAGGTTACGTTACACCATTCGTTCTAGAGATCAAAAAGAAGGGGAACCGATTATTACATATATTTATGAGAAGCTAGATCTCATGTTTAGTTTCGATAAAGGTATGCCTATACAGCAACAAATCAATTTTCTAGTTGAAGGATTATTGCCTCAGTACTTTAAGCTCATATGTAATAAATCGTTTTCATCCGTTAATACGTTGTGTGAATTTTTATTACAAGAACAGCCAGCTGAGTTAATTGTGAATTATAAGACGCTTATTAAAGCTAATTCGAAAGAACAAATCTTGCAGTACAGTACACCAGAATTTATCGCTAAGATAGCTGATGTTTCATTGCGCGATAATTCTCATGTTTCATTTCCTCTCGAAGAACAACATGAGAGAAAAGAAATGCTTGCAGGTTTGCATCATGATATCTTATCCGCTGGGAAAGAATGAAGTAATCAACAGTCTGTAGATTCTATCCCGCTTCATCAACAGAAATGTAACTCTTTTTCTTCTTTTTGTTCCTCTGAATGTAAGAGTGCCATGAATAATAATAATATGCACAATAGAATGAGCTCTACAACGAATACTTCTGTTATTGCTAAGAACAAACAGAATAGGCGCAAAGAGAATCATAGTACGTCTGACGCGAATAATAATATACACTGTCCAGCTAAAACATTAGTGTGCAATATGGCACAATTGAAGGGAAGTGATAATTGTAATGTTTTAAATAGCGAAAATAATTTAGGAAATAGTGAAAGACCTGCTTTAAGACCCACACGATAACTACGCCTATTGTTAGGGATAGGATTCTACCTTGTATCAAAATTACTATTGGAAATAAAGAGTATAAAGCGTTGTTGGACTCTGATACTCAAATTTCTATTTGCACTAGGGAGCTTTTTCCTCCTAACACTAGACTTGTTAAAAGACGTACTATTATTCTTGGCATCTCGGGTAAAGGACTTGAAACTAAAACGTTAGCTGTGCTGAAGTTCAAAATTGACGGCTATTCATTTACGCATAGTTTTAGAGTTGTAGATAAATTTGCATCTTCTGTTTTGTTAGGGAATGATTGGTTACTTCCTCAACATGTTACTATGAACCAGGACATCCAGGTAGTTCACACAGTTAGGTTTGGGAAACCCACTGATTACGCGCTACCTGAGAGTCATGCTATAGGCACAGTTTCTGAACAAACAGCAAACTTAATGCAAGCGTATTTCATAACAGCGAAATCTGTTACTTTACCACCAAATTCTAGTGTTTCAGTACCTGTTCGTAAAATTAATGATTTAGTGGGAGTTAAGAATATTTTGCAACACAATGAGAAAATCTGTTCTAAAGCTGAAATTTTTGTCAATGAGTCTAGAGTGGATTCTGTTAATCCTGTCATTAGAGTAGTCAACCCAACCGACAAAAAGTTGTGTTTAGAGAAAAATCTTCATTTAGGTGCAGCTATTGACATTAGGCCGGGTGCACATTACCCAAATGACACAGATAGTGTTCAAAATAATGGTTTAATCAGTAAACAAGACAACACTAACTTTCCTGCTGGTTTTGACGTCAAGCGTGTGGACATTAACCCTCAACTTTCTGACGATCAGAAGCAAATGTTTTATTCTGTTGGAGAGGAGTATAAGGATTGTTTTTCTTGGTCAGAGGATGATTTTGGAGTGTCCAAGGGTTACGTACATGAAATTAAAATGGTAGATGACGTCCCAGTTCACACCAATCAGTTTCCAATTGCCTTCCACTTAAGAGAAGAAGTTAAAAACCAGGTTGATACTTTGCTCAAACAAAAGGTTATTAGGAGGTGTATATCTAGTTATAATTCACCCATTCTTCTCGCGAAAAAGAAGTCTGGATCTTTCAGATTTATTTTGGATGCCAGGGGCCTTAACTTCCATTAGCACCAGACAGTTTTATAGTACCATCGACAGAAGACATTATTTCGCGTCTTAGTAAGTGTCGCTACCTATGCTGCTACGATTTACTTAGCGGTTCCTTCCAGGCGAAGATCGCTGAGAAATATCAACATGTCACTCAGGGGGTGCTCTTAACCTATGTCCCGAACCTCTACTTTCACGCTCTCTTCACAGTGACGTCACCAGCGAGGAACTTAGAGCTTGTCGTCTGCTTGGCGCGCGAAGATTTGCTAGTAAGACCACAAACAATTCTTTATTTATTTTGGGTTTTTGTTATGTTGAATTATGTTGCTTTCTTTTCTAGTGGTGTACGTGGACGAATATTATTTAATAGAGAAAAGGTCTATATCTCGGAAGATTTCTTTAGGTGGGCTTGGCTGTACAGACATGCAATATTGCAAGATAGTGTGAACTTGAGTACGTGTATACATATGTATTTTTACGTGTATTTGTCTTTCATCTCCAAGTGTTCCACATTATAGAATTAGGGATGTACCGATATATCGGTATCGGTAATATCAGCCACTTTTGGGAGTGTCGGTATCGGCATTGGCAAATAAACACCGATATTTACCGATACACTTTTCAAACTATTTTCAGTTTGTTTAATATTAACAGTGACACTTATATTTCATCGGTTTCTTTTAGAGTTAAAAGTCGTTTTAAATTATTATCAATTGTACAATCAATCGATTTCTTTATGCATGTATACACCTTTGGTTTGCTCTATTCATACGCAACTGATAGTTTTAGTCCCTCCATGCCAAAATAGTGAAGAAAAGACAAAGGTCCTCAGTCAGGCACCCGAAGAAAATTTTCTAGGAGGAGCCGATTTCCCGATTTCAAAGTAAAATAAAGTAAGTTTATTTTCCTTATTCTTTTTCATAAATTTCTATGTATGCATGAAGTTCACAATTTAAAATTATTTTTCAATATTTTATCTGCTTATTGGTCCTCTAGATGTTTATTTGAGTTAGAAATCAGAGTAAAACTCCGGGACGTCGTGTGGGTAGAACAGGTGGGGTGATTGCCCCACGCCTTGCACCACAGAATGGAAGAGTTTGACCGTTAAGGAAAACTAGCAGGTTAACTATTTCTAATTCATTGTTGAGATTAGTGTTGTCCACGAGACGAGACCGAGGCGAGAAATAATTCGCCTCGTCTGCAATTCGAGATGAGAAGAATCTTTTAAATTCGTTTAAATTTAAAAATATGGGAGTTTTCGAGGCAAGATGAGAAACTTCACAAGTCTCATTGGCAACACGAGTTCACCGAAGTATTAAACCTTAAATACTGGTTTAGTGTTGCATAGTACATCGTTTAAAAAAACAACTATAAATTGATAAAGTGATTGTAAGAACACAATTAAGAGCATTCAAAGATACACAAGTCATTACACAATATACTCCAATAATAAATATGGTATAAATGTTGTTATATCTCATCCTTCGTGGATCTCTCGTGACTTTAGGAAGTCAGGACAAATTTTGTACACAAATTTATACAAGAGGCTAGGGAAACTTCGAGGCGAGAAGAAAAAAGCTTTTTTCGAAAATTGAGTCTACAACACGAGAAAACCTAATTTCTCGTCTCGTCTGGATTCGTTAACACTAGTTACCATACAAATATTTAGATATAGGGCCTAAACCAAATACATTTTTCCGGACTGTGTACTGTTAATGTCACGAAGTGCAATCATAGCGTCAACAATGGCTACATTGAATATAATCTGTGATGGATAGTCGAGATGACGTTTAACACGGATGGGTTCCGTTTTAATAATCATGTGGAGAAGATATGAATTGGTAATTTTAAACTTTAAGCCTGAGTGCCGTATATTGAACAAAATAAAACGCTAGGTATCAAAGGGCTTGCATCGAATGCATCGACGATCTATTATTATTATTATTATTATTATTATTATTATTATTATTATTATTATTATTATTATTATCCGTGGTTTTAAGTATTTATTGAGATATTCTTATCAGTAATCACAAAGTAATCTATTTATGCCGGGTGTGGAACTAACCTTATCATTGGTTCCGCAATTACTTTAACTCCAGGCACCGAAAATTTCAGAGATTACTCTGGTAAAACAAATATTTATCTGCAACTTTGCTTAAATACATTCACAGCAACATTTCAGATATAAATACATTTAAAATGTAATTATAATTCAACAATTATCTATCTCATCAAAAAATAAATAAATGATCATGCAACACAAGTACATCGTTAATTTTCCATAATATAAATTGCGTTAAGAAGATGTTCTATTTATTGCTGGCTTATTTATTATTTATTTATTTGTTTATTTGTAGTTTGTGTGAAGGAGAATGTTGTGACAGCGAAAATGTTATGCATAAAGAAAGAAAAAAGACATTCTGACTGCTTCGTACACCTCTGTACCTACTTGCTGCTCCTCGCTGGTGACGTCACGCAAAACGAGGAGCGAAGCGTCTGTGCTTATAGCTCAACCTTTCCTTCTAGTAACCTTGATGTCACTGCCTTTTCAATCCCAGGAATTGGTTCTTTTTGTTTTACCGCCCTCTCAGAAGATCTTATCACTAGTTCCGCTGGTTTAAACAGATTAGTGAAAATCACACTGGAAGGATTAGAATCTGAACAAATTTTTGGGTACCTTGATGATTTTTTTCTGGGGCGAAAACACTTTTGAGGATGTTATCAATCTCACCAAGAAGTTATTTCAACGAACTAGAGAACGTGGTCTTAAAATTGCACCAGACAAAAACAAAATTGGCTTATTTTTCATTAACGATTTTCGGAAACAATATTTCGTACGATGGCTTGCGAATTTGCAAAACAATAAATGACTTCATTAGTAATTATGAACGTCCGAAGACGAAAAAACATGTGAAAGGTTTTCTAGGATTAGCTAGCTTTGTAAGACGATTCTTACCTAATTTTTCTGAAGTCGCGGAGCCTTTGAACTCGCTTCACAGAGAGCGTGTACCGTTTAAGTGGACACAAAAACAAGAAGCTGCTTTTGAGAAAATTAAAGACCTTATAAAATCGCCATATTTAATGCATTATAATCTGCAACACCCTGTATACTTGTTCTGTGATGCATCAACGCGCGGTCTGGCTGCCGTGCTCAAACAACCTATATGTTCTTCAGATGACCCAGAGTTAGCACCCATTGCTTATTGTAGTCTTACCTTAAGTAAAAGTGAAAAACCTAGACATCCTTATGAAACTGAACTTTTGAGCATTATATATGCCTTTCGATCCTTTCGTTATTTTTTACTAGGACGTCACTTTTTATTGAAAACCGATTGTAAGAGTTTATTGTTTCTGAAACAGACAAAAATGTAGGTAAATTTGCAAGATGGCTTAGTTTTATTAAACAATATAACTTTACTGTGACACATGTATCCGGGTTGTCTAACATAGAGGCTGACAATCTTTCACGTTTTTCTCGTGGTCCCAGGGACATTTTTGACGAGCAACAGAATGAGGAAGATCCTCGGGTACTTTCTTCCACTGTTACTGACCCAAGCGGCACACCGACGTCGAAAAGACGTGGTTTTTTTGGTGTAAAACACCGTAAAATACACCGAACATGACGTGATTTACACGTCTTTTCCCACGTGGATATGTCCGGGAATATGACGTGATTTTTATGACGTCTTTTACACGTCATAGAATATGACGTGATTTTTATGACGTCTCTTACACGTCATAGAAATGACGTGTAAATCACGTCTTTTTTACGTGATTTCCACGTGTAAATCACGTCTTTTTCACACCCTTCATGTGAATTGGGGGGGGGGGGCGTTCTCGAAATGAGGCGGCGAGAAGCAAAGGGGTGTAAGCGATATTTGCAATAAAGTATGGATGTCTCAAAAATGGATTCTGCACAGCTAAATATACAAACTGGATGGTGAAGCTCGTCGCAGTCCAATAGAAAGTCTACCCATGAATGCTCTACGCCGAACTTCATTATGCAGTTTGTATATTTTGCAATGCAGAATCCATTTTAGAGACATACATACTCTATTGAAAATGTCACTTACACTCCTTTGCTTCTCGCTACCTCAAATGTCATGGAAGTCTGACAGGATTGTTCAGTTCCAAATGTCAAAACCATTAGAAATTGATGTGCATCCGCAGTATTGATATTAGGAATTTCAATCCATGTACTACGTCGATTATTCGCCACACTTTTGAGGCTATTTACCAGCCCCTATTCAACCGTTTTGCACCAAAGTTAGGGGTTAGGCTACTAGAGCTACCTAGTTTTGGCCCCGTAAATTTTGAAATAGATCGGTTGAATAGTGGTTGAAACAAATAACCCTGAAACTGTGTCGAATAATCGAGATCCTACTATACATAGATTGAGATTCCTAATATCAACACTGGATACACATCAATTTATGATTATTTGGACATATGAAACTGAATAATAATAATAATAATAATAATAATAATAATAATAATAATAATAATAATAATAATAATATCTACTCTAAAACACACAGCTTACAACACATTTTTTAAAAAAAATGATAAAAAAAGAAAAAATCATACTTTTTCTATTTTCTTAACTGCGTTTTTTTTTCTTGACAGTTCTGAACTGATCTCTGGCCGCAACACTTTTCTTGGGTAAAAAAAAAAGTCTACGAATAACAATTGGACAACGATTATTATAAGTAAAAACAATAATGAAAATAAATTTATCCTTGTGGCTGCTGCTTGATTTTTCACCATTGTGTTGTAATTTGCATAATAATTTACAAGCTCCTATACCAGATAAGTAAGACCACTGGGTTATTGTAATAAATAACAGATCAGGATAGACCCTAAGAACCCTAGATCTTGCCACAGCGAAATACATCACCACCCTCTCTCGGAAGCACACATTGGGGAACGTCAAAGTATTGTGGTCTATTTGATTGGTCTGTACCAAGAATTTGGAAATTTCGCTTCTCCGAATGTTCGTATTATCTATGGATTGGGGATTTCCATATCCAATTAACCACCTCTAGTGTTGTTGATTTATATTTTTTTAGTATTTGGATACTAGCCTATTGAAGAGTATATATTCGCCTTAATGTGTGGTATATTTATCTACACATTAAGAAACGAATATACAATAGCTGTCGAGGAATAATTATATACCTAATGCAACAGGAAAGAAACGGCAGCGCTTGCTCCACGAAAGGATAAATTTAAAGCCATACATTAAAAAGAAAACCGAGACGCATTGAATCGACTTGAAAAACATAAAAAAAAGCCCTTGAATGTAAGACTCACCCTTGGCGAAAAAAAAAAGCCCTACATAACTTTTTAAGAATGAGAAAAGACGAATAAACATGGTAAAAACAAAGAATGAAATGGAAAAATAAAGGAACATTGCACTTACAGTCCTAAGAAAATGAAATGAAATGAAATCTTTGAATTTTACGTCCCACGTTTATACCGGTTAGGCTAAAGGAGACGGTGATAATGAGAAATGAATGAAATGGTGGAATGAAGAAAGTGGGAGGAAACGGGAGAACCCCGAGAAAACCCACGCACACGGTGTTTGTCCACTACGTGGACAAAGTTCACTTGGCGGGGGCTGGGATCGAACCCGGAACCCCAAGCACCAGAGGTGAACGCTCTACCACTGAGCCACCGCGGCCCTTAGTACTAAGAAGAATCCACTCATTTCGTCACTGGAATTTATTCATGTGTATTTACTAGTACCTTCTTCTTAATGAAATTACGGTACAACACGTGCTTCCATAAATTTTATAGCTATCCATTATTACGCTAGTATGCGCACACATACACACAAACACAACCACCCACATCCAACACACACTCACATACACAAGAACAATGGGTTTTATTGACAGTACAAAATTTAGGACTAAACTTTTATAACTCCAATTTAAGACACCTTTATTTTGGAGGTGAAAAATTGAAAAAGAAAGTACATCTTAAAATTAATTAACCTCTGAGGGATGAAAGCGAAAACACATAACCATTAATTTGAATTCTACATTTATTAGTTATATGTACAATGTGCACGTTTTGTCGTATAAAATAATATTCATGCTATTTGTAATGCAACAAGAAACACTGATTGTCTTTATTATTTGTAATACAAACAAGAAATATGTAGACAATGCAAATCTGTTGGTTATAATCTAAAACTTACAGAGATCTTTTAATAATATAAAATAAAAAGAATCAAATTTTTCTATAAATTTCGTATGAAGGAAAACACCTTTCATAGTTATTGAAAGTACAGAAATGCAGCATCATATCAAAAAAGCCTCACGTGCTTAAGTAGGTTAAAAATGGGGACTGCGGTAAGTATCCCACTTATTATCCCATCTATTATACCAGTAGCAGTTTGTTCCATCTTTTAGTTTTCGAAAGAGATGCCTTTACATTGATTTCCAAAAAAGCGAGGAGGAACAGGTCAACATGTTTCAAGCATGCCGAATCCTTTTCATCCTCAAACAACAAGGCAGATGGAAGTGAATATCTTTCTACTAACATTTTGAAGATTTGTGGCATTTGTTCATTTGAAGATCTTTATTTTTACTCACGAATGATAAGTGTCTTTAAGGCTAGTTTGCACAACGTGAACTTTGCTCTTTTTTCCGCGGGAGTTAAATTCCATCACCAGCTCTTTGGAAACCAAGCATCAGAGAAAGGTCCCTTTTCCTCCCAACGATGACAGATAGGAACACTGAAACAGAAAAAAAAATCATGAACAATCATAGTGCAATTTTTCAGGTGGGGAGAAGATTTTAAAAAATAATTACAATACGTCATGTGTAACTACAATCAATACGCAATAAAACGATTAGTTACTGCACTCGCTTGCATGAAGTCCCACTTTTAACGGCCTTCCAAACAGCGAAATTAAACTACCATTAATTTTAGTTATTCTGTAATAGCTTAACTTTTGATTTTATTGCAGCTGTTAACTCTGATTGTTCAGGAGGATCAAACAAGTTGGGGGATATAAGACTTTGTATATACAGATACATGACAAATAATTCTGAAACACTCATAGAAGGCTACATTACGTATGTGCTCACAATATAAAATGCCACTCCAAGACCAACTTTAGGATGTGAGCTAAAAGTGACGATCAAGTATATTGATACGATATTGATACAAACAAAATGGTGTATAACTTATGTATTCCGAAAAGTAAAAAAAAATTGTGAGCAAACTGGAGTATCACTTGTTACTGGAGTATTTTTAAAAAATAAAACTTCTAGAACCAGAATTCTGTCATAAGCAGTAGGGTGAAAATCGTCACATTATTTGTTCTGTGCAGGGTTATAAGTTGCGGCAGTTATTATTATTATTATTATTATTATTATTATTATTATTATTATTATTATTATTATTAATAATAATAATAATAATAATAATAATAATAAAACTTCTCTTTGGTGAAAATTATATTTTACCCCTCTGTTGAGAAAAATATTTTCGGGATGAGTACTTTTATCCATTCAAAAAAAAAAAAAAAAAAACGCGAACACTATAACATGTGATACATTCCATATTAAAGCTTTGCTTATATATAAATACTCAAGTCAAATAAAATAATTGCTGAAGGAATAAAAATTAATAAACACGGAAACCTTCAAAAATCTAAAATAATAAATAAATAAATAAATAAATAGAGTGTATCTGAAGAAGACAAGGGTAGTTGCTGAAACAGTTACATTTAAATAAAATTGGCGCAGCTGTGGCTCGGTGATAGAGCGTTCACCTCTGGTGCTTGGGGCCAAAGATTCGATCCCAGCTCACTTCAAGCGGCTTTTCTTGGAGTTCTCCAATTTTTTCCCACATTCTTCATTCCACTATTTAATTCACTTCTCATCATCACCGACTCCCTTAGCCTCAGTGCCTGATCGTGGAACGTTAAATTGAATATTTCATTTATATAAAAGTATTGCCTTGTTCAACAATTATTTTATTTTAGTTAAGTACTAATAAAATATTACTACTTTCTTTCTTTTCTTCTTACTCGGCATTTTCTTACATGGGTATTATAAAATAACATGTCAAAAACTCACCTGTCGCAACTTTGATATGTATGTCATCCTCCACAGTGATATTTCTAGAGCAGCTCGACGAGCAGAAAGGGGTCAGGTGGTCTGCTGTTGATCAATTCATCATTTGCAGGAGCATTGGCCACACGCTCTGGAAAGTGGGAGTACATACAAGGCTTATTTTGGCAAATAACATGTATTTACACCTAGGCTTATTACAACGACTAAATACATTTAACATGAAATGAAGCAGTTTAATTTTATGTAAACAGTAAAGTGGGTTTTTACTACATTTTGTATTAAAAAAAAAAAAAACAGAGCTTATAGAAAGAAAAATGAGTTGGCAGGAAAATATCAGCCATAAATTTCACTTGCTTTCTGTTCTGGATATTTTCAGCGTAAAGGAAGGTGTGAAGAAGAGTCCGAAATCGTCCCAACCTCGATGCAGGAATGGCCACTTCTTAAATGGAAAGATACGCAAAATAAATATTGACAAACTTGTGGACAGATAGATTTTATGGATTATTGTCTGCCCGTTGTTAACAAGAAGCAGGGATCGGAAAATCTTTGAGTTTTACGTCCCACGATTATGCCGATTAGGCTAAAGGAGACGGTGATGATGAGTAATGGATGAAATGGTGGAATGAAGAAAGTGGGAGGGAACGGGAGAACCCCGAGAAAACCCACGCACACGGTGTTTGTCCACCACAAAGTTCACTTGGCGGGGGCTGGGATCGAACCCGGGACCCCAAGCACCAGAAGTGAACGCTCTACTACTGAGCCACCGCGGCCCCATAAGAAGCAGGGATCGGTTTTGAGAACGGAGTGAGAGCGTAAAATATCGCATCTTGAACCCAAAGAACACAAACGACTACCTGCGTTTTCGAACGCGGACATTTTCTGACCAAAAACACCAAGGCAAGTAATTTCTTGCTATGTATTGCTTCATTTAAATTCTGCAACGTGAAAAAAAAAGTTTTTATCTTACATTTATAATACAAGCTTGAAAAAATCAAGAGCTCCAATTCTGGGGTAGGTTTTATTTTTTTAAAAAAAATAAAAAATATCCTACTCTGGGAGGGGCAGTCGTCACCTCTGGATCCGCCCCTGTTGTGTACATATCTTCCTTTTGGTGGCAGCAGATATGTAAGCCCCGAAGCAATGAGGTATTTTTTTTTACTGATGGGGCTGCAGTGCCTCAGTGGTAGAGCGTTCACTTCTAGTGCGTGGGGTCCCTGGTTTGATCCCAGCTCGTGCCAAGTGGGCTTTGTGGTGGACAAACACCATGTGCCTGAGTTTTCTCGACACTCTCCCGTTTCCGCCCACTTTCTTCATACCACCATTTTTAACATTTCATTATCACCATCTTCCTTAGGCTCGGTGCCTTTCCTGGGGCGTGAAACTAAATATTTAATTTCATTTCTTCTTAATGATGAGATATTGGTGTTCCACCTGAAAGCAGGTTTTTGACCCAAAGAGACTTCCGTTGTTAATGTGCGCATAAACATTAGGAGGATATTTTCTATGTCAAGAGCTCTCTTAAACACATCTGACTGGAACCAGCACCAGCCCCCAACCACGGTCCCTTAATAAGACATTTGGTTTCCTTTGAATCGTTTCACGATTAGCAGTGGAAATCATAATAATATAGTCATGTAGAGGATACTTAATTGAGCTGGAATATATTTTTTTGAACTTCAGTGGCAACATTGATAAGTATCCATCATCACATGCTGGCACTGGAGTAAGTACTGTAATCTAAAATGCGAGGGAGCTGTCTACTCAATTAATGAACAAAATATTCGAACAGTCAAAAACCCGTTACATTATGATTTCCACACCGAATTCTGTAGCACAGTTACGGTAGCCAAGTGTCTTGTGAGGGTGTGTAGGTGCAGCAGGGCGATGGTTGCAGTTTGAGAGTGCTCTCAACTCAAGGTGACCAGACGTCCCGTTTTGGCCGGGACAGTCCCTTATTTTCAACCGTTGTCCCGTTTCTTTCAGATTCTCAAACGGGAAGCCTAAATGTCCCGTTTTTAAGCAAACATGACCCAGGTGTCCCGTAATTATTATTCAAAATATAAATAGCCAATGCTAATTCTACACTCTTCCGTACCAACACTTACTGGGAAGGTTCACCCGTGCCTAGAACTTCTGAATATTCAAATGAGAATTGAGTGTTCTGTGGTTCAAGTGGAAATTGAGTGGGAATTCTGAGTGTTGAAGTAGTTAAAAGTATTGTTGGGTAATACTTAAGTTAGAAACGCTGTGTTATCATTCTTACTTTGTATTTTGTAAATTGAAAACACTTCTGAGTCCCAAAATGCAATGTGAAAGTCACCCCACCCCCCGTCGCCGATTCGTATGCGTCCCGTTTCTGAAAGTAAAAGTTGTGGTCACCTTGTCTCAACTGGGGTAATATCCTCCCACTGATTATGCACATATACAATGGGGGCACTACTTTAGCAAACGGGTCTACCAAATATTCATCTATTTTGTGGATTTTTTCACTAGATTTAAGACAGTAGTGCTACAAAAGGTTAAACAAAACATAACTGAGTGAGCGAAGGGGTTAGAACTTCCATAGGGCTCGTTGTTTCCAACTTTGAAGTCATACACGATTGGCATTGCAACAATTGCCGAGGGTCATTTCCCAAAGAGGTTCACTCGAGCAGTAGGTTCTACCTAACAGAAAATTCATAGGTAACATACGATGTGAAACGTATTTTTGTGAAGGAATAAAAGTGTGAATGTCAGTAATTAATGTCAGTACACAGCAAATTGAAATGAATTTTGGGCATTATTCGAGCAGACGGTCCTACCAAATTTTGACATATTTCTTACAGTTTCATATCAGGTTAGAACAATGCATTTCTTTTAGCAGAGCATGAACTAAATCAGAAGCTCCATTAGTGCTTGCAGATTGACTTCAGGCCTCAGTACAAATACAGAGTGGACGTAAAGCGTAACAATTTCAGTGAATAAAACACGAACCAATTTATTTCAGCTCACCACTAAAACGCAGGGGTAGGAGCACAGCAACAGGGTCCGAACGGCAGCGACGGGATGCGTCCGTAGGGAGCAGGCGCGTCAGCGACGGGGAATATACGTCTAAACGAGAATAGTGGAAGACCATACTTACATATGCAATACTTTAACTGATCACTTAAAATTCATTTCAATATGCTGTACACTGACAGTAATTACTTATATTCACACTCTCATTCCTTCACGAAAAATGTTTCTTATAATATTTTACCTACAAATTTTATATTTGGTAGAACCGTCTGCTCGAGTGAAGCCGCATTTTGAGTGATAGTGAAATCATTGTAAGCGTAAGTGTGCTTTTCCATTATCCTTCTTTACGCGCATAGTCCCCGTCGCTGACGTGCCTGTTCCCTACGAATGCACCCCCTCGTTGCCGCTCGGGCCCTCTTGCTGTGCTCCTGCACTGATTCCAATAGAATGCATTTGTGCTTTTTAGTGGGCACCTAGCAAAAGTTATTTCGTGTTTTATGCACTGTACTTAATATGCTACGCGTCGGGAAGGTTCTAGAACACAAGTCCCCCCCCCATATAGGTTAACAGCTAGATTGGTTCTTTTCTGTACCAAAGTTTAACATTTAATTCACATAGTATTGTTGAGCGAGCGTCAGCGAGTGAAGGCGGGTTAGAGCCCCGCACGGCACGTTGTTTTCTGTCTTTGTTACAATTAAGTGGGAAGGGGTACCTGTGTTCTAGAACCTAGCCCCATGCGTCTACTCTAAATTTACACTAACCCCCGTGAAGTCAATCTGCAAGTAGTAATGGAGCTCCTCATTTAGTGCATATTCTGCTATAGAAAATACAATGCTCTAACCTAACCTGAAAATGTAGGAAATGTATTAAAATTAACCGTCTGTTCCAGTAATGCCTCCAAAAGCATACACTTACTGTCATCTCGTTGTCTCCTTGTATTTAGCAATCTTTCGCCTTGGCAAATAGTACGGTTTATTGAGAATAAAAACACATACATTATCATTTTACTACCTTCACTATTAACATTTTATATAGTATTCTACCTAAAATATTTAATTTCATACAGGCGTCTGCAAATGTTAACCTAATGTAGGTATCCTCGTTCTTTCTACGGAATTTTAATACACTGTAATAAGAAAACGTAGAATACTCAATCTGCTGAATTTTACACAGAATGCACCTAGATAGGAATAGGATAGGAATTATACTTACTTGTCTTAAAGCTGACCTTTATCACAGGTGACTTTAACAAAACACATTATTTATATTCACAAACAATACCATCAAAACACGATTCCGCAAATGGCTCACGATTCCCAGCATGCACTGCTCAAACTGCAGTTACAGTACGGGGAACGTCCGCGCTTTTTAGCACCTAAAAAAGACGTCTATTTTTGGTGATGTCCGACACGTGATTCTTTGTACCATTCTGGCACGTGATAAACACGTACAATTTAGGTCATGTTTGACACGTCATTTTTGTTACCATTTTGGTACGTGATAAAGACGTTCCAAATTTTCAAAAGACGTCATTTTGAATTCGAACCCCAAAAAAAGACGTGTTTATGACGTGACTGTGCTACTTGGGGAGTGTAACAATATGCTAAGTTACGAGCCTTCTCTCAGAGATGAAAAATGAAGGATCCGTTTTATAAGGATATTTTTGATTGGTTAGAAAACAAGGAAAAGAAAAATCCGAAAATTAAAAGACAAGTATTTTATTTCATGGTTAAAGAAGGAATTTTGTATAGAAAACAAAAAAAAAAAAAAAAAAAAAAAAAAACATCTAGTGGTATGAAATTTTTAGTTGCTGTACCTGTTTTATTACGCTATAAAGTTTTTGATGCGGCTCATACTTCTGGCATTGGTTCAAGTCACGGAGGTTTTTCTAAAACATATGACCTTTTAGTGAAATCTGTGTATTTCTCTAATATGAAACAATATATGTATCAGAAATGTAAGGAATGTTTAATTTTTCAGACAAGCAAAAATAAATCTGGTTCTGCTTATGGTACGTTGCAAACGTATCCCCAAGTGCCGCCCTTCTATCGCATTGTCGCCGACATTGAAGGGGTGTACTCCCCGAGTAATATTTTGAGACACAGATATTTATTGTTGTTGTCGATGCTGCTACTCGTTATACTATTTGTGGTTCATTATCAGATATAACAACGTCTTGTGTAAGTAGTTTTCTTTATGAAAATGTAATTTTTGAATACGGTATTTTTAAAGAAACGGTCGCAGACAAAGGTCCATGCTTTACAAGTAACCTATTCAAGAAGTTGTGTGCAATGATTGGAGCTAAGATTCGATTTGTAAATCTTCAAGCTCATTACGCTAACGGGACTTCTGAGATAGCCATCCGATACATTGAACAGGGACTGAAATCTGCATTGTGTAATAAGGATCAAGGAAAATGGGTCGAACTGCTGCCATCTGTCGTGTTAGCCCACAATTTAACTGTTAATTTATCCTCTGGATACACCCCTTTTGAACTTTTGCATGGATTCAGATGTAGAATGCTACACGAAGCAGTTTTGGACACCCCCTGTCAATTTCAGGACAATTCTGAACGTTTACGGCAACTTGGAGAAATACCAGACAAAGCCCATGATAAATGGATCCAGAGGCATAAGACGGCAACATTTTATGAAAAACGTCATTCGAAGCCCAATTTTAAAGTGGGAGACAAGTTATGGATTTTGGACAGCACTATGAAGAAAAGATCCACCAGAGCTTTTGGTGAACGTTATTTTGGTCCAGGAATCATTCAGGATATCGACCACCCAAATTCCTCTTTTAAGTTCAGGACTGCGCGAGGAAGATTCAAGGTTGATTCGATTGCAGTACAAAGATTCAAGAAGTATTACTAGAAACAGAAGAAGGAAAATGAGGAAGAGGGAAAAGAAGATGACGTTGACTTGGATATACAAGACGTTGTTGAGAATGCTACCGCAAATTCCTGCCATGCCGAAGCACAGGAAGAGAAACAGAAGAGAGAAAAAGAAAAAAGAAGAAAATTGTGAAATTGTTTTTAATCCTGCGTTGAACATGATAGAAAAAGAAGAAGATATTCCAACTGTGAAACTTCGTGAGGTTGTGATTGCCAACCAATTACCCACTTGGGCTAAAACAGGGAAGAATTGTTCCGGTTTGAAACCGAAGTTTGGTGCCAATTCTGCAATCAAGAAGAAAATTAGTGTTTTTCGGGGAGATATCGCTATGACTAAAGGTGACGCTGTTGTCAACCTCACGAATGAATTACTTATTCCATTAGGAGGAGCAGATAAAAGTATCCAAGAAGCTACAGGAGAAGAATTTCGTAAAGATTGTGAGAAAATACGTTCTTTGAAACCAGGACAAGTGAATATTGCTCCAGGCTATAATCTCCCCGCTGATCATGTATTATTGACGTGTGGTCCCAGAGATGCGAACAATAAGACTTTGGAGAATTGTTCTAACAATTGTTTTGATTTTGTGTTGAAAAATCAGTTTTCAACTGTGGCTTTTCCATGCATCGCTGCTGGTGCATTTCATTTCCCTAAGGAACGTGCTGCAAGGATTGCATTGTTAAATACACGAAAATTTTTAGAGGATCATTTGGACAACGTAGATCGTATTGTATTGTGTATTTTCGACAAGGAGAATTGGGATCTCTATCAGCGTCTTTTAAATGTTTATTTTCACTTGGAAGAAGGAAAAGAAGCGGAAGCTGATTCTCTGCAATGAAGTGTTTTTTCTAAGAAAAAAAAGGAAAAAAAAGAAGACGGTTCTCAATGGAAGATTTGATGGACTAGGAACATCTGTGAAGTTGATAACGAATTTTGTTCCGACACTGGCCATGTCATCATGGAATTTGTTTTGGTTTGTTTGTGTTTCTAAGTCTTGCCGGCAATAACAATTACAACGAAGAGAAAGAGAAAAAGGAATACTCATATAAACATCATTGTTTCTTCAGTCACTTAGAACTGTTGGTTAACTTTGTAGAACACGTTCTTTTTCTTGGTTATTTTATCAACAGCTTATAAACTGAATAGTTAGTATTTTGGCGCCAAATCAGCATCTCATTGATACACTATGCTTAGCAGAAGAAAACAAGGGAGACAGACGCAACTGTGAATTGATATTTGTATGCTATCTATGTTATGATAATAATAAAGAAGGAATTCCTACGTTTTTTGCATTTTTCAAGATGCATTTTATGACCCAAATCTGGATGTAAAGAAGAATGAAGTTTTCTTTCCCTGGATTATTTTGATTTGATCCTATGATTTGTTATTAGTTATTGGGAAAATACTCAGTAAATATATTCTTTTAAATGGAATATACACTGTTATAACCTCTTGTGTGATTTTAGTGATACTTTTGAATGATCAATTTTTCATTGCCTGCAGTGTGTATAGTGAACTTGCGTATTTCATCATGAAGATGACTTGAGATTTATGTATGAAGAAGATTTGTGCTTATATATGATATGTATTTCTGTATATTTGAAGAATGGACTTGATTCCACATTTTCCTATGGGTCCAGGTATTAATACTTTTACTTTCATGCAAGAAGAAAGAAGATTTTTTCTCTTTTATCGCATATTTTAGTTAGGGATTTAGGAATGCGTTTGGTGATAGTCTGTCATGTTGATATCTTTAAGGTTTTAATACCCAGTGCAGAGGGCTATAACTCTGCCAATACGTCGGCCATTGTGGAACTAAATTCTGCACAATTCGTTTTTCTAAAAAATGAAATCAACATTCTTTTGTGTTGTTTTATCTGTTCTTTCTATGGGTAGCTACATTAATTTTTCTTCTACCGCGTAATGATTATTTTGATTATAGTGTTAAAATTTTATTGGAATCGGAGTTTTTATTTACTCATATATATACGTATCAGTTACGGTTTAGTTATTACTTTTGCCTTTTTTCTCCCGATTTTTCGTGGACTTTTATTCATTCCATTATTTTATCCAATTATTGTCCCTACTCTCATATCTTACGTGTTTTAGGCAGTCATTGACTGTATACCCTAATTTTTGTGATGTTGCTATTATAAACCTGTCTACCCTACTCCTATGATCTACTTGTACTGAATGAACTTTCCAGTTATGTGATGTGTGATTTCCAGAATTTGCATATGAAAGACATTGTACCTTTGATTTCCAGACCTGCATCTTGTGCTTAGTGATGCTGTGTTTACAAATCGACGTTGCTGTGTTTACGTCGTTTCGCCTTGACTGTTCTGCTATCAACTGTGTTAATGTTGTGAACATTTATGCTGTACTCATCATTTTTCACCATATGATTTCTTTCCAGACTATAATTGCTGCTGTATCTTTTATTATGAAGACTGAATGGAACTGCAAAGATGCTCATGTTTTTTTTAATAGAAAAACTAAAAAGTGATTTTTTTTTGTCTCCGAAGTGTTTTCATTCGGGACTTTGATTTAAGGGGGGAAGTGAAGATGTGTGTACTGGGACACATAAAGTAGCACTTTATTTCGAACTATGGGACATTTTATTTTAAAACTCATTACAGTGGAAAGCATAACCGTTCATTTAATGTTGAATCACTTTTCGATTTTTTCTAAGCTCATTTGCTTTTCCTACCAGGAAGTTTTCTTGCTGTCCGTCATTTCTTTCTTACACTTGTAATTTCTCAATGAATAAAAACAACAGATTGTTTTCCTGTCTGCATTCCTATCATCACCCCACCTTGGTTAGTCTATGAGCACGCACTTTTTCATTAAGACGGAAGACATAATCAATGACCGAGAATATCAACCAGGAAAGAACATCGAACAAAATCCTTTGGGACACTTTTGGGAGAGGTAGTCAGGATCGCAAGAGAAACGGATCAACATATAGGAGCGCGAACCACGATTTCATTTCTACAAGAAGTTTTACCTTGCTCTAACTTAGAGAGCACTTCGCCTTAGTTAGCGTTGTAACTATCAGTTGCGATGAATAATCCGTTAAAGATTAATTTCGGCCTTGATTAGATTTAATGTATTCGCAACGTTGATTTTTCTGCCCGAGTTTCACTAACCCTTAACTTTCAACTTCTTTTTGAACGACCTGCCAACCAGATAGAAGGATGGACGGACATCAATCCACTGGAAGGATCATCAAGAAGGCAATACCAAGATTTTCAAGTAAGTGCAAGTAGATTAACCAGTCCCAAAAGTGGCTCCCTTTTCACCTCTTTTCAACCCCCTTGACATCACGATCTGTCTTTTTGCATGTTTGATTTTATTTACATACAACCCAGGTCAGATCCCGTACCTTACTTTCTGCCAAATTCAACGTCTACAAAATCCCAGGCGCAACTTGTCAGTTGTGACATCCCCAATTACGCTATCTATAAACGCCTTCTCTGAGCTCTCAGACTGACAAAGGGCGACTGCACAGTACGGCGCGAGCCATTACATTAGCCCACCCCTTCTTATAGGTCAGGATAAAGAGGACAGGTAAAATGAGTCAGAGTGGACTGCTCGACGGCTATAAGGTTTAAATCTGAACCACCTAAATTTTTGGAAAGTCATGTTACCGTCTAGTATCCACTCGTTCTCCTATGGGGCGACATTCACACCTGGTATGTTAATTATTTCCGTATTCTCACTGGCATTTAAGATTACATACTGACCTTGCTAGCAAATGGGGTTAGCTTGCAGCACTCCGAAGCTAGGGGTCCTTGATTCGAATGCTAGTCAGTCATGTACATTTTTTGGCCTCATTAGCCAAGTGCATAAGGGGCTGGCTAAAACCACTTCAAAAAATAAATCAAAGTAGACAAAATTTCGTGGCATTCCAAAACTTTTAAATGAAGTTTCGTAATTGTACAACAATAACCGAAATGTCAGTAATACTGAAAGTTTGGATAATGCTCGAAATTTCGATAACACCCGAAGTTTCGAGAATACCATAAATTTCGTTAATATTTGAATATACCCGATTATATGAAGTTTCGAATATACCTTCAGTTTCTGTAATAATCAAATTTTCAAAATTACTTGAAATTTTGATAACACTAGAACTTTCAAATATCCGAAATTTCAATGATATTCAAACTTTTGATAATACCCGAAAGTTC
This sequence comes from Thermobia domestica, assembly GCF_964235325.1. Lineage (NCBI taxonomy): Eukaryota > Metazoa > Arthropoda > Insecta > Zygentoma > Lepismatidae > Thermobia > Thermobia domestica. The sequence goes on along the minus strand of NC_137459.1, from coordinate 189,735,104 downwards.
GATAATATTAGAAGTTTTGGTAATACCCAAAACTTCGATAATACCCAAAACTTCGAATAATACTCGAAATTTAGATAACACCCGAAATTTCGATAATATTCAAAATTTCGAGTATTACCTGAGAATACCTGGAACCTCGATAATTTTAAATACTCGAACAGTTTCGAATAATCGATGACAACTCAATAAATTTTCACTGCCGAAATTCGATAGGTCCTCAGTCTTATCGAACATCTCTAATCTACAGGTGTCCCTGATGGTCAATGCACAGTCTTGAATTGCCGTTTCCACTTGGATACAATCTCATACGATGGGCTTTCATCCTCATAGACTTCTTCCGTCTCTTCGTAAATCTGATTTGCTGGTTTCCACGAAGATAGAGGAACTTAATGACGCTCCGTGCCTTAAGCTTGTCAATCATCACACTTTCAGCGATTTACCTCCAAAAAAGAAAGAAAGCATTTTAAGGAGTCCAGAATTTACATGGTTAACATACAAGGAAGTAACTATAAAATGCATGTCCCACGGTGTTTGTCAACTTCCAGGTGAATGCACGATCTTCTGGATCATGGTAGAAATAAAACATCACCTGTTATTTCTAACATGTTCTGGATACCCTGTCAAAGGTATATGTGTTTATCCATGCTCACTAAAAAGCCAACGTTATATATATATATATATATATATATATATATATATATATATATATATATCCCTTTCGTGCATGAATTATGTTCTCATTGACATATTATTTTTTTTAAATTTTTCTTGTAAGTCGGTCCCACGTTAGGTACCGAGGTAACAGAGGTAATGCACCGAAGTGAAGGTAGATAGATCAAGAACGTAAAGTTTTAGAAACTTCTTAAAAACCTTGGGGGAGGTATGGAAAATTGACCTATTAACCTTCTCCTCCCACTACATGGTAGTAAAACAAACATTTTCTCCGAAATCCGGTGTTGCCAAGAAATTCAAGCTAGCTGACAATTTTCGACCAGAGGGGTGAGTGCGTGTTCCTCTCTGTCACTTGAGAAAGGTTTTGGCGAAAAAGGAAAAAAAAAAAGTAGCGTGGAAACTCCGAATGGTTTGTGTTGTTTTGTTATTTGACACTTTGAGTGGAAAAATCTTCCTTCTTCCTTTGGAGAGGAACAAAATTCAAACTGGACTGCAGCTCTCGGCAAAAATAGGGGGTGAGCAAAAGCTGATCGTCTCAGTCATATGAATATGGAATGGAATGTCTCAAATGTTTTGGCGAAGAAAAAAAGTAGTCTGGAAACTCCGAGTGCTTGATGTTGCTGTTATTTGACACTTTCAACCTGCTTTCAACAGAATATTTCTTTTTCCATTGAGACGGAATGATCTATATATGCAGGCAAATTGGTCAGTGTTTGTTTATTTCCCCCTTCTCTATATAAAAAGAAAGAGCCCAATGTGTAAGCCATTAATCACAGTGTAATGGGGACCAAAGCTATGGCAACGTCGTTGAACATAAGTTAAGTTACAATGTCACTAGTAAGAGGATATGATTGTTCGGACAGTTCCGATTACCACCCACTAAGGCTTTTAAGATCCTGCCAGTTCTCTATGCATATTCGTAATAACGCGTGTTGCGATGTTTTGTTTTATGCTTATCAGTGAAAAAAACGTAAAATGTGCCGTAACAAAATACGTCGCAGTATATGATATTCCAAACACGAGAGACCGTGTTGCTGGCGATTCTTACCACTTCCGATTTCCCTCCGAAGCATCCAGTAGATAGGACTGTAAAGCTGGTCGTCAAAGGGAAGCCGCCTTGTAGATAGATATCGAATTTTGTGGCTGCTAACTACTTTCATTCTTGCCCTGAGGGCAGTTTTCTTTTTCGGATGCTGTGTTGTAAGGGTAAAGGACCTTTTGGAATGAAGGACACATATACGAATATGTACATGGTGAGATGTTAAAATTAATTCTCTTGACCAACAAGGTCGCGTTCTATTTTTATTACTATACTTGAACTTATTGAGATGGTAATTTTACTAGTATATATGACGTGGTTGTACTATATAGTGAGATAGTAAACTGAAAATTATGTCACAATGTTTTAACATATATTTGTACATACTGTATACTTGGGGTGAACTATGAGGAGCGTGGTGATGGAACGTCCCGTTCAGACGAACTCATTGAACTGAGTTTTCGTTGCGCTTGGAGCAGGCATCAGGGTTTCAAGCAATTCCACCGAAATCCAGAATACCGTTACCTTATGCTGTTTCCAAAAAAGTGGCCCTGTAGTGGCCAAACGTTCAGTGTTGGGTGGTTGTGTCTATTGAGACTTTTTCTCAGGATCACAATATCTATGACATATCACGGTCTGAATCATTTTCACTGAAATCCAGAAGAATGATATCTTCGCCTGTTTGTTTTTTCAAAAAAGAAAGTGCCCTTGTAGTGGCCAAAGGTCAGTGATTGGTGTTTGTGTCCATTGAGACTTTTTTCTCAGATCACAATATGTACAACATATCACGGTTTCAGTCATTTTCAACGAAATCCAGAATATCGTTATTTTTAGCTATTTTCAAAAAAAGAGGCCCTATAGTGGCCAAATGGTCAGTGATTGGTGTTTGTACGTACCTATTGAGAATTTTTCTCAGAACACAATATCTACGATATATTATGGTTTCAAGCAATTCCACCGAAATCCAATTTCCCTAAGGATTGTGCGGGGTGCTTCGGTGTTTATCATGATTGTATGTATATAGATCCGAAGTCATTGGGAACTCGTGCTTGGGTTATCATTGCCAGCCCTAGTGTTGAAGATATTATGTTTTATGTGTATGCAAGTACACCTATTGTTGAACTATTAAAAAATTTTTTAAGCTTATTGGAGACTAGTAAGTGGTGCGGACTATCTCCTAGAATGAGTGGAATTTTTACTAAGAAAAGTCAGAAAGAATTAGGTTTTAAGAAAATGCATTTCAGTAGTGGTAATGTACGTGTGTTGTGTGTAGTGATGAAAAAATTAATGTGAATTGTGTATTAAAACTATAGATGTACACTTACACAATAATCCGATTCATTGTGATATATGCAAGTTAAATATTCTTCATCAGTGTTTTCATCGTCATAATACTGGAATATTTGCAGTGAAGTATCTATCACTTGATAAAATTCTTCCTGAATTGTTTGAACAAGAACATAGTGAAATCTCACATGATTGGGAAGAGACTATAATCATTGTCGGGAGTGATAATTTATTCGCGTGCACTGACCACACATCATTGACGAAAACGATCTAATTATTGTTTTTTTTTCGTGTGGCGGTATCACGTAAGGGAGAGAAGAATGGGGTGTGGTGGTCTTCTACCAACACATCATTGCGTTTCAAGGCATTTATTACTGCTAGTGGAATTATTGTGGAATTCAACTAAGAAGGGAATAAAACAGTGATACTTAATAATTTTTCCTTGGATGGTTTGGTTACTAAAATCGCCATCTAAGGCTTTGGGCTTGCACTTCACTTCTCCGTAAACTTTACTTGCTGTCTTTTTATATTGGCGGCCAGATGAGCTAAAAGATACTTATACTACACAAAGTATCATATATCACACAAAACATACTTAGGAAGAGATAAAATAGTGATCCATCACCGTTGCCTTTCGCTTACCATGGAGAAAAGAATGAGAATTTGTCTCACTCTTTTTGTTAGTGTTATTATATTATGCTGTTCTCTTACTTTCCTCTGTTAAGTTTAATTTTATGTAATCGACAACATCTATTATTAAAAATTATTATTATTATTATTATTATTATTCAGTAATCACCTTATCCTTAAGGCTTTTCAGAGTCAGTTTGTTTAGATTTCATTCACTACTAATAATTGTTATTGTTATTTTTTATCGACAATCATTTCCTTTTTCGTATTAATAATTTGATAATACAGCATCAAATTAATTGTTATATAATTATTATAAGTTGATAATATACAGTTCTCTTTCGTGCTGACTACATAAGTTGGTTACTGAATTAGTTCTCATGTAGCGATGGCCATATCCGAATCTTTTTGGATCCGGATATCCGGACACTGGATCCGGATCCGAAATTTCCGGAACCTATAGTGGCCAAATGGTTAGTGATTGGTGAAATGAAATGAAATCTTTGTTTTACGTCCCACGGTTATGCCGGTTAGGCTAAAGGAGACGGTGATGATGAGTAATGAATGAAATGGTGGAATGAAGAAAGTGGGAGGAAACGGGAGAACCCCGAGAAAACCCACGCACACGGTGTTTGTCCACCACAAAGTTCACTTGGCGAGGGCTGGGATCGAACCCGCGACCCCAAACACCAGAGGTGAACGCTCTACCACTGAGCCACCGCGGCCCCCTAGGTTAGTGATTGGTGTTTCTGCCTATTGAGAATTTTTCTCATGAACACAATATCTACGATATATCACGGTTTCAAGCAATTCCACCGAAATCCATTTCCCTAAGGATTGTGCGGGGTGCTTCGGTGTTTATCATGATTGTATGTATATAGATCCGAAGTCATTGGGAACTCGTGCTTGGGTTATCATTGCCAGCCCTAGTGTTGAAGATATTATGTTTTATGTGTATGCAAGTACACCTATTGTTGAACTATTAAAAAATTTTTTAAGCTTATTGGAGACTAGTAAGTGGTGCGGACTATCTCCTAGAATGAGTGGAAATTTTACTAAGAAAAGTCAGAAAGAATTGGGACATATCATTTTAAGAAAATGCATTTCAGTAGTGATAATGTTCATGTGTTTTATGTAGTGATGATAACATTAATGTGAATTGTGTATTAAAACTATAATACACAATAATCCGGTTGATTGTGATATATGCAAGTTAAATATTCTTCATCAGTGTTTTCGTCGTCATAATACTGGAATATTTGCAGTGAAGTATCTATCACTTGATAAAATTTTTGCTGAATAGTTTGAACAAGAACATAGTGAAATTTCACTCCATAATCTTTAATGCGTAAAACATGACCTTTTAAAAAAATATAGAATTTGTTGGACAGGTACTATCTTTTTCATAAAGCATGAAATTTCACAATGTGTAAATCAGTACATTAATGATATCCAAACTTTTTCATCTTCGATAACGAATTTATAATTCGTGAGATTTGTTTAACTGCATGCGATGATACAGAAAATTTCCATTGTTTGGTAAAATCACCAATAGAATATAAGTCCGTTGATTTCAATTTTTCTCAATTTTAAGAATCGTAAAACGTGATTGGGAAGTGACTTTAATCCTTGTCGGGTGTGATAATTTATACGCGTGCACTGACCACACATCAGTGACGAAAACGATATGATTATTGTTTTATTCGTGTGGCGGTATTACGTAAGAGAGAGAAGAACGGAGTGTGGTGGTCTTCTACCAACACATAATTGCGTTTCAAGGCATTTATTACTGGTAGTGGAATTACTGTGTTGAAGAAAATTTGTTGTTTTTTCTTAATCATCGTAGAACTCAGAAGGTTTGGGCAGAACGAACTTGTTTATTTTAAATAATGTTGTTTAGTCATATTGACAGTTTCAAAAACAAAGGAAGGGTGTACGTGTGGACAGTCACCCTATAAATCATGCGAGTGAGGGGGTGAGTGAATAGAAGACACTCGGTTAATGATGAGAGTCTACTATACAATTTTCAGTTCCAATCTACAGCTCAAGGACATCCACCCTGCTCCACGCTTTCCTCTTTCTCACCCCCACTCCGATGCATTCCCCTTACAAAATTAGAAAAAAATAAGCAGGATAACCAATGAATGGGCAGAAGGCAGAGGAAGGAGTAACTTTTAATTTTTCGGCAACAGGGTTGCTAGGTGTAGGGTGCGTATTGAATAGAGTAACTTCGGTGTGCCAATCGCTTTTTGGAATGGTGGGCTTGCAAGTCAGAAACGATTTATTTATTTGAAAAGTATGTGTGAAGAAGATATTCTTTGATATGCCATTAGTAAAGAGGGATCTGAGACGACAGTCAAAGAATGTGATATACAAAGTTTATACATATTTTAAGCCTCTGGAAAATTGCGAGGAAAGAGTGTATGATTTCTTCAGAGGTGCACGACGAAGAACTGCAGAGATGTGTGACGTATCTTTGCGGTCTGTGCAGAATATATGTGAGGGAGCAGAAAAAATTCTCGTTGCCAACCCAGAGATTGCGGGTCCATTTTTCTTCGCCAATCTTCGCCAAGGAAAAATATATTGCAGAAAAAGGTCACAGGGTTAGATGACTTGTAGAAAGATGTTCGGCGCTCTGTTCATGAATTTTATGATAAAGCTGAATATCCCACCCTGAGAAAATTGAAGGGCGCATTAAGGGAGGAAATAGATTACGCTGAAAGCATTACCTCCTTACATAAAATTGTACAAAAACTAGGATTTAAATACAAGAAATGTAATGACGGTAGGCGTTTCCTAATGGAGCGGAAAGGCATTGTTACATTACGGACTGTTTTTTTTAAGGAAAATGACTGCCATCAGAAAAGAAAATAATCCACGTCCTATTGTATACCTGAATGAAACATGGTTTAACGAGAATCATGCCAGAAAATTTATTTGGCAGGATTCTAAGAGAAATGGTGGCCTAAAGGTTCCTGTTGGAAAAGGGTCTCGATTAATTGTGTCATGCACGTTCAGCAAAGCATGGGTTTATAGAAGGGGCGGGTTTAGTCTTTCAGTCGAAAAAGTCAGAAGACTATCATCACGAAATGCACAGCAATTTGTTCAGAGAAAGGTTTACAGACCTCCTTAGGGGTTTGGAAGATGGGTGCGTGATAGTGATGGATAATGCAAGATATCATTCGATGCTTGTAGATAAAGTTCCTACCACTAACTCCAGAAAAGCGGACACTGTGTTAGAAAGAAATAATATACCTCATAATCCATCACACACAAATGCAGAGTTATAGTCTATCGTTAAGCAACACTGTGATAACCTGAGGAAATATGAACTTGGCCAATTGGCTTTGGAAATGGGACATGAAGTAGTACGGCTGCCGCCATACCGTTGCCAATATAATGCAATTGAACTCATATGGGCCCAAATAAAAAGTGAGGTGGCCGATAAAAACTGTAGTTTCAAAATCAAAGACGTACGAAAGTTACTTGAAGATGCAATCAATCGAGTGATTGTGGAAGACTGGAAGAACTATGTTCGTCATGCAGAAGCTCTGCAAGATGAAGACTTCATAAAAGAAGGATTGCGAGACGAACGAATAGAAAGAATTATTGTTCATCTGCGAGATGAAAGCGAAGACGATAGTGCGGATACCAGTGCAGATGAGGATTGCGAAGAAAATGAAGATATTTTTCTGTAACATTTGTACTCCTGTATTTGGTAAGTTGATCTCTTTTTTACTTACTTAAAGTCAGTTACTTCACAGTTGTTGGGTTTAAACACCTGCTTCATGATTGTATTATTACGAGTCAAAACCTTCTTCCTTTCGCTATTAAATAGATCTACTGGCAACATTGTTTGTGTGTTGTGTTTGGAGAGGAATAGGTGACCGTGTGGGGAGACGATGCTGTAACCTTGAAGTGCAGATTCGAAATGAAAATACTATAGTATTTATTTTCAGTAGTCCGTATGTTACTATGTTACTTAGGTTGGCCAGTTTCCTTTTAGTCGCGGTACCTATGAGGTTTTTGAACTTTAGTTTGAGAAATGGAAACAGTACTAAGTTATAATTTTATGATGTCACTGGAGAGTTCTAGAACATGCTACGCAGTTAAATTCCTTATCTACCCTATGTGTGTGACAAATAAGTATTTCGTTAGCATTTCCATCTGTGAACAGGCATTAGCAGCAGATGATATAGGGCATTGAGGAGACCCACATCACATGATCGGAAGGATGGATCCTACTCTTTTCTAAAACCACGGAGCATTCGGATCGTAGCCGTTAGTCGGCGAGATTCTGCAGAGGAAGAAGATATCTTACCTCAATTACATAACTAGTTCTTGATTTAATTTTTTATGAGTATTTACTCAGTTTATTACAGCCAGATCGTATTTTTCACACTTTAATTTCTTGAATTTGATTTTAAATACTATTTTAAATTTATATTATTATTTTTCTTAAAAAAGTACTAGGATCAATTTTAGTTGCAGTTCAATAAAGATACTACTTTTCCAATTTCCTTATACACTTTCACAATTTTGATATTTTAGTATAGAAACTTAGAAAATTAAAATATACAAAAAACATCAAAATGATTCTTCTGTGACAAAATCATTTTTCAGTTAAGACAAAAATGAATTAAATTACATTTTTCTTGTTCTCTTTCTTTCTCAATTAATTTCTTAAGCAACTCTAGTAACTATCAAGAACAATAAACTGATTTATTCCATACTTTGGGGAGGGTATTTCTCAATTAGCAGCAGAAATGTTATTGGTCTAGAATTACCCTCCATTACTTAATCTAAACTCTTTTCCTTTCAAGTCTTTTTTTCTGAATTTCTCATAAGATTGCCAATATTTTAACTAAGAAGGGAATAAAAGAGTGATACTTAATAATTTTTCCTTGGATGGTTTGGTTGCTAAAATCGCCATCTAAGGCTTTGGGCTTGCACTTCACTTCTCCGTAAACTTTACTTGCTGTCTTTTTATATTGGCGGCCAGATGACCTAAAAGATACTTATACTACACAAAATATCATATATCACACAAAACATACTTAGGGAGAGATAAAATAGTGATCCATCACCGTTGCCTTTCGCTTACTACGGAGAAAATAATGAGAACTTGTATTTCTCTTTTTGCTAGTATTATTATTTTACATTGTTCTCTTACTTTACTCTGTTAAGTTTAATTTTATGTAATTGACAACATCTATTATTAAAAATAATAATAATAATAATAATAATAATAATAATAATAATTATTATTATTATTATTATTATTATTATTATTATTATTATTATTATTATTATTATTATTATTATTATTATTATTATTATTCAGTAATCACCTTATCCTTAAGGCTTTTTCAGAGTCAGTTTCTTTAGATTTCATTCATTACTAATAATTATTATTGTTATTTTTTATCGACAATCATTTCCTTTTTCGTATTAATAATTTGATAATACAGCATCAAATTAGTTGTTATATAATTGTTATAATTTGATAATATACAGTTCTGTTTGGTACTGAATACATAAATTGGTTACTGAATTAGTTCTCATGTAGCGATGGCCAGATCCGAATCTTTTTGGATCCGGATCCGAAATTTCGGATCTTGGATCCGGATAAGAAATTTCGAATCTTGGATACGGATCTGACAACCCGGATATTGGATCCGGATGCGATAATACGCATCCAAAATTCCGTGTCAGAAAATTCGGGTATCTCGAATCAGCAAAGTTTTCGATAACATTGACAAAGTTATTTTTAATCCTGTGCTTAAAATAAGATTTGAAGACACTTGTGGCATGTGATCGTATGACGGCATTGCGTTCTTTTCATTCTGTCGATATCTGGTTTCAGTAACTTAACATGTCACAGTTACTCCAAATTTGATTAACACTGTCGACTTTGGTGAGAGCAATTTCACTGTCAGATTTTATTCTAGTGGAAACTCTCGATTGAGAAGGTAGTAAATCCTGTTTTAAAGCAGTTGTCTTGATTGAAGTTTGTGCTATGTTTTCTGTAACACTAGTCGAATACTGGGATGAAACCTTAGTCGCAAGCCCAGGCTTCTTCATTAGGGTCAGACTGCTTCCTTTCCTAATCCTTTCTGAGCTATTGTGATCACTGAATGACATCATGTCCTAGTCGTGATAGGCTAGGCTAGAGCTAATAAAACAGCCCATAAAATTTAGATCAAATCAAATTAAGGAGCAACTTTCTTTTCTTGCTCCTGATGAGCTTTTTTTCCTTTTTTCTTTCTTTAAACATACGTTTCTCTGTGACCGTACCACCCCAGTTAATATTAAAAATTTTAGTAGAGATAAAGTTCTAAATGTCAATTAATGTATCAAAATTAATGCATTAATGTAGCTGTGTATACAAAATATCATATGCAGCCTCAAGCAGTAACACGTACGTAGGCCTATCCTTATAATTAGTAATCCACCATTATTAAGTCTGAATAGGTTGTATAAGGGGATTTATCATTCACCCAAACACATAGGCAATAGTGATGAGCGCAAGAGTCTTCCATGCAAGACTAAGACCAATACCAGGAATCCCGATGCAAGACCAAGACCAAGACCAAGGGGTGCAAGACCAAGACCAAGACCAAGACCAAGACCAAGAGTCTTGCACAAGTACCGGCACTACTTGATTTTTTTATATAATGTAAAAAAGGAGAAGATGGATTTCTTGACTTCAGTAAAAATGCTGCTGGAGTAAATGTGTTCCCAGTAGTTTATGCTATCCGTGTGAGTCGATCTGCCCCTGTATCTTATAGCAACAGTGTGTCGTTTTCTGAATTGGTTGTTCTCGTTTTCTGTAGATATTACTCGTTTTCAAGCCACACAGGTGTCATCTCGCACCATGTGAGCTTTTTTGGTGGACAAACACCGTGTGCGTGGGTTTTCTTGGTATTTTTTCGTTTCCTCCTACTTTCTTCATTCCACCATATCAGTCACTTCTCATCATCACTATCTCCCTTAGCCTTGGTGTACATTCGTGGGACGTTAAACTAGATACTTCATTTCATTTCAAGGCATATTAGTGGTGTTCTTCTTCCAAAACTAAAGAGAAATGTAGTATTGAAGATCGGTAATACCGTACACCATAGGTGCCGACTACATGGGTGTGGCCTTGGCTCCGAGACTCAAGCATCCGTTGGAAATTTTCAATGTGTACTCTTAAAACTAATATCGAAATAACATTTTCATGACATACACTGAATAATTGTTTATTAATATAACTTTTAGTCTCCTTAGGTATACGGCACATCGAGGATTGAACGATATAACATTATACTACAATAATAAACTTATATTATAAAATTGAAAGTGACTAATTTTGTGACTCCTAATCTCTTGAACCAGCCGACCGATCTCTATCAAATTTTCAACATAGATGAGGTTTGGGCCTGGGAGTATTTTTACCATTTTAGTTTGACGGTAAAACTTAGGGTAGTCGAAAGGGGGAGTTATAAAATAATAAATAAAACTTAATAATTCTTGAACCAAACGACCAATCTTGATCAAATTTTTAACATAGATGAGGTTCAAACCTGGAATGTTATCTGTAAGTTCACTTTGACGGAGCAATGTAGGGGAGGAGGAGATGTAGAAAAATCAATATAAATAGAAATAAAAATGACTAAGTTCGTGACTTAATAACTCTTGAACCGATCTCAATCAAATTTTTAACATGTATGAGTTTCGGTCCTGGAAAGTTTTTTTAGAGTTTGTTTCACTTTGATGGTAGAACCTAGGGGAGAAAGAAGGGAGGGATATATATATATATAACTTTTGAAAAACACGACCGATCTTGATCAAATTTGCAACATAGATGAGGATCGGACCTGAGGTGGTTTCTGCCATATCATTTTTACGGTGCTGTTTAGGGAAGGAGGAATAAAAGATATTATAAAATGATCGAAAATGACCGATATTAAAATGGAGTCTATAGTTTTAGGGGTCGGTGAGATAAACCGTGACTTTCCGATTCTATTTAAATCCAAGTTCAGCCCCGAAGCTTGGCGGAGGGAAGAGAAAATATATAAAAACGATCAAAAATGACAAATTTTATTGTCGAATCCATAGTTTTCCAGTTCTCTGAGTTGAATACTGACACTTCCGATACCGTTTACGACCAAATTCAGCCTCCTAACTTGGGGAGAGGGAGATACATAATAATAATAATAAAAAATGACCAAATATTAGTGTCGAATCCATAGTTTTCGGCGTCGCTAAGGTGAACAGTGATACTTCCGATTCCGTTTAAATGCAAATTCAGCACCGCAACTTGGGGGAGGAACAAGATATATAAAATTATCAAAAATTACCATTATCAATGTCGAACTCATGGTTTTCGAGGTCATTGAGATGAACAATGACACTTCACATGCCGTACCTCCCAACATGGGGGTGAAGGAGATATATAAGTTTATTGAAAATGACACATATTAGTGCCGAATCCTTAGTTTTTTCGGTCACTGAAACGAACAGTGACACTTCTGATGCCGTTTAAATTCAAATTCATCCCCGCAACTTGGGGTGGATGAGGAGAGAGAAATATAAAAATAATCGACAATGACCGATATCAGAGAGCGCTTTACTAATAGTAAAAAGTGACTGACTAACGAAATATATTATTATTATTATTATTTTAAGTTTAACCCAACGAAGTGGGTAATTGATGCTAGTAATCCATATTCACAGTGTGAGTTCAAATAACTTGCAGTTTGATGCCGTTGTTTGTATTTCCAATACACTTCAAAAGTATTTATATAGATTGAATTTACACAAAAGACAAAGACAGTTGAATCGTTTTCAGTTTTCACTCAAAGTATTTTAAATATTAAGAGGTTTGATTATAATACTTATTATTTTAATTTTTTCTCTCTCTTTTTTAGTCAATATTGCTAAATATATAATCATCTTCATAATGGCTATTCTGCCATTATTGGCAGGTTACTTGCTGCAACTGAGAAGCTTCGACGTTCGGTGGTCCTCAGCTAGTATCTTCATCTTGATGTAGCAATTTTCTGTTTTAATACCTTCCTTCAACTAGTCTCCTTCGCTCTCTCCCTCTCTTTCCTTCCACAATATCCTCCAGCACGTCCCTCATAATACAGTTCCTCCTCAGCCAATATCCTAACCAGTTCCTCTTCCTCCTCTTAACAATATCTAAAATTCTTCTTTTTTTTCCCTACTGCTAATTTTTTTTAACACCTCATTTGTTGTCCGTTCAACACAGCTAGTTCTTTCCTTTTTCTCTATGCCTACGTATCGAAAGCCTGCAATTTTTCATCACTTTTGCGTAATGTCAATGTTTCTGCCTCATAGAGTGCATATTGGAATCAGTAAAACAAAATCTCAATATTTAATTGGAAGTTTGATTAATACAAGGATTAGCTAATCGTGTTGAGAAGAAAAAAGAAAAATCTGACGGCTTTAGAGTGTAAAAAAAAATTTGCAATTGATGGTATTTCAATAGTCTGTGCCGTCTTGATGCGCAGTTTCAATAGTTTCATGCGTCTCAGGGGTAGCTTCCCCAGTTTGGGAACCAGTGGAGTATTGGATCTGTTAAAAAATATAGACAGATTACGAAACGTTGTGATTTATCTTACAAGTAGTGAAGAGTGGGAACCCATTAAAAAAGGAAGGTTATAACCTATGTTGTACACTATCATGATACTTATAGAAAGTTAAACTATGTTACATTTAGAAACATGCATTATATTTCCGTTACTATTGGCGCATTGTAGAGTTTATTATCCCTTATTTCCATAGTAAAATTTACCTATGGAAAGGTTGAGATTTCTTAAACGCAAGACTTGAAAGACCCTTGCATGCAAGACCAAGACCAAGGCTGGGTGTGCAAGACCAAGACCAAGACAGGATGTGCAAGACCAAGACCAAGACCATCCCGATCTTGGTCTTGGTCTTGCATTTGCTCATCACTAATAGGCAAATCCAGGGGGAGGGCGAAGAGCCATTCGCCCCTACTCTAGCGGCACCATTATAGTGTACTTTAGTAGTAATTTGTGGCAATTTCAGATCATCTAAGTAATTTTTCACTGCTAGCATCGCCAACCGCCCCCCTAGGAGTCCATCCGCTCCCTCCAGGAGCAGTAGCGGAGCTAGGGTCGTAAGGAGGGGCGTGAAAAAATATTGGGGTGGCGGTCGCTCCCCTGTAGCGCCACCACTGTCCAGGAGTCCGTCCTGGATCCGCCCCTGCGCAAATATAATATACAACTCATTCAAGACTACATTTTGTTGGATTTGTTAAATTTTTATTTTAAAGGGTTGTCATTTCTCGTGGATACTTATGAAATTTTGTCCACAGGTATACATGCAATTTCCAGTCATTACGCAAATACATTTATATAATTACTAGCCTGCGGCTAGTTTGGGGCTTCGCCAAAAGACCCCCGTTACTGCTCGGCCTACGGCCTCGCACCACGATAGCATCTAATTATACTCAATTTAGAAATAAATATTTGGGGTTCGCCCTCAGACCCTCTGATATCTCATTTGATCGGCCTACGGCCTCGCACCTCGTAAACCTACAACCATACTGAATCTCAGTTCAAATATCAAATTGTAATGTAGTAACATTCCGGTATCCCGAGATATACCGAATTTCAGTGCGAGTACGTGGGGGCTTATTCCCCAGCCCACACATTTGCTCGGCTTACGGCCTCGCACATCATACGCCTGCAAACATAACGAATTTTTGTTCAAATAACAAGTTTTATTTCTCTAAAATTCCAGGATTCCGAAATATGAAAATCTTCTTCTTCCCGCCCATTTTCTTCCCTTCTAGGACATACATCAAAAAACACTTAAATACGCATCTAATTATTTCAAATGAAAAGTCCAAATACCAATTCCATGCTACTAACCTTCAGAGGTTCTCACATATCGACATGTTGTTATAATAATTACAATCCTCACCCTTTTCCCTTTCCACCTCTTTTTCTTTCCGTTTTTACTAAAACATCAAAAAACTCAAAAACACGTATCAAATTATTTTCAACAAGAAATCCAAATACCAAATTTCAAGTCTCTAACCTTAAAGAATTGAACATATTAATACAATAATTGTAATGCCTACCTAATTTTCTTCCCGCTCTTTTTCTTCCCTTCTGGGTCATATATCAGAAAACGCTGAAATACGTATCTAATTATTTTAAGTGAGGAGTCCAAATACCAAATGCCATGTTTCTAATCCTTTAAGTTTCCGAGATATCGGCATATTATTATACTAATTGCAATAATTGCAACTTCCACCTTTTCTTTTACTTGCTACCTCTTTCATGCCCGTTCTAATTTAAATATCAAAAAACACTTATACAAGTATCAAATTATTTTCAATGAGAAATCCAAATACCATTGAAGTATCTAACGTCAAGGATTTAGGAGATAGGGGCATTTTATTGAAATGTTTCCCACCTCATTTTCCTCTTCCCCCCAGCTCGCGCCGTGTGGACTTTGTGGTGGACAAACACCGTGCTCGTGGGTTTTCTCGGGGTTCTCCCGTTTCCTCCCACTTTCTTCATTCCACCATTTCAGTCATCTCTCATTATCACCGTCTCCTTTAGCCTAACCGGCATAACCTAGGGACGTAAAACTCAAAGATTTCATTTCAAGAAAGAGTCCAACTGTCAAATGGTGTGCTACATAAAATGCCCTATGCAACATAATGTAGTATAGTCGTCATTTCTAGGTTGTCTAAAGAACACTTTTGTTTCAGTAAGAAAGAAAGAAAATAGAAAATGCTCAGATTCAACCTAGTAGAAAGTTTGCAAATTTAAGGGTAAATGCATAGAGTTGTTGGATATTAAATATAGTTCGGATTAATGGAGTAAGACACCGTAAATAGTTTATTGTTTGAAATATACTGGGAGTGACCAAGCCATTACCTATGGAAATATCGAAAGAGATACGTTAATGGTGTTAGTTGCAAACTGTTGTAGAAATAAAAAAAAATTAAGGAAATCCCTAAAACTCTGAAATCACAGATCCAAATTGACTGACTGTTAATAAAACTGCTAAATCTGACTAAAGAAAAAAATGTATTAATGACCTGTGATACAATTTCAGACATATTCTCATATCAAAACTACGATAGAAGTAAATTATGCATAAAGGTGAATTTACAGTTCTGGAATACCAACAAATGATTTTGCTAGATGTAAATTTTGGGAAAAATTTTTAAGGAGGCTTTAGATTTATTTATTGGTTCGTTTGTTTATTAGCTTCCTCATGCCGTAATAGTCGCCCACTTCACCTAGTGGCCCACTTCCCGGTAAATGGCGATCGTCGATATAGCGACGCGTCGAAGGATTGTCGCTAGTGTGCCACTAGTAGCAGGAATTCGTCGAGTCGAGGCAGATATCTAGAATCTGGGGTATTGAAGTTACCACCGCGTAACAGCGAGTACTTTATTTTGATCCGCGCTCCTTTGATTTGTCACGAAGAATCACAAAGGGACCAACACGAACTATCGCCAGTCATGTGCATGCGGTTATTATTATATATTATTTTTCCCTGACGAATTTTTATTATAAGGACAATACTTGAGCTCCGGGAGTCAAGATTAACTCCTGCCTTTACATCATGAAGTGAAAAATTTTGATATGGGTGCGTATAATTGTACGAATTTAGATGGCAACTGTCGCCGATCACTAGCAAGTGAATATGGGAGAACTATGAAAAAAGTAAATAGGCGCTTGCCATTTTGTTATAAAATTACTTGGCGAGTGAATTTGATCTGATTCCAAACAGTTATCGTCAAATATACATGGTTAAAGGAGCACTCTGATTAGAAATATCAAAAAGACTTCAACGATTTATAACTCTACAAGCTGTGTCTTCATAATCGCCTCCGTAGCAAATTCGGAAGTACGCGTAACTTGTAACCCTAAGGTTGGTGGTTGGCGCCCAGCTCAGGGCACTTTTTTTTACTTTTTTAAAAATGTTTCTAGACTCACCTTAATGCAAACAAATTACGCATAAAGACGATTTAACGTATTTTAGGGGAATAATTTTGTGGTTCGTTGGCGTTCCATCGCTTTTCTGCCGCTGGTGGTATAATTTTCAAAACGGAAGTGGGACCACAGCGGGACAGCCAATTTTTGGGGACATGTAGCTAGTTGCCTAACGGTGGTCCACCGACGCTTACGGCATGGGGTTGTCCCCTCACAAGTGAGGCAGATTGTAATCGACCATGAGTGTTTTGCAAAAATGGGGAACATCTTCCTACTTCGACTTCTGAATAATCCGTTTAGAATCAAGTCGAATCAAGGCTGCCCCACGGGAAGGTAGAACAAGTGAAGCAATCGTTCCAAGCACTACGCTCGACAGCCTCCGTATCATTCAAGACTTAGACTCTTCAGGAAAAGTAACAAGTTTATTACTTATAATTTATTCTTTAAGTCAAAGCATTTTGCAATAAACCATCGTTTTGTAAGATATTTTTCGATTGCATACTATTAATTTCGAAAATTGTACTGATAATATAATTTCCCACCATCGATTTGAAAAAATCAAGGTTCGAACAAAGAAAGATCTCCGATCCACATGTCTCTTCATGTTTGATATGGAAGTCTCATCTTCATTATTGACCCTTAATTTATTTTAGTTCTAGGCAACGCGAATAGACGGGATAGCTCCAAGTGAAAACATTAATTTAGATGGTTAATTAGTCAGGAAATTGCTGCTGTTATTTCACGAAACACAACGGATCTTGAGAAAAAAAAAAAAAACAATTTTGCTTATCAGGGGAAGGGAGTAAATCATCTGCTTACGTTTGCTTAACTAGGAAGAAGGCAAATGCGCTGATTCTGGGGCGGCGCCCCCCAAATCTCATGTGGGCCTCCTTTGTATTTATGAATATATAATATTTGGCATAATTTGATGCAATTTGCCTTAAAATCCTCATCATATATATATATCTTCTGCTTTGAATGCCCCCCCCAAATTTACAGAGAAACCGGCGCCCTTGGAACAAGGTCTAGTGAAATGAATAATAATGTGATAACGCAATACTTGAACAACTCTATCTAATGGAGGAAAGTAAATTAGTATTCATCACTTCTTTCAATTTTAAGCATTTCAAAGATTCTCGTAATTTAGTAGCATCCCGGATTTGCATTTTTGAAATATGAGAACTCTATCTATATCTTAACTTGGGAATCGGTTTCTGACCATGCACTTAAGCCGCTTTGCCACAAGAGGCACATAGGAGTTTTTCTTTCGATTTCCTTAGGAATATTGCGAATTGTATGACTTTTAAAACTATGCTTAAAAAAGAATACACATCGACACAATAAGATGAATACCTAGGAAATACACAGCACGTCCAGAAAGTAAATTCCGTTTCAATTTATCTCCGCTGCAGCGCTGCGATCGCAGTTCCGCACATGCGCGGTAGACGCTCTGTATCAAGGGGAAGAAACGTGCGCCATTTGGAGATCGCTGTCAGTCACGTACGCTTTGTTGTGCTTGTTTACAATGTCGGTGTTGATTGAAAATCCCGCCGCTTGTGAAATCAGAGTGGTGATTCGTTTTCTGAATGCGAGGAAAGTGAAACCAAGTGAAATTTATCGGCAAATTTGCGATGTTTACGGACAAAATGCGATGAGTGATTCAATGGTGAGAAGATGGGGCCGACAATTCAATGTGACGAAAAACCTCCTACAGGGATTTGGCTGGGACGTGTTTGACCATCCTCCGTACAGCCCTGACCTCGCTCCTAGCGACTTTCATCTGTTCTTACATCTCAAGTCTTTCCTTGGCAGTCAACACTTCAACAATGACGACGAGCTGAAAGAAACTGTTTCCAACTGGTTGAAGACACAGGTGGCAAACTTCTATGAAGAAGGTATACAAAACCTTTTTTTTATTCACTTTCCTTTGGCCCCAACGAGCTAATGCTCACATTAAGGGGCAGTACAATCCACTACGTACATACTTCAATAATAATATAACATGACAATATATGTTTGTCATAGAGTAAAAGAGACAAATAAAAGAAAGAAAAAATAAAGAAACAATAATGGAAATAAAGTACAATTATATATATATATATATATATATATATATATATATATATATATATATATATATATATATATATATATATATATATATATATATATATATAAGAAAAGGAAATACATGGTAACTACTAAATACACAGAACAATAATAGAAATTCAAAATATTGCATAAGATGTTAACTTGAATAACAATATATGAAATACATGAACAGAAACTTTTATAGTTATGGATTATTTATGTAATTTACATCAACAACAAATTTAGGGAAATATCATATAGCTGACAGTTATTTACAATGAGCTATAAACTGCTCCCAGTAATGCTGTGTCACCTGTTTCTTAAATATATACTCACTACAACAATTTTTAAGTTTATCTGGAAGGTCACTATACGTTTTGAGTAGACTGTATTTAACACTCTTTGTGCCATAGTTAGTTGAGTTCATTCTTCTTATATGTAGTGCATTCCTACGTCTAGTATTGTGTTCATGAATATCGTTATTTTTTTGAAGCTTGAGATTAATATGTGTCTGGGAATTTATAATTTTGTAGATTAGAATACTTGTTTGAACTTTTGTAATTAAATTTAGTAGTAATATTCCTGAGGTCATGTGCAAACTATTGCTGGAATATCTGGGAGGTAATCCATACATTGACTTTATTGCTTTCTTTTGGAGAATTGCTACTCTCTTTATATCTGATTGCCTACCATTCTGCCAGATTACCGATACAAAACCTTGTGCCATGCTATGACAAATGCCTGCAAAATTTCGGCAGTTATGTGGGAAAGTAGTTTAAGAGTCGTAGAATTTTGTGCAATAAATATTTTTTCTGTATCTGTACACAATTTAATTTTACTACCAAACGGAACTTACTTTCTGGACGTGTCTCGTATATTGAATTGTTTTTAATTTGTTCTCACGCTACCAAAACAATACTTGTGCTTTTTTTATTCCAGCCTTTTAATATAAGCATTTCACACTATTGGCTGTTCTAGGACGATACAATTCTAGTTCATGTATATGCTAGCTTTGGAAATACAGTAGAGTTTCCCTTATCCGACATAAACAGGCAGGCAGAACGCCGGATAATATGAATGTGTTAAGAAAAGAGCTATTAAAAGTAAAACTTATGATATAATTTTACATATTACGCATCTAATACCCATGTTTTATAACAAATAAATGCACTGCACTAAATCAGGGACGTATCCAGCGTGAGGGCCTGAGGGCTGTCCCCCTCCGAAATTCAAGCACTTTTTAATAAACTTGCTTTTACCCTTTTGAGGTTCTTTTATATCAGTTTACTTGGAGTCAGTGTCCAAACTTTGGGCAATGTGCTGTTGTCTTTTTATAATTCTAAGAACATACCACAATGCCATTATACCAGGTGAAATTAAAGAACAGTTTTAAATTGGATTAACATTTCGTTTCCGTTCTGTTTTTAACTTTAATATATTAGAACGATACACTCAATGTCTTCTTCTATTTTTGTTATGTGATATACGTAGGAGACAGTTTTCTTTAGTTACATTTCTCTCTACTGTTTCATTTTGTTTGTGCTATAATGCAGATTCCAAAGTAAACCGGTTTATAAATGAAAAGTAGGAAAAAGTTTAAGAGAAATACAGAACTGTTGCATTATTATTATTATTATTATTATTATTATTATTATTATTATTATTATTATTATTATTATTATTATTATTATTATTATTATTATTTTTAAAACATTAGAATTACGTGTTTACGAGGATTCGTGTTGGGCCCTCTCCGAATAGAAAACCTGGATACGTGTCTGTACTGTATGATATACATATGAGTCAAGGTGTAGACGGGCGCGCTAGGCGATAGACTCCAGAGCATAAAAAATAGATTAAGACCACAACTTGCAGTTCTTTTTGCCGATTGGTTCTACTGCAATGATATGTCGGATCATACAGTATGTGGAACAAAGGAAGGTCAGATAAGCGAGACCATGGTGTATTGGTGTTTCACGCACCTAAATCTGTAAAATGTTTGTGTAAACAATTATCTTTCACTCCCTCGCTAAATTTGTGGGTATGATCACACACCTTGCCTTATAAAGTATAGTCTTGTAAAGAAAAAGAAAATATTTTTTTGCTAAAAGCTGAAGAGAAGCCAACATCAATAATTTTAGATTTTTTAAAAAAAATAATGGCAAACTAGTCCATATCATCACGATAAATCACGTTTGGTACTAAGATGTCTTTTTCTGTCCGTATATATCCTTCACACTTCGTTGGAGACAAAATTGTTCTTTTACCAAGAAAACAGGATGAGAGAAGCTATACAACAGCATGAACTGAAAGCAATAGCTATTACCAATAGTACTCTAATACTGGATAAATACGTACGTCATTATAGCAAAATATCAATAAGTTATGTCCTTATTGTATTGTTTCTGTTCTTATTAACATGAAAATTATAATTTGTAAATAAAAGGATGGGATGGGATGGGATTCAATCTAGTGTCAAAATAGTGTAAGAACTACTAATCCACCATGCTACCCACCTAACCACGGAAACTAGTTTTTGCTTGTTCTCTTTTTCTTAACAAATAAATGCTAATATCTATAGCGCATATCACTTCCAGCCTCAAGACAGGAGATTTCCTCTTTGTTTCTATATTTCCGTACGACATCTTGGTTACAGAAGCTAATTTATATTTGACAGACAATCTACACACTAGGTTTTAACCAGTAAATGCAACATTTTCCCCACTATGCAGTTCCTTGATCCAACTCCTCGACTCCCTTACTGAATTCCCTCCGCAATCGTGCTCTGCTACTGAAAAATCCCTAGAAATCATGATTGCCAGTATACACAAGACCGAGCAGAAAATTTGTTTTTTGCTTATATTTTTATTATTTTATTATATTTTTTGGAAATATCTCCTTAGATGGATTGCTTTCTATTATCTCTACATACTAATAACTGAATTTTACCCATAAACGTAAGGAAAATGGAACAAATGCGAAAAATCGTGAGTTACAGTATACGCGCAATTTTTGTTGCGCATGGGAGTACTTTTTTGGTACTTTTTAGTGTTTTTTAGACTCACCTTTTAGTGCTTTTAGATGTAAACAAATCACACAAATAGGCGATTTAACACATTTTGTGGTTCACTTGCGTTTCGACGCGTCTCTGCCGCTGGTGGTATAATTTTCAAAACGGAAGTGGAACTACCGTGGATCGTTGCTTCGGGGCCACCAATTTTCGGCAAGATGTCTCTAGTTACCCATCTGTGGTCCACCGACGCTTACGGCATGAGATAGGGTTCGCTATCACTAAGCTTAGAACTATTACTAACCATAGACTGTGAACTACTACATGTAATATAATTTTGCGTGCTAGTTGCACTCTGCTGAGAAGGAAAGAGTAAAGAAGTTTTTTCTCCATTTCTTCTATACACTCTAAGGTATAACCCTATTCTGTATACTCAAAATTTTTTATCAAGCTTCGCCTTAATTGGCCTCGGACAACGATTCGCTTTCTTCTTGTTTGGTTCCTTTGTGGCACTCAGTGTGGACAGTAGTGACGTCATCATCATCTTTACTTTCGTCAATTTGAAGGTCTTCGCTGGGGTGTAGAAGCGACAGCGGAGTTCCAATTAAACTAGGTAAGATTTCCTTTGCGACTCGCATGAGACAACCGAATCTCTCCACTATCTAGGGTGTTACTCTAACTTCATATCGATACTATGCTTAATCTTGTCGTTTTTACATACGAAGCAATTACGCAAATGGATAAATCCTCTATCGCAAGCGTGTTTGAATTACGAGCGTTAATAGTACAAAATGCAACAGATTTTGCAGAAAGTTGAAGTAATCATTTCTTGAGATAGACTCTTCATTTTTGTTATTGGGGATTTTCTTGGGTGCCCAGTACAGTGATGGGCTTGAAACATACACTTTGCGAGATAAGGACACTTATTGGGAGAGGTGAAGAGTAATGGCATCTCACAACTTGCGATTTGCCACCTGTTTCGCACACTGGGTCGACAAGCTAATAAAATGTATTTTCTACCCCTATTCGACTGTATTTTCATTGAAATATCACTTTCCTCTGTGGACACCTTCAAATCGAACAATGGCATTTTTCTCCGAAACGCTTTGTCAGGTGTACGAAATTCAATGAAGAACGTAGTATTATTCATAATTAATGTCGTGATAATCTATATTGTGATGATGTTACCGTATGTAAGTAGGAATGAGACCAATATTTTCTCAAAATGCTCTGTCACCAATGTTTTGTTTTGCCTGGATCAGCTGTCCGGCAATTACAAAAATTTTGCACTTTGCGCACTACAAAATAGTATCATATGTGGGAAACAAAATCAGTTTATTATTAAAATGAAGTTAAGCCAGATGAATTATCCACCACAGACTGACACTGACAGTGAATACGAATATCTGTTTACAGACCGGCATTTCATTCGTAGTGAATCGCGCAGAATTGGCGCTTCAAACAGATTGAAGAGCGCCAGAGCCGCGGAACTATTCTGAGCGGTACTCCGAATCCTGTCGGTCTATGCTTATGCATTGCAGAAGACGATGTTTCAATGCATTATCGCTTGCCATTTTTTATTCATTGAATTCAAAAGCCGATTATTGGAAAATGTTGGTCAATCTCCAGGGAATATTTGAAGATATTCAGAGAAAAATAATCCCAAAAATTAAAAGAAAATGATTAGCAAGAATGTACACTGAAAACTGTGAACAAGGTGGCTTTATATTTTGGAGAAAACCGATGTTTGCATACATCCTCACTAGCAGATTGTTTGTTTCTTGGTCACACTTATCGTCGAATATTGTAATATATTTCCTGAAGTTTGGCCATTATTTTCTAATAATCGCCATTAAAATCTGTTTAAAAATTTAAAAGAGTGCTAGCGATGAGCTTTTGAAAGACCGGTCTTCTACAATGCATAAGCAGAGGCCGATGAGTTCGGAGTCCCGTTCACGTTAGTTCCACGGCCAAGCATTTCGGAGATAAATGTCGTTGTTCAATTTGAAAGTAGCAACACAAGAAAGTGACATTTGAATGAAAGTAGTCTAATAGGAGTGAGAAATACATTTTATCAGACTATCGAGCCGGTATGCCAAACAGAAGGCAATTTGCAAGTAAGACGCTATTATCCTTCACCTCCTCCATAATAAGTGTCCTTATCTTGCAAAATGCTTACGTTTTGATTGACCTCACTACTGTGCTGGGCACCCAAGAAAACTCCCCGATACAAAAATAAGGAGTGTATCTCAAAAAATCGTACTTGAAAATTCTTGCAAAATTTGTTCAATTTTGAACTTTTAATGCTCGTAACGCTTGCGATCGAGGATTTCTCCGTTTGCGTAATTTTTTCATATGTAAAAGCGAGTCAATTGAGCATAGTATTGATATTTAGTCAGAGTAATACCCCGCGACCTTGCATATTAAGAGATGGCGTAGAAGTTAAGTCTGAGTTGCTCACATTTACATGTATTTCTTCTTCGGAAAGGGATTTTCTTCAGCTTTTAATTGTTGTAGTTCGTATCCTAACCACTCATCCTTTAGGGCTTCATCATTTTCAGACTCCGTACTGATAACGTCTCCATTGGACCATCTAACGCGCTTAACTACGCGGTGTAAATGATTTATTCCTTCTAGCTGCGCGAATTTCTGTTCTAAGGAAACGTTGTTATCAAACATAATGCCTTTTTTTCTGCGTGGCAGCAGTCCTTAAAACATTAATTGGGGTGAGTTTCAACACTATCATTTTTGAAAATCTTCAATCCGTCTGTACACTAACATCTTGATTTTTCAAGGGAGCATTAGTTTGCATCTATACGTTTACAATTTCTGTACATTCCATTACATTTCTGTTCCCATTACAATTTCTGTACATAACATATCGCTGGATCTGCCTGAAAAAAAAATACCTAATTTTTCTACCCCGTGATCCAATCGGCGAATCACTGTACCTTGAACTTTCTTGTTTTTATTATCTCTAATCAAGGGACGAACTAGGGTTCTTATTACTGGTGAAAAAACTTTCTGGCGATTTCTTAATATGTCCTAGGATTTCATCATCCTTACTGTGACTCGACGAAGACGAGTAATTTGCTTTGCACTCATTTTGAACACCCTTTCTCGATGACTGAGGTTCGATGCCGATGTTGGCATAAATAGACTTAGCACATATATTAGCGCATATAAACTTATTGCTAATATTAGTGTAGAGAGGTTCTGCTCTTGTATTGGCGTGCAGAGGTTTTGGCTCGGACTGCTCTAGCTCGGGCTGAGAGGGAACCTCAGGTAACTTGTATTTAACTGGGAGGTAGATTGCCACTGGTCCTTCAGACTCGTATGAAGATTTACTTCCCTCTTTATTACCAAATTGTTCAGTTTCACTTGACTTATTTTCCAAACGCACTACTTCAGTTTCACTTTGAGGGACTAGGTTTGATCCTGTATTGAGGATGGCACCTGGAGTAGATTCTAACTCAATGGTAGCCCTAGGATCTACCTGAACTGCTGTTATTAACTCTGCTATTTCTAATTCCTCTTTTAAATTCATTCATTTACTAAATTCTTTGCGCCCATTCCAGTCGGCGTTTCGTCTTTTTCTGAATCACCAAACAAGGTTCTAGGTAATGATATAAGTTTTTCGCCTCTTCCAGTACTCTTGGTTGTAGGATTGTGCTCAGATCCTGTGGGACTGGAGGTGATCAATGTTTTTTCTTCACAACCTGTCGCTAGTGGTTCCTTGACCTTTGGGCTGTGGGTCGGGGATTCGAAATATAATGTCCTGTCCCAAGTATCAATATTTCCATTAAGCTTCCAGCGACCGTTCTGAAGGGGACTATATCCCTTGCCTTTTACTTTATTAGAATGTATACAATAGACATGTCAAGTCATCTATTATATAATGATGTCTTCCATCACTAGCTAGTGCTTCTGGGCAATGCTGTTGACCGAGCTCTTGAAATGTTTGTGTTATTTTCTTTGTATTTTACTGGAACTCATATTTAAAAAGATACACTTTAATGGATGTTTCGTCCGTGACAATGCACTAGTTATCCTACTTCCTTATCTCAAAAATTGATTTTTTAGAGCTACCTTCTTTGGAAGTGTCATTTAGTAATATATATATGATTTGATTTTCCTTCTTTTTATTTTTCCCGTTTTACTTGACGATCATTTTTACTTCCTGTATTTTTCTCAAGAAAGAATAACAAGTAAAATTCACATACTCGATCATTGTTTCATGTTCATCTAGATCTTTGGAAATTCTTTAAGGATCCAGGCGGTATTCCGCCATCGTCGGTCGGACTAGTCAGGTCTGTTACCCTGCCGCACCAACAACAGATATAGCTTACTACTCAAAGAAATAGGTACGTTTAATAGGATTTTCATTAACATGGAACAAGATTTAATTTGTTCAAACAGCGTTCAAACAGCTTACAGACGCAGCTCGTGAGAGCAATGGGTCTGTAACTCATAGGACTAGTTGCGACTTTCCCCGGCTTCAAGATGGGAAGAACAGAGCCTCACACCCAACTGATGGGAAAAACTCCTCTACCCAGACGCGATTATACAGTTGCAATAGGACAAGCTGTATATCGTGAGAGAGATTGCGAAACATATCATAGAATATACGATCAAGCCATGGAGCAGTATACGACGACTCACGTAGAGCAGAATCAAACTCGGCTAACGTAAAAGGGGCGTTACAGGTCTCGCTGTTGGCGGTACGGAAGTTCAACGGGCTTCGCTCTAGCCGAGGGCGTGAACGAGCAAGCGCTGGTGGATAGTGAGCATAATCTGAGATAGACCCGAAGTAGTGGCCCAATACGTTAGCTATTTCTGAGGGGATACGGGCAAAATCTCGCGGCCGAAACATCGCCGCCCAAAATCTCGCCGGCCAAAACCTCGCGGGACAAAATCTCGCCGGGCCAAAATCTCGCGTGGCCAAAACCTCGCCGCCCAAAACCTCGCGGGACAAAATCTCGCCGGGCCAAAACCTCGCCGCCCAAAACCTCGCGGGGCAATATCTCGCCGGGCCAAAACCTCGTCACCCAAAACATCGCATGGCCAAAACCTCGCTGCGAATGAACCTTTTCTTTAAAATTTACCCAATGAGTTTCTTAGTATGCAATTCCACATTACAAATAATAATAATAATAATAATAATAATAATAATAATAATAATAATAATAATAATAATAATAAGAAGAAGAAGAAGAAGAAGAAGAAGAAGAAGATATAAAACATCGTGTGCGTGGGCTTTCTCGGGTTATTCCCGTTTCCTCCCACTTTTTTATTCGATCATTTTCTTCATCCTTGTCATCTACGTCTCCTTTAACCTACAGGACATAATCAAGAGACGTCGTAAAAACTCATATATTATTTCATACTTTCATAAATATTATTAATTTTTGCTAAAGTTTTAAGTTTTGGATGTTCTAAAGTTCACGAAACTAACCCCGTTGGTTGTTATTACTTTCCTTATGCAGACTTTCTTTCCCTATAACCAGTTTAAAAACATCCTGTCGCCCTACCTTCACATTGAAATCCTCTAATACAGAAATATAATTTTCATATGGTATCGCGGGACTTGGTCAAATACCCGTGATACTTCTTCTGAAACAGCGTCTTTTATACCGTCATCCTTATCATCTGTTGGAACATTTACATTTTGGTCGTGCGAGATTTTGGGTATGGCGATATTTTTGGGGTTCGAGGTTTTGGAAGACGTGGTTTTGGCAAGGCGAGGTTTTGGCCCGGCGAGATTTTGGCCCGCGAGGTTCTGGATGGCGAGGTTTTGGCCAGGCGAGGTTTTGGCCCCGCGAGATTTTGGCCCGCGACGTTTTCGGCGGCGAGGTTTTGGCCAGGCGGGGTTTTGGCCCGGCGAGATTTTGTCCCGCGAGGTTTTGGGCGGCGAGGTTTTGGCCAGGCGAGGTTTCGGCCCGGCGAGATTTTGGGCCGCGAGGTTTTGGGAGGCGAGGTTTTGGTCCGCGAGGTTTTGTACCCAAACCATTTCTGAGGAGTTGATCCACAGTTAAAACGGACACACCAGGCGTCATAGTGGAAGAGATCAACGTTTGATGCGAACTTTCCAAGCACGTGAGCCAAGCACAGTCCACTCTGTATCCATCAGTTCGTCTTCCACCATGTCAGCTTTCAGAGAAACTGCAGGTGGCTTACGAACCGGTGTTCGGTCTCTTCGGAGAGAGAACTGTATCGTTAAGCTGGCGGATATGCTGACTAAGTTTAAGGCCAGCGACATAAGGTGATTGGAGATGGGCTGGAGTACGCCGAAGACCACAACTAACAGGAACACGTGGGCTTTTTACAGGTTTGCTTGTCAATGCAACTGGGTTCTTTGGTTGAGAATGAGTCTCAGGGAGGTCGGTTTGGGTGGAAACGTCATGTGTCTGGGTTGCCACAGATTTTCGAGAAGTAGCCGCAACAGTAGCAAAGGACACAGAAAGCGAAGATGAAATGCTTTATTTTAAGGGACGTTTAGCATCAGCAGTAGCGATCTTCTCTACAACCATTAATTCCTGGATACGTTTCTCACGTTGAAAAGCCGGACAGTCCCAAGTAGAATACTCGCACTTGCAATTGATACAAAATGGCTTGGACGCTGCGCAGGGTTCCGCACGATGACTGCCCTGGGCACAATTAGCACAGATTGCAGCACTAGCATTACACGACGTGCTAGTGTGCCCGAAATGTTGACATTTGAAACAGCGCAGGGGACTGGGAATATACGGACGGACCTAAAAGCGATAATAACCAACTTTTATGTAATCGGGCAGTGTAGGCAAACTAAAAGTAAGAATCAGTGACTGAATGGCAACAAGGTTACCTGACTTCTCACTTTTAATGCGAACTACGTCCTCGTATGCTGGTCAGCTAACTCCGATTTAATCTCCTCGGCGGTGTCATTGACGAGGTTCCAGCAGGATATCACGTTCAGCAGACGGTGAGGTTCCACTGACACATTCACTGGTCCAAAAGCTGTCAATTTAAGTAGCTTTGCTGTTTGCTTTTCATCAACCGCCAATAATGTGCCGTTCCTCATTTTTTAAATATCTTTAACATGTCCGGCATGATAGGTAATAACGTTATTAATAACGAAAGGGGACAAGCCCTTGATAGCACTCAGACGGATAGCTTCAACATTGGCACTATCCGCGTTTTTATCTTTAATTACAAGATATCGGACCACATGGGTCGCGATACTTGTTCTTTCCTCATTATCAATGTTTGGAGTCGTAATCACACTCTCGCTACATTTGGGATTTTTACGAGAGAGTGAGCCCAGTCCCGTTTAAATAGCTTTAGTACCCATAAAATATGTGTTATTAATAAACATTTATAAAGAAAAAAGTGGTGTGAACGTCGCAACGTCCCACCGGGGCGCTTGCAAGTACTTACGCTACCCCCTGGCAATCCCACAGGTACGCCCTCACCGTAGGATCAGCGTGGAGCCGACTCGGTCAAGGTGAATGTGGGTGCAAGAAAACCATTCCCTTCGACAGAAACGCGTGGCCCCAGGAAAGGAAGAAGAGAAACTGAAAGTACAATCTAGAAAACTCAAAGATAGACCCCACCAGCCAAGAACAAAACAAGACTATGTGAATTTTTTTAGATTTTTGTTTTTATTTTATTACTTTTTTGGCTTTTCTGTTGCAATTTTAAAGTTTTTTGGTTTTTAAATATTTGCAAAGACTCAGACATCACAAACACTGGACGAACACAACAGCAGGCTACTCGGGTGCACGTCCTTCCCAAATGGAGGAAGACGTCCACAGACCTTCCTCTTTCCGACTCCCACCTACCGGCCGCGAGTCCGGTAGCGGTATTTGCGGATGAGAGGACATGCAAGGAAATGCAGATGAGGAATGATGGACGAATGAAAATGAAACCGCCCTCTTAGCTCCACCTTCTCCCCGACGATGACGGTCCGCTACATGGAGGGAGCAATTAGGAAGTGCAAGGAATTGATGCATTCTTGATTTTATTGGAAAACATTGCTCCATCACTGTAACCGCTGCCCGGTTTCGTAAGAACTTTTGTTCCCGACAACGACTATACAACGCAACTTAGGCAAAAATTCATTTTAGTATATTTTCTTTTCTTTTATGCCCAAAAGACATACGTTAATGCATTTCTTTACTGTGAATACTAAAACTCATTCTGTGTGTTGGTGATCGCTAGTTAAACACCTAATCCATTTAGTTCGTAGTAGCCAGCAGAACAAAACATCTTTTATCGCAATCCTCTTTCTTCAGCGCATCAGGTGTAACAAGGCTGAACAGGCACCAGTCAACAATATTGCTAATCAAAATTTGTTTCAACGAAAACATTCAGTGGTAGTAGGGGAGATATGTATGTTTTGCCCCACTTTGCCCCTCTACCCCCTAACTGCCCCAAAAATTTATGAAGCCGCCACTGACCATTGAACTTTAACACAGAAGGATACCCCCAAGTGAGACTGAATATGCTTTTATGACATTTAAAATCATAAAAACTTACATCTAAAACTTATAACTAAAACTATACTACATATAATTACATCTACTCCTCTTCTATCTTATAATGCCCCCAAGCTAATGTATTTATACCATCTCGCGCTATATATCTTTTATCGTCCGAGGAATCTAGTGCCAGCTTATGAACGGTTATGCTATATATATCGTGCTTATAACTTCTAATGAGGTTTATATCCTTATACGTTTTAACATTTTTAAATAAGCTTTCTTTATAATCATCAAATTGCAACTCCTTGGCAACTACGCATTTAGTTACTCCTTTAGCTTTTTTCTTTTCTTTATTTTCTACTCTATAAGCATACATCTTTGATCTCAATCCAATAAACTCTGTCATTATCTTACCTTTATTCTCATCTTTCATCTTACCTATTACTTTTTTGTTTATTAGTGGTAGTCCATATATGTTATTTTCCTTGTATTCACTCGTGTCAAACTGGCCAATTATTTCTGATATATCTTTGTAAAAGTCTTCAGTCTCAATCTCATATATAAAGCTATCGGTGTCCATATAACATAAATCTATATTGTTTCCATATTTCGGCTTCATCGTGTTATAATGAAAATCATACATTAACAGTTTTGATAGTTCTAATACACTCATACCAACATATATTGGCTTATTAAACGTTAATCGCTCTTTTTTCATATGTATAGCACACAAGTTCTCACTAAATATTGTTCTGTAATCAAAGTTAGGTTTAGCAATTAATGCTTCTACCCTCTTAGGATCACATTCTAATTGTATGGGCTGTCTTTTTCGAATATTTTCCATTGTTTTCCCGAATACTGAGTTATTCATGAGCTTATAAAAATCTTTTTCGAACTCATTTTTAGCTTGTGTTCTCATCTCTGTATTTAAATCAATGTATTTCTTTAGCCAGTTTGATTGTTTAAACTCTAATACCCTATACACTTTCTTCAATCTCATTCCAAGTGACATATAAAGTTTTAAGTTTCTATAGTGAATTACATATCTTTCCTTATTGTAAAGCGTTGTTAATAATTTTGATTGTTTTGAGCCGGGTGGACACATGTTCTCTGGAGCTAATGGTAAATCAGAATGCTTGTTATGTAAATGCTTTGGATATTCTAAATCTACTTCTAATATGTAGCCAGTTTCTGAGTCATCTGGAATGTTCTTTATATCTATGTAAGGTTTAACCCACTTAAAATCTTTATAAGGCATGTACTGACTCATAGCTCATCCATATAAGTTGTTTGCGTCTAGATATGCTAGGTATGTTGAACACTCATCCTTATTATAATCTTGCATATATTTGTTGTTAGCTTTTACATATCTTTTACTACACTGTGAGATTCCTCCTCTTATACCCTTTTCTAACATTAGTATTTTATCATAATCAGTTAACAATTCCAAATTAATTTTAGTCATCTTTAACATTGCATCCTACGATAGACCTGGTGCTGTATAATACCAAGCAGGATCTAATCCATATGCCTTTAAACACACATCTCTAAAGTTTTCAAATATATCTGTTAATTGAAGGACATCTGTTTTGTTATAATGTTCAGTTAAGTCCTCCAATAACTCTAGATTGAATTCTTTACAAACTCGCACATGGAGCTTATGACGTTCAGGACTCATTTTTTCTCCTGTTAATCTGTTTGTAAATTTGTCTGGAGATAATGGAACAGGTTCTTTCAATTTTTCAAATGAATCAACATAATCAAATGGATAATCACCTTTTGTAGTAACTAGATCAAGCTTATCAATTGGAAAAAACTTTAATGTTTCTCGAAATTGTTCTGGCTTTAAATTCTTTGTTAGCTCTGCTAAACTCTTTGACATAAATCTAAATGAATCAACAAATCTTAAATTTATTCCATCTTTTTCTGGTCCTGCTTTTACATATTTTTCATATGTTATGTACCTTTCCTCATTATTAGCGATCAGTTTAATTTTCTGTGTATCATAAGCTAACTCCTTAATAAACAAATGCGTATCATAGCCAGTTAAGTTGTGAAGAAATACAGGAACAAAGTTGGGATTTTTATAGTTTAAATTGCAATAACTGTGAGCTGCACCTCTAAACTTTCCAGTTAAATGATCATGATCTCTTACCTTTGCTTTATTTTTATTTATCTTATACAAACATTTTCTTAACTCATGCTTCCATTCTTCTACTTTTTCACTCATATCATCTTTATCCTTGTAGAACTGTATTTTCTTCTTCAGTATATTTATTTTTTTCTCAACAGCTGGTGGTAAGTCATTCAAGTTTTTCTCACATATATGACAAGTATCCGAACTGTTATAAACTTCTATTTCCTTCTCACTAAGCGGGGTCATATTAACTACTCTGTTATATATTTTCATAATTTCTATTGCTTCTTTTTGTAACATTTCAATAAATACTTTCGCAGCATCTGGACCTATATAACTAACAGGGGCTTTGTAGTCCCCATTTGAATACTTGACATAGTAACAAAAACTCATTGGCTTATGCTTTTGATATTTTACTGTTTTACTACAATTATGCTCTATTTTTAACTTACATAAGATACATTCAAAGTCAGCAATTATCGTAAATGGAACTCTTAATGATCGATTATAGTTTTGAAACTTTATTTGATTGTCATATGGTTTAGGAAGTTCTATTCTAACAGCCTCATGCTCTTTACAATACAGCTCATGGTTTTGCAACTGCTTCTCATTTCGAAAGTGTCTTGTTAAACATCTATCACAAAAGTATAACTTCTCAGTATGTTTTGTCACTTGACTTCTTATTAATCGTGATAAGTCTTTTATCCAACAAAAATGACTGTTCTTTTCATCTTTTACATATAATAAATTGATATGAGTTTCCTGCTTTTTTTTTGTGATTTGAAGTGGATATACATTATATTTCTTGTCATAGCCGTAAACATTGATGGAGATATTACTTCTTCTTTCAAATTTTGGAATATCTTTTAACTGTACAGGAAACTCAATACCATCACAATATTTCTTTTGTAGTTCATTAACAAGTTGTTTATAATGAGAGGGTCTTTGAGGATTTTTTGAAACGGTTCTATCAATAGGTTTTAAATAACTTGCAATAGAATATAAGAAACATTTATTATCTTTATTTTGAATATTTATTACTGCTTTCTTATCTTGAATCTGCTTTGGAAGTTCAATATATGAAGAAGCTCTTAATGGTACATACTTGTTTAATCTGATTTGTAAGTATTTAATTTGGTGTAATGTCCATCCTGATCCTCTACCTTCAAATTCTTCCATTTCTCTACGAAGTTTTTGTTTTGCATGATGTATATATTCACTTAAGTCAGTTGATTCTAATATTCTCTCGTTTGATGTTTTGAAATTGTGCTCTTGTATTTCTTTATCTTTAATATAGTCACAAATGAAAACAAGGTTAACTTTAACAGGGTGAAATTTTAATTCCTCTTTGATTTTGTTAATAGCAACTCTTCCACTTGTATCTAAAAATTTTATTGGGTCTTTATATCCTCCTGTGTTTTCGACTTTAATGGTTTGTAAACGCTTCTTGAGTGCTGTTTCTTCTAATTCAACTTTGATGGGTATACGTGCTGGCTTCGGTTCTTCAATTACTTCTTGTTTAAAGGGGAATATATCTCTAATCTGCCTCCTGCTTTGTTCATCGTCATGTTGTTTAAGAAGGTCTATTAGTTCTGCTTTTCTTAATCGGGAATATCTTCTGATTCCCTTCTCTTTACATTGTCGTCTTAACTCTATTACAGTAAATCTATTATAATTACTCATCCTATTTGTTATATAGAAAATCTTCGTTAGTACTCTTCACCAGGTTATTTCAGTTCATTTTCATTTGTCCTAGTACAACGCTTAACATTGTACACTCCTGCCATTGTCTACATATCACGCGTTGTATTAGAACACGGCTTTTATGGGATTAACCCATCAAAGTCACATATACACATTTAAAACTGAATCATTTTTGTAAGCTTACTCATCATCATCATCATCATAATCATCGCTACCATATTTGTATTCATCATCACTACTCAAATCAGATGTTTTTGTTGCATTACTAATAACTCTTTTTCCTTTAACAGTATTTGCTTCTCTAGTAGTGTTGCTAAGAGTTTAAGATCATGATGAATTAGTTCAAGTCTATCATGTAATAAATCAAAATCTTTCTCCATATTTGTTATATAGGAAACCAACAAAAAAATGAAATAAATTTAAAAATCTAAGAATAAAAACAAATATGACTAGTGCTAAGGAAATATTATCTTACAAACCTGTAGTTGATTGTGTATGTAAACATTTAGATATTGGTGGTTATAATGACAAAGACAAAATAAATTTTAGCGTGTCCATAGGTATGTTAGATCATTTGTTCAAGAAGGCCACTAAAGAAAACAACTCATTTCTTATACAAAACATTCTCTATGCAAACGTTATGGACTTGTCTGATGAAATATTAGATTCACTGACTGATGAACAATGGCTATCTATAGGCTATGATGATTATGACGAGGAATATAACTATGATCACATTACAGAAGACTTCATACGCAAATATCAGGAGAAAGTTAATTTGATTGAAATATGTTTATGGAAAAATTTATCGGAAGAGTTTATAAGAGAATTCGCTGATAAAGTTGATTGGGAGATTATTTCAGGAAGCCAAGACTTATCAGAAGACTTTATAAGAGAATTTGCAGATAGAGTTGATTGGAAAGAAGTATCGTATCATCAAAAGCTATCTGAAGAATTTATTAATGAGTTTATAGATAAAGTTGATTTTGATGCTATATCTTACAAAAACGAACTCTCTGAAGCCTTTATACGAGAACATGCAGATAGAGTTAATTGGTGGTACATATCTGGAACTCGTCAATTATCAGAAAACTTTATAAGAGATTACGCTGACAAAGTAGATTGGGCAATGATTTCAATGTCTCAAAATTTAAGAGAAGAATTTATTGCAGAGTTTGAAAGCAGAGTTCATTGGACTAACATTTCAACTTATCAAGACCTATCTATAGACTTTATATATATATTTAGACATTACGTAGATTGGAGAGCCATAATAAGAAAATATCATAATAATCCTGATTTAGGTAGTATGCTGAATTTAGCGTTCGATGTTGCAGCAGAGGGTTAATGCATAACACTTAAATTGTACTTTGATGGTTTAAACCATAAAAGCAATGGTATATTTAGTTTCTCGTACTTAAATGTCTCTTAACTGAATAAACCTGTTAACAAGATCTATATCGCTTAAATCTGTGTTCATATGTGAACCGTGCCAAGTTATTCTATCATCATATTTTTCTTTAGCTCTGTTGTATAAGTTGATAGAGTTAGGATCGTCGACGTTAAGCAGAATACTCATACTTGGATACTTAAGTTTGAGTTGTTTAATCCTACTTTCGTAATTGCATGTTTGTACTCTTCCAACCCAATACTTATATCGTTCTATTCTTTCTTTTTGATCTCGTTCTTCTTTGTCATAGTAAAAGAGTATATTCTCAAGTTATTCTTTACTAAGGTTTTTCTTGATAATGAATAGCCTATGTATCTTTCCTGGATCTTCTGTATACGGTGCTGCAATTGTTTTAAAATACTCAACCTCATTTTTTTTTAGTTCTTGATTGTCCAAACGTAATTCATCCATTTGTTGTTGTATTTTTTGCATTTGTATTTGGAGTAATTTGTTGTTGTCACGATATTGTTGAAAGTCTTGAAGGAAGTAACTTTCGATAATGTCATAGCACTTGTCGTAAAAATCATCTGATAACCAATTGGCGATGTCTAGTATTATCTTCTTGTAAACGTATGTACCTGATATGGTGTTATTGATCTTGCTGCCTGCTAGTTTGACTTCATATGATGCTTGTTTGAGACGGTCGGGAAGCCGACCGTTAATTTTTTTCTTGTAGTACTCCATTCGCCTCTTAGATCTAGTGTTTTCTAACCAATGCTTAAGTTCTTTTCCGCCAGCCTTACACATCTTGGTCGCATTGAAGTATCCTGTACTCTTATCTATAATCAACTTGAAATCACCGAAGATGCCATACCAATAGTTATCTTTGATCTGTTCATAGCAAATATCATTTAAACTAAGAGGACTATCCATAGTACCCATATTTATTATATAGAAAATCTTTATTTTTAACTTCATTTTCGTTACCAGCTAGTTTTACTGTGTAAGATGAGTTTCTGAAGTCCCTAGCTTCGGAGGAATTTTGAAGTGGTCTATATCTAGACCGCTTATTTTTCTGAAACAAACTTGTCTTCTGATGTTTTGTTTTGTGTCATGATGGTGTATTTTGCAACCGGAAAATCTTCCGTTCGGGGGTTTGTACCTTTAGATGTGAGAAAAATACTTAACAGATAGGGAGCTCCGATCGGTGCTACCAAAAATAACTAATTATCTTTTATGGCTATTATACCATAAAAGTTGTATGTTTGAAAGGGAGCCAGTGCTGGTGGCCCTCAGTTGTAACCAAATCTTCTTCTTATAAAAACGTCCGAAACTCATTACCTTTTACCTTTTTTACACCTATTCATCTTTTAACTCCAATCCTTTTAATTTTTCGATTACTTCATCATCTTGAATTTCTTCTATAACTTCTTTGATTGTGTTGAGTTCACACTTGAAAAATTCACCTATATATTTAAATTCATCTAATTGTTTATGCACAAGTGACTCTAACTTTTTGGCATCATTTGCCTTATACGTTTCTTCGTAATGAAATAGCTCGAAGTCAAGTCTAAACTCATTAAACTGACCTAGGCGTTGTTCAAGGTTTCTTGTATAACCCACTTTATATATATTCTTCTCTTGGTGCTGTTTGGTAGTTGCTATATAAACAAAACCTGACTTATCATTATCTTTTTTCAATTGAGACCATCTTTTTATTTCTTGGAACAAGTCTGGATGAACATATGTACCCCTGATTATAGTTATTCTTCCCCCACTAACCGCGTAATATATTTTTTGAGATTGATGCTCTTCTTCTGATCTTTTTATTATGGTTGTAGATTCTTTGTTTTCTAACCAATGTTTAAATCTTCTACCTCCGCTCTGACACAACTTAGTAGCATTGAAATATCCTGTACTCTTATCTATAATCAACTTGAAGTCACCATACAGACCATACCAATACTGATCCTTGATCTGCTCGTAACAAATATCATTTAAACTAAGAGAACTATCCATAGTACCCATATTTATTATATAGAAAATCATTATTTTTAACTTCATTTTCGTTACCAGCTAGTTTTACTGTGTAAGATGAGTTTCTGAAGTCCCTAGAATGCTAGGAACTTCGAAGTTTGTATAGCTGTATAAATATTGGCATTGTCAGAAAGTCGACCGAGGAAAAATTTACCAAATACCTTAATCATTCTCTTACTTCGTTTAATTTCTCACCATATCTGCTCCACTTAATTTTATGTAGAGCAACAGAGCAAAAAGGCTCCATTGCTCCCCCGAATTAGTTTTGCTAGCTTGGATGTAGGCTAGCTAATTGTTATCATAATATTCAAGTATTTTCTTACTTCTTACTAATCTTAAAGTCATCCCCACGAATTCGTTGTGATCACTTTATATTCGTTTGTATGTAACTTTGTCTTGGAGCGACCCCTCGTATATGAGGAGTCGCTTATTTTTTGATAATTTCCACAGCTAGAATTAGATACGTAAAGCAATCACTCATATATGGGAGTTGCTTATTTTTTGTGTTGTTAATTTTTGATAATTTCCACAGCTTGAATACAAGCGCTGGAAATATATGTTATGGGGGGTATCGTTCCGTTACTCCCTTATCTCGTTCAAACTATCCTTTTATGGCATAATAACCATAAAAGACAAACATTCATATTTACACTACAACATTACTCTTATCTATCCAACTATTATGCGAATCATCAAACCCTAGCCATTTGACATATACTTTATCACCTTTCTCAACACCTTTTCTACCAAGTATTCATCCTTATGTTTCGTCTTTAATAGCTCTGGTTCGTAAAATCTACCTTGCACATCCTCTTCTTCTAAATCTTTAATTCTATATGTAGGCGGATTAGATGGAATAACTTCGCTGATAACAAATACTTCTGTTGACCAATTAGGTGTATATCCTTTCTCAAATAACCCTTTCGACTTACTTATACGAACATGATCACCTAACTTGTATTTGGGCTTAACACGTTTATATTCTTTTTGATACACTTTCTCCAATATTGCTCGCTCATTCTTCTTATTAACTTCTATAGGTTTTAAACCAATTGTTCTATGAATTTGATGATTATACTCTTTAACTAGTGTTGGTAATATCTCTATCCATTTGTAGTTCCCTTGTGTTGTGAACCTTTTCCACATGTTCTGCTTAAGCGTTCTATTGAATCTTTCAACCACAGAAGCTTTCTTACCACTATAGGTTGAGTAGTGATTAATCTTATTTTCATCCATTAACTTCTTAAACTCTTTATTGTAAAACTCTTTACCTTGATCTGTTTGTAAGTTGCTAGGTTTTCTCGTTCTTAATATGGATTCGAATGCTTCTGTAACATTCTTTCCACTCTTATCTTTAACAGGAACAGCAAACGCATATTTCGAGAACACATCTATAATCGTTAGCAAATACTTATAACCTTTATTGATTTTGGAAACGCCTTTTAACACACCACTATCCATTTCTACAAGATCAGCTTGCCAAAGATCATCGATACCTTTTATAACCACACTTAATCTGTCAAAGTTTTTTCTAGATGGTTTGTGAATTTCTTCTATAATGTCTTCTCTAACACCTTTACCTTCTTCTAGTCAATCAGGCTTCCTAACGAATTGAGTTTTAGTAACACCACATACAGAACAAATACCTTTCTTTAGATATCTTCCATTCTTTGTTTGTTCAATTCTAATAGTATCTTTCTTCGTATCTGTCGATTTCTTACACTTAACACAATACATCCTGTTTATTATATAGAAAATCAATAATTATCGCTGTTTAAT
Source organism: Thermobia domestica (assembly GCF_964235325.1). Taxonomy (NCBI): domain Eukaryota; kingdom Metazoa; phylum Arthropoda; class Insecta; order Zygentoma; family Lepismatidae; genus Thermobia; species Thermobia domestica. The sequence continues at coordinate 189,695,868 of NC_137459.1, read as the reverse complement.
ATTATGTTATCAACATTTTCACCATCATCATCACTATCTTCGTCTTCTCTTTCTACATGCATAAGAAGCAATAGTAATTTACCATGTTTCAGATCAGAACCTTTAGATGGTCTAATTGCCAAATTATCATTTGTATTAAAGTGCAATGGAAAAGTTTCAACTAGAGAATCATTTAAATATAGATCTATATAATACGTATTGTAAGATGACTCTATATGCATTAACCTACCTTTATAAAGAAATTTGTATGTGATAGAGAGATTATGTATTAAAAAGAACGGAGTTTCAACATTTTCTGATATCAATCGACTATGAAGCTCTATAACATAACTCCGTTTAATGAAGTTAAGCTCTTCTTTCAACATAGCAATATCTTTTCTCACAACTGCATTATCTAACTCTGGTGTCATTTTAACATTACCAAAGATATCCATATTTATTATATAGCAAACGTCTTTAGGAAAGCTCTCTTTCTATGTATATCACAACAAACAATAATTGTCCTTCTTCCATAGCAGAATTTTTATTTGGTTTAATCGTAATTATATCGTTCTTCTTAAAGTCAAAAGGTATCTCTTTAATCAAAGTATCACCCAAATATATATCTAGAAAGTATTTATCCAAACTTAAGTCCATGTGCATTATTTTTCCATTATAGAGAAATTTGTAACCGTTAGAGAGATTAAATATTCTAAAGATTGGCTCCTTAACGTTTTTAGCTCTTAATCGATATAGTAGAGGCATGGTTTCTTTCTGCATAACCAGTTTAGTAGTATCCATCCTAATCTTTTGAAAATCTTCTTTCTTTATGTATGTGTCTTGCAACGTTTCTAATACATCTTCAAATCGTTTTCTATCGTTCTCTAATTGGACTTCTATTGATCTAAGTTGACTTACGCTAACAACATCATTTAAATTCTCCAACAATTTTATTTTTTCTTCACTAATATCAACATCACCTTTTCTATCTTTAACATTACCAAATATATCCATACTCATTTATTACACAGAAAATGCCCATCCTAGTTTTTCAAAACATTTCTTTAACATCTCTATTTGTCTAGGTGAGCGTTTAAAATCAATATCAACATGAACATCATGCTTTTTCAACAGATAGTGCAATACACATTTCAAGTTAATAAACAATGCTCTTTCCGGATACAGCTCCCTAAAGACCTCGTGTAAGTTTTCGAAGTCGTTTATAAGTGTTTCCTGCATATGTTGTAATTTTAATGGTTTTTGATCGGTAAGGTGATAGTGTATTAAATAGACATCGTCATAATATTTCGTGTATTTGTTTTTCTTTAGTACTTTTAGAACATCTTTTGTTGATATTAAATCTCTTGGTATATCTCTAAGTTCATCATTTAACACCTTGAGCACCTCTTCGGGAATAATTCTATCCTGTAAAGCTTGCAAACGAGATAGCTGTAACTTAAATCTTTTTATAGTATCATACCATGGTTTTCGTACGCAAGCAGCTTTCGTTTCTTCACAAGTACTGTAAACCCAGCCACTCTCTACAGAACAATCATCACAAATGTAACTACTCATACCTTTTGTTAATGACTTACTACCACAATAACTGCATTGTAATGGCCTAGAGCTATAACTCGACAACAAGTCCTTTAAGGTAATTATTGGACGTAACTTTCTCAACTCTTCTTCCGTGTACAAAACTTTTGGTATTAACCTTTTCCATAGATCAATAACATTGTATACGTTGTTTTTATCGTTTAAGTCTATCTCGCTAACATCCTGAAAATACTGATAAAAATTATATCTATCTAGCGCATCTAGTTCATCCTCATGCTTCTCAAAATAATCTAAAAATCTATTATGTATAGCTTCCATATTTATCTTAAAGCAAAACTTTTATGGATACAAACCATAAAAGCACTTAATCATTTTTAATCATATACATAACGTCGCTAAAAGAATACCCTTGATTTAGAAGATTTAAGACCTTAACACAAAGATGACCACATATAACTGAGTTAAAGTCTTGTATTCGTTCGTCATTGTAAAAGAAATTTTCGGTACCAAGATATTGTACCAGTTGTTTAGGAGGAACACCGCCATAAGAATCGAACACGTACTTTATGTTGTTATCTTTCCAATAGCATATCCAATGAGTACCAATGTTTTCTGATTTATCAAGGTTAACTACGCCACACTCATGTACATAAGGTTTTTGTGGAAGTTCATCACTCATAAATACACCTCTAAATCGTTTTATCTTTAGTTCTTTAGCCAACCTCTCTATATCGAAGTTGGTCAATGCTTTTAGTTTTTTGACTTCTTTGGTTTACCTGCCCCTTGCTTTTCTTCCATAGCCATATTGTGTCTTTTTTGTTCTTCAAGTTCTTGTTTGTTCTTCTTAGCATCAAGTACAGTTTTAGTAATCGCTGCTGCACCACCTGCTAATGAGCCAACTGCTCCTAAAGCTGCTAGAATGGCTGGAATTGTAAAGATAAAACCGCCAATATGCTCTTTCTTAATCTTTTTCATTTGTGCAGTAGTTAAAGTTAAATCCATTCCTTTACCTTCTTTAATTTTCTTAGCTTTATCGTTAAGTTGTTTCTTTGTTAATACATGATCAATATTTAAATCCTTTAGTTCGTTATAAGGAACACTAAACATACAACCTTTAATAGAACACATCTTCCTATTTATCTAAGAGAAAATCTTGGTTTGTAGAAGTACAGTTGTTGTTGCTCCACCAAAATCAATTAAGGAATCATTCTCATCTGTTATCCTTATCTCAAAATTGTCAACCTTGTCTTTGGATATAGGGAAAAATAATGGATAAGTAGGCTGGTAAATGATACTATGTTTGAACTCAGCATCTGTTTTGAATGATGCAATAATTCCTGTTTCTCTATGTGTGTATTCTGTATCTTTAACAAACATGCCATCTGCTATACTACAGTGAGCATTTATAGTATCAAACGGATGAAACTTTGGCAGCTTACTTCCAATATGTGTTTTGTTCTTTTCTAAAACTTCAAAAACATTAAACCCGAGGACAGTGCCTATACTCCCAATTGTAACATCATTACTATCAGTTTCAATTTTAACTCTATTTCTTAAATGATCTGATAATGTTATGTTGATGGATTGAGATTTTAAATATTCATTAAGACTGTTTAAGCTGTATTGTCCTTCTGGTATAAAAACTTGTCTATCACCATATGAGAAACTGTTTTTTTGTGTTGTTATGTTTGGTGTCAGATATGTACTGTAAAACCCAACTAGTCCTATGCTTAAGTAGTTGTTACTGTTGTCTAATTCGTAATGGAGTTTCTTCTTTAAAACAGAAGTATCACTCGTTAACTTGAATACCTTAGCCATTTATTATATAATAAATGAACGAGTTTGATTTACCTAGAGATATTCCAAGAGAGAAAGTAATCAAGTTAATAGAAGATGTCATTCGAAAGTTAGAATACAGTTTAAAGAAGAAAAAGAGAAAACTACGAATTGTTAAATATGCATACTACTCTTTGATCACGTTATCAGTTATTCTTTCTGCAACAACTGGGTTTATTAATATTTTTATACCTGTAACAATTTACTCGATATTGACAACGTCTCTTGCAACTGGAAGTGCTATAATAACAGGTTTGTCTTCGAAGTTAAACATAAGCAAAAGAAAAGACGAGTATAAAACCATTGTCACTTGTATTAACTCATTTAAAGAACAGTTAGAGATGATAATAACATTGAATGGCGAAATGGACAACGAATATATAAAAGATACGTTGCTTAAGATCAGAGAACAACTTAAAGATATAAGATCATAAAATTTGCCCCTCTGTATTCGGAGGTCCAAAAAGTCCAAGACTTCAACGTGTATATTTTTGGTAGCACCAATCGGAGCTCCCTATGGACACTCTTTCAAATGAACAACCTCACACAACTTTCATCAACGAACCGGGTCTGTACTAGTAACAAGACAAAAAACGGTGACCCGAATTTGGGTCATCGCTCTATGTATGAGGTCAAGGTGGAGACCATATAACAAAAAATATCAACAACAGTATTCGGCTTTAAGGGGTATCGAAAAGATACCCTTGCATCTTCAAACTGTTTGAAAGGGGGCCAGTGCTGGTGGCTCCCAACGTGGGGGCGGTGAATTGCCGCCCTTAACTTCTGAAAATTTTTTCTTATCTTCTTCGTCTACATGATCTTGGATGGTGTTTCTAGGTTGTGAATACTCTAAGACAAATAAGATCATAAAGGTGATGATTTTCTCTATAATAAATGAGTAAGAAAACTATTAATTGGGATGTAAAAGAGATGATAAAAGAAACAACAGCTAAGAAAAGAAATGGAGAGCTTATACCTGATGATGTTCGTTGTCTTATCGTAGGTTCGTCGGGGTGTGGTAAAACGTTTTTGCTATTTAACTTCTTATTACAGCCAGGTTGGTTAAACAATAATTACTTCTACATATATTCTAAAAGCATGAATCAGCCGAAGTATGAGCAGTTAAAAGATCGATTTGAAAAGGCAAAACTAGAGTTTAAGAAGCAAATAGCAACGTTCTTAAGCGATAATGATTCTATTGCACCTATTGATGAATGTGAAGAATACTCTGTTGTGTTTGACGATTACATTTTGGAGAAACAAGATACTGTTAGAAATTACTTTACAAGAGGTAGGCATAGACATTTAGACTGTTTCTATCTTGCACAAACATATTCAAAAGTACCTAAACAGCTTATAAGAGATAACGTCAACTTCCTATGTATATTCAGGCAAGATGATACTAATCTCAAACATGTGTATAATGAGTTTGTTGGAGGAGATATGTCTTATGATAAGTTTAAAGAGATATGTTCAAAATGTTGGCAAGAAGATTATGGTTTTATAGTAATCGATATGACAAGGAAGGTAAACAATGGTAAGTATAGGAACAAGATAAAACACTTCTTGAACGTTTGATGTTTATTGACGTTTGACGTTTTAACGTTTGACGTTCTTTGACGTTTATTGACGTTCTTTGACGTTTATTGACGTTCTTTGACGTTCATTGACGTTCGTTCGTTCGTTTGCTATACAATAAATGGATGAGAAAGAAATTGATAAGAATATTAAATTGAAGGAGTTCTTGATAAAGGGCTTCAAATCTTGGAAGAAAGAAAGAGCAGGTATATACGATAAATTTAAGACACAAGAGCAACCTGTAATTGATGCTATTCAAAACTTGGGAAGTGAGATCAAAGAAGTAGCAGAACAAAATAAAAATCTAATAACTGAACTTGTTCCTGTTGCGCATAAGACGGTCTCAATAGATCCTAGTCTACTAGAAACACCTAAAAAGACAGCTTATGATAGTTCTCCAAGTAGTAGTGATACGCCTATAACTGGAGAAATAAAACAAATGAGAAAACAAATTAAAGACAAAGTGGAAGGAGTAGAACCTTTAACAACAGCACAGTCATTTGGTAAGATTGCAACGAAATATTATAGTAAAAGAAATGACACTGTGTTTGGAATAAGAGCTGCAGAAGAAGATGGAAAAATAATAAACAAGATAGGAAATTTGGAACTTAAAGTGAATGGCGATGATTTGATAATTAATGGTAAAACTTATAAAGGAACAGAAGGTCTATGGGAATTGTTAACGATGAATACTAATAAAACCATTGAAGATTATGATGATGATGATTTTGAACAATACAAGGAAATAATAATAGACTCAGATGCTGCCTTCCAAAAATATAATCGAGATAAAAAGGTAGCATCTAGTAGAGGTTCAAAGTACATTAATATTATCAAGCCTATTTGGGATAATTATATTAAACCAATTTTACCCCCAACTCCTAAAAAGAACACGACACCTAAAAGGACTGGTGAAGGAATTAAACAATATACAGAGATACCTAAAGAATATATATGGGTGGATGATGTGAGAAAGTTAATTGATCGGTTAATAGTTATAGATGGAGAAGAAAAGGCTGGAAATGATAACTTTTACAATGAGAAAGTAGGTATAGTGAGTATGATTAATAATAAGCTTTCACAGTTTATTCCTAATGATCCAAAAGGTATAGGTTATTTGATTAAGATCTTAAACACATTACCACCACGATTCTGGAATGATGAGAAGCTTGGGAAAGGGTTAGTAAATGATTTGATTAATAAACTCCCATTTGAATTACATATTCCAGGTTTTAGATTTTGCGGGCCTGGGACTAAGCTTCAAGAAAGGTTAGAGAGAGGTGATGAAGGTATTAACCCATTAGATGAGGCTTCTAAAGAACACGATATATACTACAGAGACAATAAAGATACAGAGTCGAGACATATTGCAGATAAGGAACTGGAAACTAAAGCATGGAAAAGAGCATTTAGTAGTGATGCGCCAATTGGTGAACGATTAGCTGCTTTTGGGATTGGTACTGCTATGAATGCTAAGGTTAAGTTGGGATGGGGATTATAAGCTTCAGAAAATTTTTCCTCAGTCGACTTTACGACAATGCTAATATTTATATAGCTTGATGGTGTTTACCATAAAGCGCTGTTTCAAGATTTTCTTTATAATAAATGGATAGTGTTGAAAGCTACGAGTTACAGAGTTTTAAAGCTAACACAAGAACATTTAATAATTTGAATGAAGCTAACAAAGATATTGAGTTCGATTTCAACGTGGGGGACGGCTTTATACATCCACACAAAGCAGATTGTCATATGACTTTTGAAGTTGTTGGTGCATCAGCTGGAGGAACATTTGGTGCAAATGATACTATAAAACTTGTAGATAACTTCTTCCCATTCTTCTTTTCTCAAATTGAGGTTAGAAAGCATGGAGTTGTTATAGATAAGGTTGAGCTACCTGGAATTACATCTACAGCTGTCGGAACATTAAAGATTTCCAAGCCAGAAGTTGAATATTTAAAACAAGCAGGATTTGAAACAGATGATAAACTTGGTCTAAGAAAGGACTTTAGCGTTTTGTATCCATTAAGATTAATTCCAGGCTTCTTAAGTGATTATAAAGAGGTTATGTGGAAAGGTGGATTGAGAATAACATTTACAAAAGCTAACAACAATAACGATGTTTTGTACAAATGGACTGGATCAGGAGCAGCTCCTCATGATGGAAAAATAACAATAAAAAGTATGGAGATAAGAATGCCTATTGTTGAATACGAATCTAATTATGAAAACAAGTTAAAGTTGAGTATTAGCCCAGTCAATGAAGGTCAAAAAACATCAAAGTTCGGAAAAAATTTGGGTAAAGCTGATTTTCTCTCAAGTGATAGACCACTATCAGAGGAACATTTTCCCAAAAGTCCCCGTCCCTCCCCCTGGAGCTTCTCCCCCCACGCCCCCTCAAAGTTAAAAAATGGGTGTTTTAGAAAAAAAGCCATATCTTCAAAACTAATGGACATATTGACATGCTTCTTTTTTTCTCGTAATCTGTGAAATGTGTTCTACAATTTCGTATTCCTTAAAGTTTTTCATAAACCTAATGGTTTATTGGCAATTTTAACCTAAAGTGTAAAAAATGAAAAAAATCGCCCGCGCCATTTTGTTTTTCCTCTTATATTTCCTTAGTGAGTTGTGATATGGAAAAATGTTTCAAATAAATCTTAAAGAGCATAAAATTATCTTTCCAACGGTGTATATATTGTTGGGGTTACTCTTAAAATTAGCCATTTAGCGAGCTAAGTTTGAAGACGAACGGGCTCAAATTTTCGCCTCAAATATCATGGAGGAATAAAATGCATAACACTAAGTAGATGTGTTAAAACAGAAGTGGATGTAAAGCGAACTCCGTTGGGAACACTTAATCCTGAAACTATTCGTATTCTTTCCTATGCCAAAAAAAGTCACCGTAGTGGGCTCTCCAATACTTTTGTAGAAGATTTTAATGACTTGAAAGTTACCAGAGGAATTGAATGTCGAACGGTACACCCCATATTTCCAATGAATGTTTTGTGGATTGCAGGCGCAGATACGCAGCCTGGGTAGAATGGATTCATGACCTCCGTAATGAGTAGAAGAGAAGATTGTGAGGATACATATATATTAGGAATTCCCTTTATAAACATGGATCCTAGCAATCCATCAACAATTTTCTCTGCTCTCAGTTATGCTGCAGAACAATTTCAGAAGCAACGCCGTGCCTGTATTGTTACGTTCGATCAACCATTGTTTTTAAAGGCGGCTGAAATTGTAGCGTCAGCAAATCCCAACAGTGAAGTGTCAAAAATTATTCTGAGGCTAGGAGGATTTCATCTATTAATGGCTTTTATGGGTGCTATTGGCAAGATAATGGAGGGGAGTAGTTTGGAAGACCTATGGGCTACAGTTTACGGTAAACTGACTGTGAACCACATGGTGAATGGTCACGCAAACGCAAGAGCTGTCCGAGCATATAGCCTTACTGCTTGTGCGATTGTTAAAGTGATGAAGAGCAGTTTTCCTGAAATAAATGGCTCTCTTGCATATTTGGAAAATATTTCTAAAGATCTTCTTGAAAAGAGTTTTAATGAACAAGATGTTCTAGAAGAACCAGCTGTTAAAGAAGCTTTGAGCAAATTTAACGATTTCTTGCAGGAAATTAGAACTTTAAGCAGAACAATTAAGCTGTGGGTTAATCTCCTTAGGTGCATTGACCTTATAATGCTGTTTATCTTTGCAGAAAGATCAAGAAACTGGGATTTACATATGAATACAATAATTCAAATTCCCCCATATTTTCATGCTACCGGACATCTCCCCTATGCTAAATCCACCCACTTGTATGCACAAGAGATGTGCAAACTTGAATCAAAACTCACAAATCAAGAACTAGTCCTTTTTAAGGAGAAAGGATTCTTCACTATCAGGCGGAAAGGCAAGTACTGGTCAGGAACGTGGTCTGATATGTGCATAGAACAAGATTTGAGCGACCCATGAAATCTGTTGGAGGACTGGCACATGGCCGTGGCATTACTGACAATACTCTTTCAAAATGGGTACTTGGAACACCATTCTTTCTCAAAGTTCATGAGGCTGTAGAAGATTTTTTTCGGAACAGCAATGCAGTTTAGCGTACAGCACGTGTAACTACGAGAATCCAGAAACAAGAAAGACTTGTCAGACTTACAGAAGTTTACAGCTTGGTTACAAGAACACAATCCTTTTACAAAGTTGTCTGGTGAACTGGTCTCTTTGGTCACTGGGTTTATTTGTGACGATTCACTCTGTGATCAAGCATACGATGTCGGTTTGTCTACCATGAACAAAATTAAAAGTAAAAATTTCCAAGAACTCAAACTGCACAGAAAAGGTGAAGACACAGGCATCACAGAAGTCAGCAAGAGTAAGATCAAAAGAGGTCAATATCAATTCTCAACAGCTTTTTAATCGGATATTGTGTGCCTGTGATAGCGCCAGCAAATTAAAGACATATTTCGAATATGAATTGGCAGTACGCCCACCAGCTCTGTTTGACGAAGTTTCTCTTCGAAAAGGTACAAAATCATCCTTGATGAAAGTTTTTGAAGAAGGCTAGATGTAGAGGATGCAACATATATTGTAGACGAAGGGTTTCTTCTTCACCATCTGCCATGGCCAAAAAATTGTACCTTTGGAGCTGTCTTAGACAACTATTTTACACATGTTCTTAATAAATATGTTCAAAAATCTATCGTTGTTTTTGATGGTTACCCTAGTGAGCCTACCACGAAAAATGAAGAACAAAACAGGAGAGCGGCGAAAAAATCTTCACAAGACATAATTTTTTGTCAAAACAGTCTGTGCCACGGGAAAAGACGAGTTCTTAGGTAATAGAAACAATAAGAAGAGATTATCGTTGGCTCTGGGGTCTGAACTCGTGAAACGGGGATTGACTGTAATTACAGCAGAGGAAGACGCAATGTTGACATTGTAATGACAGCCATTCAACAGTTGAAAAACTGCTTCAAAAGTTATTGTTGTAGGATCTGATACTGACCTGGTAATCTTACTTACTGCTTTGTCTCCTGAGAAAGAAAGTGCTTCTGTTTACTTCTGTAAAGAGAAAGGTGGTGTGACTCCGAACACACGGTACTTAAGGATCGAAACATTGATTGAAAAGTTTGGAGATTGCCGGCAACTACTTTTGTTCTGTCATGCATTTACAGGATGTGACACGACATCGTGTTTTTATGGTATGGGCAAATTAAAAGTAATAGATATGCTCAAATCACCGGAACTTCAAAACTGGGCCAGAGTGTTTTTGGATATTTCAAAATCTAAAGGAGAAATATTATTTACAGGTGAAAAATTAGTTTTGGCTTTGTATGATTTGGGAAAATACTCAAATTTGAATGAAGCCCGATACCACAGATTTTTGTCTTTCACAAAGAAAAGTTCACTAAGATCTAACTTTGACCTGGCCAAATTACCTCCAACTTCTGAAGCGTGTAATGAACATTCGCTCAGAGTATTTTTGCAAGTACAGAAATGGTTAGGAAATAAACTTCCTGACACAGAATGGGGTTGGAGGATAGAACTAATTAAAGAAAACGGACGCTCCAAAAAGACATTGAAACCTATTCTCACATCCAACCCATTTGCACCAGACGAGCTTCTGTACATAATATCATGTTCGTGTAAGCAAGGATGTAGGCAATACTGTAAATGTAAAATAACTAAAATAGATTGCTCTGCAATGTGTGAGCACTGTATGGGCTGTCTTGCCTAAATTCACATTTCTATTCCGAGAAAGAACTTGTAGAATCATCATCCGAAAATTAAATAGTATACTGTATAGCTACGGAAGATTAAGTTGAAAATACTGTAGTAAGCATAGCGGACAGGTTCAAAATTAAGTAGTAAACATAATAAAAAATGTTATATAGATATAATTTCATAAGCTAATTGACTGAGGAGATCCAAGGCAAAAAATAGGGAAAGGAAGAGCAAACAAAATATTTCAAATTTTTATAGTTTATTTGTTTATCTAGAAATTATTAGATTTATAAAAAAAGTGAAAATAAAATAATTTTATCACTTTTTAAGAATAAAACAGAATGTGAAAATGATCAGTGTGTTGAATAGTGTTGGAGATAATACCTTTTGTCAGAAAACCTTATTTTTAAATTTGGAATGGTAATGGGGATGGAGTAAGGGTTAAAGCTTCACAGGGGAGGCAGGACTAAACAAAAATGCTTTTCTAACAATGCAGTGGGTTATTATTTGAAAAAAAAAAGCTTTGTTATTATTATTATTTTTTCTTTCGAAATGAAACATAGTGACTGATATTTGAGCCGAAAATTTGAGCCCGTTCGTCTTCAAACTTACCTCGCTACATGGCTAATTTTAAGAGTAACCCCAACAATATATACACCGTTGGAAAGATAATTTTATGCTCTTTAAGATTTATTTGAAACATTTTTCCATATCACAACTCACTAAGGAAATATAAGAGGAAAAACAAAATGGCGCGGGCGATTTTTTCATTTTTTACACTTTAGGTTAAAATTGCCAATAAACCATTAGGTTTATGAAAAACTTTAAGGAATACGAAATTGTAGAACACATTTCACAGATTACGAGAAAAAAAGAAGCATGTCAATATGTCCATTAGTTTTGAAGATATGGCCTTTTTCCTAAAACGACCATTTTTTAACTTTGAGGGGGCGTGGTGGGGAAAGCTCCAGGGGGAGGGGCGGGGACTTTTGGGAAAATGTTCCCCTCATAGTGGTCTATCACTTGGGAGAAAATCAGCTTTACCCAAATTTTTTCCTTGCAAAAACCTTTATTGACTGGGCTATATTCTTAAAGAACCAAAAATCATGTTTTCATTCCATACTTATCAATGTGTTCAGAAGACTGTTACAGGTTCTTTCTTGGAGTTTGATGTTATTACCCAATTTAATTCTAGACAATTTGATATGCCTGATTTCGTAGTTGTAATGTTCCAAACTGATAGAAGTGGTAAACAAACAGCAGATGCAAGTAAGTTTGATCATTGTAAGGTGAAGAATATCTATCTTAAGAATGGGAGGAATGAGGTATTTCCAAAAGAATCAAGAAACTTACATATTGCTAACAAGGATTATTTCAAGATGTACGAAGATTATACTGCATTTAAGAGAATAACGTGTGGCAACACCGAAATGTACTATGACCCTAAAGAGTTTATAGACAACAGACCAATGTATGTGATTAATTGTAGTAAGAGAAAGAATGTATCAGTAAATGAGAGAACAAACATAAAGATTGTTGTAGACTTTTCAGAAGGTGTGGCTGCTGATACTATATGTTATGCGATTTTAATTGGGCGAAAGAACTTTACACATGATCCCAAGAATGAAAAAGTAGTAGAAGAGTTTTAGTTAGTTAGCAAAATATCAACGGGCATAAGGGTATCGAAAAGATACCCTCAAACTGTTTTCATTAACGATTGTTTTATGGAAGTTTTTCCATCAAACGAAATTGATAAAAAATTATTAAATATTTTTTGGTGAAGATAAAAATTGAAGATTGATTTTCTATATAATAAATACGATGGCAAAACACGTTGATTTTTTAAACAAGCTTGGAAGTCTTGAACAAAAAGAGGTTATTGGATTAAGAGAATTAGAATTAAATACAGAATATAAGATTGTGAAAATGGAAAACATTAAAACTAAGTTTGGGAAGAGCATATTAGCCGAATGTGAGAAGTTCAAGGTTTTTCTCCCACCTAGATTTACAAAACACTTAACAGATAAAATGATTGATGAGATCGTTAAAGATGGAATAAAAATCAAATACACTGGTCTAAAAGGTAACTATCCAACTGTTGAGTTCTGTATGTAAATCCAAAAATGAACGAAAATGAACAAAAATATGTTGTCAGAAGTAAAAAATGGAGTGTTTAGAAATGGATCCCCAAAAGAAGTTTATTCTTACTAATAACTTCAATGTAATTGTGAAAAATGTGCAAACCGAAGTTCAAGTAGTTTTTGATATTAACGGTTCTCTATTCAGCTTGAATTACGATCAGTGGACAGAGTTCAAGAAGTCATTGTTTCCTATAGAGAACGAAGTTAACAGAAGATTCCATTATCAGTATCCGAACTTGTAATTTTAAGTATTTTCTAAGTGTTTTATGGTAATAAAGCCATAAAACTGAGATCTTTGGATATACACAATGCATAAGGAGAAGCAGTACTTTTGAATGTCATTCGAATTTTAAATATCCATACATAAATAAGAGATTTATTTGAGTTTTTTGTAATTATATCCTCAGAGTTATGCAATTTATAAGACATTCGATAGATAGGAAATTTATTTCTCTGTCGAATGTCGTTTGAATTTTGAAAATCGGTTAATAAACAACGGAGATATAACAAATTTGGAATAGTATCCTTAGAGGTATGCAACCCACAATACATTCAGAGGATGGAAAATTTATTTCTCTGTCGAATGTCGTTTGAATTTTGAAAATCGGTTAATAAACAACGGAGATATAACAAATTTGGAATAGCATCCTTAGAGGTATGCAACCCACAATACATTCAAAAGATGGCAAATTTATTTCTCTGTCGAATGTCGTTTGAATTTTGAAAATCGGTTAATTAGGGGCCGAGGTATTAAATAATAACGTTATTTGGAGGTAAAACTATCAGTGTTGCCAACTCATTTTTAACAATTATCATATTTATTACTAATGGGGTGAATTCATCCCTATATGTTTTAAAGCGATATCTTGAAAAATTAAAATCCTGGAACGTTCCGAAAAAATATATGGAGTTGGATACACTGCATGGTAAAAAGCCATCTAGTGAGGACAGCTTGTACAATTTGTGAGTTATGAATTTCTTTCTTTTATTTGAGGAAATCATGTTGAGCTACCAGCTAGATGGCTATGATCAAGAAGTTACTCACCTACTCAATAGATGGTGTCTCATATCATGTAGTTTATCACTGAGTGTTGATGGGAAGGAAGGAGAGAAAGAAACTCGAGAGATATTTTTTGTGAATTCAGTGACGTAATCTAACAGCTATTATACAACGTCATCAGTACAGCTCCCTCTGGTGAAAACAAAAAGAGTGCTTGAATGTGTATATATGACGTTGTCTAACAGGCATTATACTACGTCATCGGTACAGCGCCTCCTGCCCGCTGCTAGCTAAAAGTACTGTTGAAGGAAGACCGGCTAATGCGTATATATGTATGTTGGCGTGAGAAGAAGGGAAAGCGAGAGACTGTAAAACTCTTTGCTTCTCTGAACTAAAACTGGTTTTGTAAACTGAATATATGTATGCGCGTCTGATGTAGCCAACGAATCGACATACTTAACTTTAACTTATCATCATTCAGCCATCTGTGGGCCGATTTCGATCAAACAAAAACTATTTTTTCAAACAAAGACAGCGCTATAAGTTGGAAGTTTTAGATGTAAGTTTTTATGATTTTAAATGTCATAAAAGCATATTCAGTCTCACTTGGGGGTATCCTTCTGTGTTAAAGTTCAATGGTCAGTGGCGGCTTCATAAATTTTTGGGGCAGTTAGGGGGTAGAGGGGCAAAGTGGGGCAAAACATACATATCTCCCCTACTAGTGGTTTTGGGGCATTTTTAGATGGTGACTTAGAACCATTTTAATATACATGGAAAACAGTGGCCAATAACCCTCTCAGGAAACGCAATTTTCAGATAAGAAAATCTAAGGTTACCAGGACTGAATATTTTACTTGGAGTATATTTTACTTATGTCATAGGTATGCAATAATACATAGTCACTCTGAATATTTAAATAAACTACTGTCAGCCCTCCGTAACTTTCCCGGTTTGAACAATGACGCATGAATTATTCTGAGAGACCAGTCTCTTGACTTTCAGTGCGCATTTATACCTCAAATAAGCAAAAGTGCGCGCCAAAAACCTTATCACACAATTGAGATAGTATAACGATCATTTAATTACTATGCATTGAGAATTCGAAACACCATAATTTGAAGAAGTAAATTGTATTTCAAGGAACATTATACATTGTGGAAGAATTGTCGTCTATAACATCATTGATTTCTAAACCATTACAAACAGGGGTAAAAGTGTATCTGAAAAGGTAGGGGGTCGGATGACGTCACGCCGTCCCTCATGCCTATCTTTGTCCATTTTAATGTTTTAGAAAGCGGGAGGACGCCACAGATATTTTCTAGAAGCGGGGGACAACGTCTTCCAGCGTTCCCCATCACTTTTACCCCCTGATTACAAGAAGATAACTAAGTGGAAGCTGCTGTTTCTCTTTTTCCTCATTGGAAAATAGTATGAACAAGTGCGAAAAGTGAAATCGTGGACTATTATAAGTGAATCAGAATAGAAAGGGGATATCATAGAAAGTCGTTAAATATTTATTATTATTATTATTATTATTATTATTATTATTATTATTATTATTATTATTATTATTATTATTATTTTGATGTTCGTGAGCTATACGCTTATGGAAACTTTCGTGTGTCGTGTTGTCATTTTCTTTAATTGAAACTACTAATAAATCTTTGTTGTCCAGGTAATGTATTTTTCCTTTCGTAAATTCTCGATGTTCTGAACCACGGATAGCCACAATTATAGGTCGTCCTCTAGAGACTCATCCTAGAAACAGTTTATAATCTTAACGGTCAGAATTAATGTCACCCGAAACATGAACTAGAAACAATTTTAATATTAATCGGTTAGAGCACAAAAGTGATTACACTTTCTCCTCGAACTCGAAAATGACTGAGAGGCTGAGATGAAGTCTGCACTATGGTTACTGAGGATGGAGCTGTCCCTAAGAAGACATAGGACGATTATGGCGGCCATCTTGAATCAACCTGAAAATTTTCACATGGTAAATGGTCAATGATATGTCTTTTGACGTTAGAGCGTCGCCAAAAGTATGAATCGGATATTGCTTTTCACCTAATTTTATTCTCATCAGAGTGATTCATATGTCACTGTGGAGGCGAGTTGATATTTTCTTGTTCGTAGCAGTTCTCGATGTTCACTGCCTAACTTGTGCGCAGAACATGTTTCCCTATATTGCTTTGAATTTTATTCACAGTACTGAGTGTTCTGGGTGCGTACATCAAACTCGGTCACAATGACTCGAGTACTACGTTCACCACCAGTGGAGCACGCAAAATTGATTTTCCAAGTTTTTACCCCCCGTTTTCAACAAGATATGAAAAATTAACATTTACATATTGACATGTGTATGAAAAACAGTGTATCCTGAAACGATATGAGTTTATATGCTTCGACCCGCTCTTGACGATATTTTATGTTCACCATTGTCTAAAAGAATGTAATGTGACACTGAAGGGTTAATGGCACTTTGGTTCATCTGAAACGACGAACCCATCGATATCCTCATCTTTCACAGTGATGTGTGAACCACTCTTACGGAAATATAAAGCTAATAAACATCGATATTGTATTCGTTGTCTCGATGATTTTCAACAAACAACATATCACGTGATTTGGCCTTAAATGGCATACATAAAGTGATCCTCCATCCCATTTGAAAAAAAAATCAGTCTGAATTCTAAACTGCCGCCACGATGATCTGTGTCCTTTTAGGTAGAGCCCTACCTGCAACAGCAATAGTACAAATTTCATCGCAATCCCTGCAGTCTTTCCAACTTAAAAGGGTTTATCCAAACTTTACTATATGTGCATCACGAGCATTTCCACGAGGCAGCAAAGACTGACATAAAGTACGTAAAATTGAAATATATGAAAAATAAACAAGAAATCAGGCAAAAGTTGAAATCTTGGGTCTTATTTCGTATTTTGCGAGTATGATAGCACGAGAAATTTCTCTTTACAAATAATACAACAATGACCAACTTTAAAAATGATACTGGAATTATTGTAAGTGGGTGCCCTTTCATTCCACAAGTTGAGAAGTTAACATGAGGCGATAACTAACTTCATTTATTCTTGTTTAGAATTCGCCGTGTCGGCGAGAATTTGATGCGATATATTTGATGTGGCATTATTCGCGTAAACTTTTCGTTATTTCATTTTGTATCGAATGAATGAACAAATACTTTGGCTTATGTTACTGAAGAAAACACGTAATTGACGCTATGACTTCTTAATAAAAGTTTATTATTGTTATTCAGTGATTTTTTGTTCTCATTAAGACTAGCGGAGGGTTGTATAAAACGGGGACGGCGGTTCAAACAGGGACATGATGTTTTTACGTGATTGACGCTGCTTACATTATTGTTCAAGACACCGATTACACCATTTTGTGAAGGAATAAAAACATCACTGTACATTTAGTGTGGATGAGTATTGCTTTGAAGTTTTTGGCGAAATATTTTTCGATGTGTCGCCTTTCTACTATTTGTTTTACTCCCTGATTACATGTAGAAATAAATTTGGTAAATACACTAATGTGTTCATTAGATTTAAGCTATTGTTTACACGTTTCGGTCATTGGGTTATATAACCTATGAGCATAGGGAAGCCATGTTTTTTCCATGTATGTCACATTCTGCCAAAACGGGAACATAGAAGGTTGTTCAAATTGGGGACGTCCCCATTTCCGACGACATGTAACATACAATTTACTTGTAGTTCGTGTATTACAGTCCACTTGAGGCTGCGTATTGCAGTCCAGCACACACTAACACTCGAAGAAAGTCTTTTTGGCCTGACACTATCCGATTTACGATCTCTTGCGTTCGAGTTAACTGAAGCGAACCGTAGTTCCCACTCGTTTAACAGGGACAAGAAGATTGCTGGAAAACACTGGCTTTATAGTTTTCTCTGAGACACCCTAACCTTTCTTCGCGTGATCTTGAGAAGACATCTATGGTTAGGGCAAAAGTATTAAATCGCGAGACTGTCAAAAAGTTTTTGATCTATTTTAGTCTTTTTTATGAACAATATCTTTTCTCTCCGAATTATATTTATAATGTTAACGAGATAGGCTTCTTGATGGTACCCAATAAGCCATCTAAAGTGCTTGCGCTCTTTGTAAAAAAAATAAATAAATAAAAATAAAAATTAAAAAATAGGTGCTTTGACAATCTAAAAAAAGAGGTTTTAGTGACTACAAAAATATGTATAAACGCGACTGGTACTTTTGTGCCTGCCATGTTTGTTTTCCAAAGGAAAAAGGAAAATCATATGTTGATGGATGACGCACCTCTCGGTTTATTTGTTGTGTATCACGAGAGTGTCTGGATAAATAAGGAAATTTTTTGGTTTGGTTTAATAAATATTTAGAGTTCGCAAATCCTACTTCTGAGAAACCTGTGCTACTTCTATTTGACTGTCACAATTAACATGTCAAGAGCTTATAACTGATCAAATCTAGCAAATAAAAGGAATGTAATTTTGTTCTGCTTTCCACTACACATCCCACAGATTACAACCTCTGGATGTTAGTTTCATGGCACCTCTAAGTAACTACTGTTCTGGAGAAGTAAGGAAATGATTGATAAATCATCCTGGCCGGAAAGTAACCATTTATCAAGTCGGGAAAATTCTTCAATGTAGCTTTTGTAAAGCAGCTTCAGTGCAAACGGCAGTAAATTGCTTTAAGAAAACTGGAATATACCCCTTAAACAGATATGCATTTACCAGGGGTGCCCACAAGGGGGGCTATGACGCAAACTGCGTCATTGAAATATTGTGGGGGTGGTGGTTAAAAATCCATATAAATATGTTTGATGGGGGGGGGGGTAAAATTAATCGAAAAGAAGATTTTTTCATGGAAGAACACCTACGGATAGACAATTGGGGGAGGTGCGTCATGGACATAAGGGGGGGTGGGCACCACTGCATTTACTGATCACTTATTCACTTTATCTGAGAAGACCTAAAGAACATGCGGATCGACAACAACTACTGAGCTTTCCCAACTTTTTAATTCTGTGCCCATTTGTATCCTGCCACCAGCTGCAGAACTATCTCAACACTCCACGTATGTGGCTGCCACTTCTCCGACATAAAAATGTTATACCTTCTCAACCTTCAATATCTGGGATTAATTGGGATCCGGTGGAAAGTTTTTCAAGTTTTCGCATTTCATCAAAATCGCTCATACCTTCAACTAAAGAGCTGAACAGAGTTAAGAAACAAAAATAATAAAAGAAAGGGTAATATGGTAGTTCTCACTTCCTCACCATACAAAGTTGAATTAGAAGCAGAAGAAAAACAAAAGGAAGAAAATAAGAAAAATCTACAGAAAGTTTGCTAAATAACGCTAATCCTAGGATCTACTAGAAAGAACAAAAAGTGAGCAAGCGTATTGGAATGAAAAGTGAGATCTTGTCTGATAAGGGTTATACTCATAGAGATTCGAAATCAAAGAAAATTAAACTGAAGACGGAAACAATACTATTTTCATAGTCGGAAGAGGAAGAGAATTCTGATGTGGCTTGTTTTTTTTTTTTTTTTTTTTTTTTTTTTGCAACGGACTCTAGTCATTCAAAAGGAAAAGAAGGGTGGATTAGGTGTTCTGGCTGCAATGGGTGGGCACACGATGTTTGTTCTAACGTGGACGAAAAGGATGATATATCTGTTTGTGACTTTTGTTGCACGTAAAGTTTAAATTGTTGATTACTAGACAAAAGTATTTTATTTCTAATTAGATTTATTTAGTACGAAAATCTCATTTTTATTTCTTTTTTGATTATATAAACAAGATATTTGCAAACTAGATACTTGTAAACTAGATACGTGTATAAGATATAAACAAATTGAAAACAAGGTGTAAAAAGTTTTAAGCAAGATATTTGTAAGTTTTGAAAGTATTTGGTAAGTTTTTAAAGGCAACCCCATTTTACCCGACTAGTAGTATAAAACGGGGACTTTCTCCCTTTTTCAGTTTCCCTTATATTTTTTGTTAAAATAAACGTTCTTATGGTAACAAAAAGCCTGTTTCATGGTAGCCAACATTCCAGTGAGTGTTTTGATTTACATCTAGCAATTTTATCATTGATAGTTTTGGTTTTATATACTAAAATATATAAGGGTCCCCATTTTGCACAACTTTCCCCTACTAAAATTTTGATGGAGTAACCTACTTAAAATCACCGCTTTTAAGATGTTCTTTCTAGGGTAAGATGAATGCTAAACAATGCTATTGCACCAGGCGCCAAACTGCCTAGGACCAGCCCTGTATACAGTATATAAATACGTGGAAAGGTGAAGAGTGCATCTAAGCTAATTTTAGGTCCATGAGCACAAGGGCATTGCTTACGATTATAACAACACAAAATTCAAAGTATATATTATTTAACAAATACAATTGTATTGGGAAGTCTAATCGGAAGTGTAATTTATTCTTTTACTACACAAATCACAAACTTGGAAGTAACTCGTACCTATGCTATCAATTCAAGCTAAACAAAAATAATTTAAATGAATTCTTGTTGGTATGATGCTATTAATGAAAATAATTTTCCATTCGTTTCGAAGTTAATCTGTACTTTCAGCAATTAGACTACGTGGGACTTAAACAATATATAGTGCTTGCTCGGAGACAACATACCTGAGTTCAACACTCAGAAAGTAAGCAGAGACGTGCCTCCTCATTTAAGCTCCTGTCGTTTAAGGAGGGCACGGTTCAAGATAAAACTTTCCTATACTATATGATACAACAGAACATGAATGTGTAAATGAAGCATGCACAGTAAAAAAAATGTATTGAAACAACACAAAAGACTACTACTTTAGCGTGTTACTTGTGTGTCAATTCAACACCAAAACATCGCCTTCAGAGAATATCAGAAATACCTTGTTATTGGCTGTGACTATTTGCATCGTTTTTTATTGTCTGGTATGAGTAAAGCTTTGCGAAATATATTTTGCATTTATGGGAAGTGACTGATAACATTCTATGTTTTCTTTAATCGGTACAATAATATTATTCTAAACCTGTGAATCATCTAACAACAGTTACACAGATAACAGTTCTTCCATCTATGTCCTTTATCTTTCTTGTGTCTTTCTACTATGAACAGAAGATGGCAGAACTTTTGTCTATGTAACTATTGTCAGACGATTCACATGTTTACAACAATATTATTGTGATCGATCACAGAAAACAGAACATTATTCGTTGCTTGACATAAGTGCCAAATATATTTCGCAAAGCTTAGCTTATATTAAACGATACATACCAATGCAAATCATGAGCGTCGCCAGAAACTTTCGCAGGGGGGAGTCAAGAACAAACTCTAATAATACACACACACACATATATATATTAAAGAAAATCACAATATTATAATTAGGAAGTCATGCAAGTACATATACTATGTTGACTTTAGAAGAACTTTCCGAAGATAGAATCGTATGTTCCCTCCTTAATACTTCATAATAATTCCTGTTTTCAACATCTCAAACGTAGAAAGAATCAAGGAGAGAGAGAGAGAGAGAAAGATGCATGTTCGTGACTATGTTGCTACCGTGCGTGCCTTTGGTGTGGGAGATTCGAGTTAGATTCCCGGTAGAAGTTGAGCTCATGAAGTTTGCATTCCATATGAAGCTTTAGCTCCACATCTCACCCTCGGGGTTGTAAAGGACACTAAACTCAGAATAAACCAACGCAAAAAGAGAAAACTTTATAACAGTAATGTGTTTCTTGATGTTTATTTATCAGTCCTTTGCGAAGTCATGCAACAACGAGACTGCTCTCGGGATCTCGACAAATACAAGAAAATATTTTTTGTGCATGAAAATCAGAACCTAACCATTTCACATAAATAGAAATTAAAAAAAAAATAACATGCAAAAATGTATTTACGAAAATATTACGGTTTTACTTACCAAACAGGAAAAGAGCAGATTTTATAAGATAAAATCGTCGTCATCTTCGTGTTTGTAAATAACTAAGCCACCAGGCAGAATTTGATTGTCTTGCTTCATAAAGTTCACACAAAATGCACAAAATCTTTCTTCCGCACCCATTTTACAGAACGCAGAACAATCAAATTATATTTATTTAAAAAAGCGAACACACAATATACAGGAAAGTGCACATAAAAAATCTATATATATAGATAAGCATTATTACCTGTCACATAGGTCTACTTCTTGCACAAGAATTGCATACGCCTTGGTTCTTTCCCAAAAGCATCCAACACGTCTGATATGAATTGTGTTTTATTTTTATTTATAAGTTCCCGATGGAGACTCATCATACACAATCCTGTCAATCTTTCTTCAGAGATAGTTGACCTTAACCCCGTTCTCACACGTCTTAGGGTGCTAAAACTTCTCTCAACACTACACGTTGTAACGGGGAGGGTAACCATTACTTGTATTCCTTGCTTTATTGCCGGATAAAATGTGGCGTGATCCATCAAATCAAAAAGAGAGAGTTTCTCTAAACTGTCTGCATGTAGATTTCTGTGTTTCCATAAATCGTACCAGCATTCAGCTTGAGGAAGGAAATTGTCAAATTCATAAATTTCATTTATTTCATCCATCATCTTCATGAATTGTAGGTTAGAGGTGTTTTTTTATTTCACGGGGATGCAGTGTGAAGAGTGAAAAGCCTGGACTATGTTCTTCCGAAAATCTATTATTTAGCGACTGTAACAAAGAATCTATATACGGTATAAATATGGTTCGCCGATAATATTCTTCCACATTTGTGTATGGAGGATTAGCACGATGGACTTTTCGAGATGCAAGTCTGGGAACTGACAGCTGAATATTCAGTTCATCAGCAACACGAATACACTTTTCGAAGATCGAATGAAATGTAATTTCAGCTGTATCTCTCTGTTCTTTGAACATACAAATCAACCCCGAAATGTTTGATTTTGCCGCCATTAAGTTCAACTGAACTCCTTACAAAATTTGTGCTACTGGCTCAAGGTACGAGGAATATTGACTGATAACTGACAAAGAAACAATAAAGGCTCTTGTTGTTCCTGCACAAAAAAGACGATAAGCATTGCTTCTAGTTTCAGAAACTGTAGAATTTATTGACAGTTCTTCTAACGCACACTATTTCTATGAAATGTTCAGAAAATTTTCTGACGCTGCTGTATTTGGAAGTCCAGTGGGTTTCAGAAAGAAGTGGGATATTTGGAATATTTTTTCTTCTTAATGGGCTCTCGCGAAAGAAAATTGTGATTTCTTTGATAGTATCCACTGTGTTTCGTATGTAAGAAACGGAACATAGCTTATTAACGACAAGATTAAGCTTGTGTGGTGCACAATGGTAAAAAAAAAAACACTTTTGAGAATTGTCGTCTGATAATGCTTTGTACATCGTTACTACATCCAGCCATGGTGGAACAACCATCGAAACCCTGCCCTACAAATTCAAACTGAGATAATCCACGTTCTTCCAATGCTTTTAGAATTATTTTAGCAATATATGCGGCGCTTAACTCTCCCAATGGAATGAAACCTACGAAATCTTCTCACATCTGATTTTCAACAGTGTCATAAAACCGAATACCTAGAGACAATTGTTCTACACCCACAATATCAGCTGTATCATCTGCAAGCACATTATAATAGTGGGAAGAAACAATTTTAGGCTTTATATACTTTTCATATAAAGTGTTGCCTGCAACTGATATCAATTCATTTTGAGTCTGCACAGATAAGAATTTTGCATTTTGAGCAGCGGTTTCAAGATGTTGCTTTAATGCTATATCTCCTGAATCTACTTTAAATTGGAGAAGATCGTAGAAATTGCCAGATTTAGCATTCTTTCCTCGTAAAGACAAATCATGTGTCGCACAAAAGACATTGTCTCAATGATTGATGACAGTTTTTTTTTTCGGTTTTCCTCAACTTGCTTCCGAGCCGCTTCATCAATTTTCAAATCAACGGGCAAACTTTTCGTAGACATAACATTCGAAAATAACTGAGCACGTTCTGTGGACGACCGATGCGATTCAGATTGTTCGTGTTGTCAATCAGATGCAAAAAATCATTGTATTTTCTAAACGGTGTTAGTATAAAAGACCCTTGCAATTCTCTTTCTACCGGAGATCGAAAAAGAATGCACTGCTTGCACAATCCCCCTCGCAACTTTCTAGAATATGCTAGCCACGGAAATTCAACAAACCACTTATACAAAAAGGGGCGTTTTTCTCGCATAACATCTTGTTTAAAATCGTATGTTTCGGTCGCGTGCCACGGCGACATCAATATTTCATATCAACCAGTGTCCGACAAACTTGATTGCAAATTTAAGTCTGCATAATTGTCAATGTCTTTTGAGTCACAGGACGTCTCCTCACCTAATAAAGTTGCACAAGGGGACATTTGGGGAGAAGGCACGCTAACGATATTGCCCTCCGGCAACTCTTTATCTTCACTCAGATTTTCAACACATAGAATATCACGTTGGGTGTTTTCCAATCTTGAGGACACATGCTGTTTTAGAAAAACGTCGAGTTTCATTTGCTTATGCTTACGCATGATTAATTTTTAAAAAGCAATTCTTTCTAATTCACTCACCTACACATGAGATATTAAATAAATTATAAACTAAGGGGAAAACACCCACTAAACTCTGAAAGAGGCCAGAGATCGAAAACCACACACATTTATCACTTTCCGACACTCCCGAGCAACTTTGAAGTTTTGAAAACGAAAACCGCCTATATGACACACCAGAAACACGGATTTCCAATAACTGCGCACAACCAACTATGCAAAACTAAACATTTCTCTTCTTGAAAGGGGTCAATCTCCATCCTCCCCGCTAAAAATAACATTGTATATACTTTTAAACCGCGGGGTCTCATAGGGGAAAAAAAAAACTCAATTTCTTTCTGCTCAGAACGCTACTAAGAACAAGGAAGACGATGTTTGACAGCATTAGAATCATTGTCCCTGCTGCTCCATTTGCAGTTTTGTCTTCTCGACCCTCTATGTAATCCATCAAGATTCTTGGTTTAAAAGGAGGCGGGGTCATTCAGGATCACCTTGCTACAGCCAGAGGGCAAACAGGTGCACAGGAGTCGGTGACATTATTGCCTTCACAAACAGAATTCTTGGGTTATTTTTAACATCAATATGTGTTAAATGTTCATACTTTTCCGATTGTTGCAAAGGTCAGACAAATGAGTCAGAGAAACACTTTTATTCTGCTTTACAAAGGAAACCACTGCAGAAGTATTAAAAGATGTGGCTCTTCATTTTCTATGGGAACGATTGAGGATAACTTGCTTGATTCTTTCAACGTTTGAGATTTTGAAAACGAATTATCGTGAAGTGCTACGGAGGGAACATACGATCCTGTCTACGGAAACTCCTTCTAATTTCAATATATATATATATACTTGACTACTTCAAGATCAAGGTAATATTAACTAGATTTCCAGGGGGGTCGACCGTCCCTTTCGACCACCCCTGCCGACGCCCATGATGCAAATTCTCCCAGGTAGTAATGATTTATTTCTGATATGCTCGGAAGGCGATGTGCTTGGTGTTGAATTAACACACAAGTAACACGCTAAAGTGGTAGTAATTTGGGTTGTTTCAACACCTCATTTTTTACATTGTGGAATATATTCACCTAATCCTGAAAACAACACAGACAGACATTTCTTAAAAGAAGTAAAAATGCAATATGGGCCCATTTCAATAAATTACTTCTAATTAGAACCGCCAGAAAAAGCATATATTACTTAAGGCTTTAAGATGTATCAGATACTGTCATCTCAATTAAACTTGTCACATATGGAGTGTACCCACCACGCCACTTCCAAAAGAACTGAAAATAATATAAAATACAGTTCTATCATCCAAGCATAAATGCAATCTGGGCTCTACTTGGGTAAAACGCCTCTCAAGAACCCTAAAAGTGATAAAAAAAATGGTTTATTAAGGTCTTAACTTAAATTGTAGGGAGGACCAAATTTCACATTTTAATTGGGAGCTCAATTACATATTTTTCTAAGCGGGCCCAAATATTAATGGTTGCTCCTTCAGAAAAAAAAAATCAAGTTATGGACCAGAAAGTACACATTCTAATCCCTTGGGTACCACGGCCTTCTTAGTTTAGAACATAAGCTTGTGAAATTTAAAACTGTCTTTAATCTGTTTGCGTAAATCTGCACTTAAGATGTTGATAAAATAAAATACAGTGAAACCTGTCTATGTTGGCCACCACTGGTTCCATTGAAAAGTGGCCAACTTAGACAGGTGGCAAACTTATAGAAAATAAGTGTGATTGGTGTATTTTTAGAATAGGATTTCTAGTATTATTTGATTGTAAAATTTTAATAAGCAATACCACGACAGCTACTTTTAAATAATGTATATATAGCAATAATGTATCATAACAATACACAGTACTAGAAAAAATACTGCAGTATATTTAATATATGTACCTTTTACTTCCTGAAAACTAGTCTGGTACATTGAATTATTCGGATGGAAAACACAATCACACAAACAACCATAAAATCGAAACATATGTACGCAGTTTATTGAAATTGGTATTGTAGCACACTGAGTTATTCAGATTGAAAACAAGAAAAGCAAAATTATAAATTCAATAATTAATATGCAGTTTATATGATTTTTTCGGCAGTGACAAATATTATCTGTAGATACCTTTCGAAAAGTAGCAAATCAGTTATTAATAACAAATTTGTTCATGGTGGTTCATTCTAGACGTATGTCTTTTATTCTTTTTTACGCATATGCACATTCTAATTTTGTAGTAACTACCTCTTGTTAATGACCTACAAGTGTTTCCCTTGGAGCGAAAGACGTTTTGAGAAAATCCTAAGGGAATTCATATCTCAAAACCCCCGCTACCTTTTGACAAGCAGTCAGGTGCCAATAAATGACAATTGAGATGGTTAGCTTTAGAATTTTCCGGAATTACTAAAGCTCCCCACTGAGGAAAGAAGCCGATATAGCTAATGGTTTTACCACAACAGGCAGAGTAAACAAATACGTACAACCATTTCCTGAATTCCTGTACGTGATTTTTCTTATTCTCATCTTCCTTTACCACCCTTTCGTCAGGGTAGTGTTCTGACCATTGACCTCCAAGAACAAATCGTGGAAATCTTTCAAGGATGCTACTTTATAACATCCTTGAAATCTATGCATATGTGTCTCCAGTAACAAATATAGAACATTTGGTTCTCATACGGGAATACGAAAGAGTTAAGAAAAATAACAAAACGTATTCGCGTGGCCAAGATAGACAGGTAAATTTATCATTGTCAACATAGGATAAACATTGCTTCAATGCGGCCAACTTCCAAGATAGACAGGTGGCCAACTTACAGAGTAATAAGTAACGAATATCTTATGGGAAAATGCAGGTTCCAGACGAACCAGACCAAGATAAGCAGGTGGCCAACTTAGAGAGGTGGCCAAGTTGACAGGTTTTACTGTAATAAATGTGCTTCGCTCAGTGGCGTACGCAAGGGAATTTAGGGTTTACCAACTCCTTCAGTAAGATATTACATATATATATCGGGTGTTGCAAAATAAGTGTTACAACTCTTGGGAGGTGAATCCTGCCACTGAGACAAGAAAAATAGTTCTCTTCAACTTTCGGCTATCGGACATAGTTTCAGATCTACAAGGTGCCGAAAGCGTGGGAAAATGACTTTCGGACGTCAATAGTTCGGAAACTATCCAACGTAAAGAGGGCGGGTAAAAAATTCACTGAAGAAGTCATACCTACTGTATTGAATTTTGCATGTTTCACAATCCTACCATGCACGCGCAAGGGATTCCCCAAAGGAACGTAGGGAGTCCCGGATAATCTTTAAATGAAACTTGGTTTAAATGGATATGAATTGATAGGGTTTCTACCAGGTAACAATAATTCGTTTGCATTAAGTCGATATCTGGAACAAATACAAAATGGCGGACACTTTCATGCCCGTTGTGTGTGGTTGCATAATCGCCAGGTACGGATGCTGGCCAACAGTGAAGTTCTGAGTATTAAGTGTACCGAATTTGTACTCAAATGCTCTAGAAAGACATCTGGAGTGTCGGTAGAGCACAACAGATGGAGCAGGGTGATTCACATGTGTGAAAACCCGTAACGAAAAATGCCCAGAAATGCACTCATACTCAGTAAACGTGAGTTCAAAGCGTCGGAAATGTAAGGATGAGCGTCAAGACCATGAAAGTCAATTCACCAATAATATTCCCTCAAACCGACGCAATATGATGTGCACGGTTGCATACCAATAAGGATGCAACAACTGAGGCCAAGTTGAAATTGTGCAAGGGAACTCACTAAGAAACTGGGTAAACTAAATGAATGTCTCTAGTGGGACCACATGATCGATATTGAAATGTGGACAATTTGTGTGTTGATATCGATATGTAGCTAGTGGAGAAATGTCAACATGTGCCACTACTGCTGGGACACCGTCCCACGTGGGAAAAATAGGAAA
Source organism: Thermobia domestica (assembly GCF_964235325.1). Taxonomy (NCBI): domain Eukaryota; kingdom Metazoa; phylum Arthropoda; class Insecta; order Zygentoma; family Lepismatidae; genus Thermobia; species Thermobia domestica. The sequence continues at coordinate 189,667,528 of NC_137459.1, read as the reverse complement.
ATAACTACTCGGGTCTTGAATCTGAGGCCGTGGGCTCCCAGTAGAATTGGAAACTGCGACCACGCGAGCGAAAGCGAGCGCTCTAGCCCTGAGGCTCGAGGGAGCCTGACTTTCTCTGTATACATTTCTTTGAGGAGTACCCACTTTGTTTGGCAAGCGCTCTTGTACAGCCTCCCGACATGCTTGTGTGTTTTATTTTGTTACTTCTACTGCACAGTTGTAAACAATCAGGGCTTTAAGACGTATCTTCCTATTTCTCATGTCGTTTTATTTTCCATATGTATGGTGTTCCAGCTGTAGTGTTACATGTGCCAAATTGGTTCATTTTCGTCTTTGTCTTGGCATGTGTACTGTGTGAAAGATACATATTTCTGGAGGTATTTTGATATCGAGTACGTCATATGTCCCAGAAGACGTGAGACATGATACAAGTTTGTTATTTTCACGCTCTATCACAATTTGAACCATGGATTAAGAGATTTCTTTTCATATGTGTCGACTGTGGGACAATGTCCCAAACAAAGTGGGACATTGATACAAGCTTGTTCTAGTTACGTTCTACCAAAAAGTGCACCAGATGTAATAGCAGAATGTACAACGTTATTTTCCTAGTTTTCGCATGTGAGACGGTGTCCCAGCAGTAGTGGGACATACTGACATTCGTCCATTAGCTACATGTCGATATCAACACACACATTGGCCACATTTCAATATCGATCGTGTGATCCCACTAGAGACATTCATTTAGTTTACCCAGTTTCTTAGTGAGTCCCCTTGCACAATTTCAACTTGGCCTCAGTTGTTGCATCCTTATTGATATGCAACCGTGCACATCATATTGCGTCGGTTTGAGGGAATATTATTGGTGAATTGACTTTCATGGTCTTGACGCTAATCCTTATATTTTCGACGCTTTGAACTCACGTTTACTGAGTATGAGTGCATTTTTGGGGATTTTTCGTTACGTTTTCCACACATGTGAATCACCCTGCTCCATCTGTTGTGCTCTACCGATACTCCAGATGTATTTCTATAGCATCTGAGTACAAATTTGCTACACTTAATACACAGAACTTCACTGTTGGCCAGCATCCGTACCTGGCGATTATGCAACCACACACAACGGGCATGAAGGTGTCCACCATTTTGTATTTGTTCCAGATATCGATTTAATACAAACGAATTATTGTTACCTGGTAGAAACCCCATCAATTCATATAAATGTAGACCGATTTTCATTTAGCAGATTATTCAGGACTCCCTACGTTCCTTTGGGGAATCCCTTGCGCGTGCATGGTAGGATTGTGAAACATGCAAAATTCAATACAGCAGGTATGACTTCTTCAGTGAATTTTTTACCCGCCCTCTTTACGTTGGATAGTTTCCGAACTATTGACGTCCGAAAGTCATTTTCCCACGCTTTCGGCACCTTGTAGATCTGAAACTATGTCCGATAGCCGAAAGTTGAAGAGAACTTTTTTTCTTGTCTCAGTGGCAGGATTCACCTCCCAAGAGTTGTAACACTTATTTTGCAACACCCGATATATATATATATATATATATATATATATATATATATATATATATATATATATATATAGATAGATAGATAGATAGATAGATAGATAGATAGATAGATAGATAGATAGATAGATAGATAGATAGATAGATGCATGAGGTTTATTCATGCCAAAAAAGTCCTGCTAAGACCGGTTTTTCCAAGCACTCAAATACCTATGAGGTCTATGCCGAACTTCACTGGTCTATTTCGGTCCTCGTGAGGTCTAACCCGGTCCTCGCGAGGTCTAAGTAGGTCCTTTGAGGTCTAAATGTGACTTCAGGGCTGCCAACATACTTTAAAACAACTTCAAGAATCAAAATAAAGATATTGTGTAAAATGCAACATATTAAATTATTTTGCATTTTAAACAAACAAAAATCGCTGAAATTTCGTACCATGGAAATATTAACAGGGAGATATTTTTTGATGTATTATTTAGTGCAACAAAATTAACAGTGTTGCCATCCCAATAACAAGATTTTTCAAATAACACTAAGCAATGTTTTTCTATATTTCAAATTTGCATGTTAAACGAAAACTTACTGCCTTTATTGTTTAATGATGTAAACCGAAGGCGTTGCAGTATCGAAAACATTCAAATTTCAAAGGTCTCTACTACAATAATATGGCAAGTGAATTGCAAGGAAAAATGCATATTGGAAGTACCTTAGTGTCGAATACTACGATGACAATACGACTTATTTCGAAGAAATGGAAACAATGATACATCAAATTCTTTATTTTGAAAAAGGTACTAACTATAACAACAAACCGCATAATAGTTTTTAATAGACACAAAGATTATAAAGCCATTTACAACAATTTGATAAATCAATCCAAACTTACATATGAAAAAACGTTGTTAAAGATTGTTGTAGTGCATAAAATGAAATATCTGTAGGAACCTTTTAAAACACTGTTGGTTTCCTTTGCTTCCATGACATTATATCGATTGTTTTTGAAAATTATATTTATAACAAATTGAGGAAGAAGATGATGGTCGCCAGATTAGTACACGAGCTTAAAAACTCACAGTTTTTAAAGATTTTTATAGTTTCTAACTATTTCAATTTTAGATTTTTTTTTTTTTTTTTTTTACTTTGGTATGATCTTTATGTTATTTAAAAAAAATTCAATTTATCTGGCGTCATCGATAACGTTTATTTACCACGGTTTCTTATTTTAAACTTAAGACCAAGCTATTCGGATCCATGTCTAGGCAATTTTGTTAACAGTTAATGTTGCTCTTATATTATAAGCAATTATATTATAAGCAATTACATCATAACAATCTTAGTGATAAAGTGTACTTGGCTATGAGGCTTCGACTATTATTATTATTATTATTATTATTATTATTATTATTATTATTATTATTATTATTATTATTATTATTATTAACACGAATGAAAAGGAACTACAGAAAATTTTCGGAATTACATAATTTTTAGCATTTTTGCAAGCTTATCTCCATTGTTTATCACATCTCCGGAACAATGTCAGATATCAAATTGCTCTATACTACATTATGATCTTTATATCCATTAAAAAGAATATATGGTTGAACGTAGTATTTTCCAAAGCGGCTTTAAGAAATAAAACATGTTTGATATAATATCGTACGATACTGTACTTTGAACATGAATTCCCCTCATTTAATAGTTTTAACGCATTAATGAAACGATACGGCAATTCGTAATTTTCCATCGACTTCATTTTCTACGAAGTAAAAAAAAATAAACATTTCAATTATTGGTTGAAACCAGCATTCGATCCAGTTTTTCCAAAACATCGATGTTAGAAAAAAGTTACAAGTCAGAGACACATTTAATACAAACTGCAAAAACTTTTTTGTATTTTCATGTAGCATAGGCTTCAAGAACAAAATGAAATGTAGGAAAAGACAGATGAAATCAACACTTGGAGAATATATTATCTATTCTTGTACAGTCGTGCATTTGTCTCTTTTTTTTAAAAATAATGTATCTTCCTTTTACCCTTCCTTGCAACTTGTTTTTATTTTAGAGTTGACTGCATGATAAGAGTTAAAGCTGTCTCGTCTCTAGAAGGTGTTGTGGAAAGGATGTCTTGTTTCGGAAAATGTAATATTTCCATTTGGAGGAGTGCTGTCTCGTCTCGTATCACGTCACGAATACTCTGTATCGTCCCGTCTCGTGAGTAACCCTAGTTGCATGAAGATACAAGTTAAAAGGTGTTAACACATACATAATTGAGTGTTTCAGCACAAACCTAAAATTTTGTATATTCAACCAAAGTTAGTAACGAGGCCCTCAATGGTAGGTGATAGATCGCTCACTTTCGGTGTATGAGATTCCAAGTTCGATCCTAGCTCCTACCCAAGTGGGAATTGTGGAGGGAAAGTTTTGTGTATGAGCTTTCTCGGTGTTCTTCCGTTTTCTGCTAATTTCTTCATTTCACAAGTTTGTTCGGTCTCGTCACCACTGTCTCCTTTAGACTCGTCTGGGACGTTCAAGCCAGAAAGAAGGAAAAGAACTTCAAAGATCCTGCGGCATTTAAGACGTATATCATAATTATACTTAGGAAACATCACTATTTTTGCTCAGCGATTGAAGTTGAACACCCTATTCAACAACGAGCCTGTTTAAGACGGAGATCTACCGTTCAACGTAGACTCTGAACCTCAAGAGCTCCCGCCGGGGCTTTTTCGTCCTAAAGACTCGTATGCTAACTATATACCACAAGGGAGCTCGTTCGTGGTTATATACAATGCTTGAATTCGTTTATCGACATTGCGGGTAAGTAAAATAACGATCAACATGACACATACTTCTAAAGATGCAATAATTCAAAAGGATACATCGTTTTCTTAACCTCTCCCACTGTGGTAACAGTCGTGGAAATAAAACTTTTAAATTAATAATTTTGACAACAACTAAATTAACGACGTATTTTGTGAGATACCTACAAGTAATCTTTCCGAACGTTCGAGTAAAGTATTGAATGTGTCTAACAAGATATGTACAATGTCAGACATCTGCAAATCCATCAACGACTTCGTTAAAAGAGTTAATATAACATCGTCATACAAATTCACTTAGGATGACAAACTGAGGGATTTAAGAACACAGTTACAAGTGACAACTATAGGGACTATACAATACTTTAAGTGGGCAACGATTTAAAAAAAATAGAAAATATAATAAATTGTAGTTAGTTTTGAGTTAAAATTAGAAGTCAAAAGTTTACATATTCCGTTCTGAAATACAACTATCAGATTAAAATTATATGAAAAAAAAAAAAAATCCAGTGGAATATTTTCGAACTTGAAACCACTAAACACGGTTTGAGGCTGGAAGAAAGCAAACATTCCCTCAAGGGATGTTTCAGTTAGTTTCTTTGGAGATCATTCAAATGGGATTGAGGGTGAATATCTCTCTCGTTCTCCAGTAATTTGCACCCTGATTGTAAGTATTAGGGTACTCTTTATTTTTCGACTTCTGTTTTTTTTTCTTTTTTTTTAAATCTCACCGCGGATGGTTCCATATCAGACCAAAACAACTCATGAGAAAAATTAGTTCAGTTAAATAATATTACATGGTTCTAAAACCGACCTCAAGTTTCGAATGTATTAACAACACACAATATGAGGCAAAAGTAGCCTATCTTATAAATTTGGAAAGACTAATGTAAGTTAACAACCACATATTATGGAAGTAATACGTATTAAATGTTTATAGATAAGAAGGAAATAACATCAGAGTTAAACGCACCCCAAAACATATCATATGGCACTTTTCAATTAAAAATTTTGCACTTGAACCTAAGATGGAGGACTTCGGGATGGCAACCATTATGGTACTATACAGTAATAAATGCGATTCTACCTTAATTATCCTTATTCAAGATATGATATCACTTCTTCTAACCGTTAGAAACTTACAAGGTACTTTTGCCTCGCATTGTATATTGTAAATCATTGAAAACTTGGCGGTCATTTTGGGCACCATTTAATATTATTCAATTGAGCTTATTTTCCTCATGGGTTACTTTGGTATAACATAATATGAAACCATTTTAGGAGGTGAGATTCAAAGAACCTCGGAAGTTGAAAAGTAAGGACCACCCAATGTGAATACAGGGTATTAATGAACTACACCGACAAACTGTAAGAGGTGATTCCTCAGATAAAAAAAAAAAATTAAAAAAAGACAAAAAGTTCCTATGGACCTCTGGGAAAAGCGCATAGTTTCAGAGATAGAGCTGTCCAGAATAGCGAAAAAGCCAAATTTGAAGAGGCCCTATTTCGAATTCGAGAAATCGTGGAGTGGTGGTCTTCATCAGCATAAAGGAAGTCATGCATACACAATCCAAAATGCATAATTCATTAATGTTCAATGGGTGTGTAGAGTATTCTCTAAAGGATGAAATTCCCAGACATGATATCAACCAAATATGATCTGATTTATGATTGGTCCAAAGTAGGCAAATGATCAGCCTTTACAGCAGTGAACACGAAATCCTTTGGCGCGATACGGAAGTGTTAAGAATCGTCAACAACACGGACTCTCGTACTCGAGAAAAAGCACGCTGTGATGTTTTCTTTCATATTTATAAGTGAAGAAAACGTGAAATGTACCGTGACGAAATGCACCGCATTGCACGTTATTACGGACACTAAAAAACATGGAGCTGCCGGTTCCTAACACTTTTGACTTCCCTTCGAAGTACTGGATGTCGATTCTTGTCAAGGCTTATCTCCTGCCTACTTTGTACCCTCCTTGAAATCAGAGTATATCTGAAAACTCTATTGAGAACATATTTAAGAATTATACCCTGTACAGAGTACCCTGCAAACCCATTGAAAATTGACGTAATATGTATTTTTGAATTCTGTGTGCGTGACTTCCTTTACGCTGATAAGGATCACTATCCACAGTTTTTGGAATTCGAAATAGGGCCTGTTGGAATTTAGCTTTTCCAGATTTTGAACAGCCCTAGATCTAAAACAATGCACTTTTCGCAATAGATCCATATGAACTTTTTTCCCATATATATATATATATATATATATATATGTGTGTGTGTGTGTGTGTGTGTGTGTGTGTACATGAAGCGAGAGAGAAACTTTTACCTCCTGATGTTATGCGAGTAATTATAAGCTATACAAGATAGTGAAAAGAAAAGTGAGTTATAAAGTGTAAATAAACGTTAGTTTTTTTAAGGAAGTTTACGAACATATACTGTAACCATATACGTAATTGCGCAATCTGGTATCAAACTAGCGCTTTCAGGTCCAGGAAGTCAAAAAATATGTAGAACTCATGGTATTACGAGTAGGGTAATGTAATATCTGCAGGTACATTCTCAAACACGTAGGAAAACAATCCATTTATTATGTGGACCGAAAGCGTTCAATTAAAAATTGACAAATATGGTTCACCCCACAAAGTGGGCATTAAAGAAATAACAATCATGTCAATAGTGTAAAATACCCAGGTTTGGAAAACTTTCTAATTATGTTTTTTTTTTTTTTTAAACTAATTTCATGATGGGGGCCGCGGTGGCTCAGTGGTAGAGCGTTCACCTCTGGTGCTAGGGGGTCCCGGGTTAGATCCCAGTGAACTTTGTGGTGGACAAACACCGTGTGCGTGGGTTTTCTCGGGGTTCTCCCGTTTCCTCCCACTTTCTTCATTTCACCATTTAATTCATTGCTCATCATCACCGTCTCCTTTAACCTAACCGGCATAACCGTGGAACGTAAAACTCATTTCATTTTTTTTTTAATTTCATGATGCTGAGTCCAATTATGCTATTTAAAAATAATAAATGTAAAAAAAATACCTCCAGTCACCTATAGACCTTATGGTATTTGAATGCCTTGGAAAAGAGGTCTAAACGGGCCTATAACGTCCCGTCTAGACCTCATGTGGGTATTTATCTACATCTATTTACGAACGAGACTTAAAATTTGACATTTTTCGGCTACCCATAAACCTTTAGTTGAGGGCAGAGATACACCTACGGAGACAAATTGGGGCTCGACTTCCCACATTACTTCCTGTTCCCCAAATGAAGTTCGACTGTTAGGTCTTTACTTCAACATGTTTATTAAAGCAAATGAATGCTTATAATAGAACAAATAGAAGTGCCCATTCTTCACATGGGAAGAATAAGGTTTAAACGAACATAAAAGTGGAAATTTGAATGTTATAGACACTGCCCCACTTATAGAAACTGCCGAAGTTTTGGAAAGGCTGAAATACGTTTTTGATTAATTTCAATTAAAAGCTTATGTACCAGACTTCTTACCTCTAACTTTAACAAACACTCACATAAAGTTTTATTAGTAAAAAATTTGAAATTTGAATATTATAGAAATTATTCCCTTTCCCCAATGTAACCTGAACACTCAAAACATCTATTCTCCTATTTTTGATTAAAAGTTTAAATATCGAATCCCTCTCCTCTATCTCACATTTAGCAGTTTCACAATAAAGAGTCGAAGTTCGTACCCTACTTTCGCTATTTCAGAGCGGAATTTTCTGAAAGCACGGAAATTCAACTTTAGTTAATTTTAATGGAGAGCTCAAATGCCAGGTTTTGTTTTCCTAATGTCAGATACTTCATTCTTTGAAAAAGATTTGAACCCCTTATATACATAATTTTAAAAATGCCTTCTTATGACTTGTTTTCGTGGCGGAGTCACCTGTCCAAATTTTGTTTCTACCTATAAGTATTACTTTGTGTTTATGAGTGAATTACTTATACTACTGTATTTAATAATATTGATCTGAAGAAAAAAAATCTAAACAACGTCAACTCATAACAATTATGAATTTCCTAAATTCAATAATTAATACAACACTGATCAGTGGCATAGCCATAAATATACTATACCAAAGAAAGTACTAATTATTGCGTAACGAAAAAAAAACGCTTACACACACAGAGACGTACACGTACACATACAACAAACATTATGTGACGTTTTCGGTTGAAATGTGGGACATATGGTCAGCCAGAGTGCTTCATGGGCTTTTGTGACACGAATTTTAGTATTGTATTTCATCATATAGAGGTGAGGCGAACTTCAGGTGAGACAGATAAGAAGGAAGTTAAATTGTTTCCAGTTTTCTGTAGTTACACAGTATTGAAATACTGATGAACTTTGGTAAATAATAAATTAATCTTCCTGACGCTACAGCCATGAAAGACTATGACTAGCTACATGGCTCACATTCAACTGGATGAGGAGCGACAGTGCATCGGTTCCCAGGCGCCACTATATGTGTCTTTCTAGATCACAGTTCGCCACCTCTTAATTCACTAACAATGAGGTTAAACTAGATCTAAATAATAATATTATTTTTAAAGAAAAATAAACATCCACCTTCTTTTTAAGTGGTATCTACTCGTAACTGCAGATGGTAAATTTTGATGGCTATTGTAACGAAACATTGTTTTAAAACATTAAGACTGTTATATATAACACTGAAATCTTATGTAGGGTTTAAAATATAGCTTATGAGAAGTAAGTTTTTCTTTAAACATCTCATGTAGAGCTTGTTTCTCATGACAAATTATCTGCATAAAAGAGTCTTAACAATTCTAAATAAAAGAGTCAAAAATGAAACACACTACATGAAAGCAGAATCTATTTCAGTATCACTGTACTAAATGGGAGTGGATTTGGGCCAAACCAACTCTCTGCCTACGTCTTTGATACTGATTATTCATGAATTTTGTTGCCCTCCTTTACCTAACTAGATGCAGACAGTTTACTATCGCATAACTATATGAGAGCGATCTTATCCTTTTCTTCGATTTTTCTCCATTTTTACTTACAAGTGTCGATAGGAGAAAAGAAAGTATGGTGATCGTAAAACGACTAAGATTTTGTTTATATGTCATTTATAACTCTACAATGTTGTACTAATCATTCGTTAGGAAAATGTTTAATAGGGTTCCTATTTATTGTTAATATTTACTATATCGTCAAATATGACACATGCGATTTTACTGACATTACATTAACAAAATTCCATAAATAACTCTACTACTTGCTAATCATTTGTAATTACAAAGTCTACATACGGTAGTCTGTTTTCAGTCTGTTTTCTTCGAACAAAGTTTCGATAAAAAAAAAAAAGAAAGAAAGAAAAGGAAAGAAAGAAATGTATATTTCACAAATGTTTCAATAATACCTGTAGTATAATATATTTTTGTTTAAGAAATCAGAGCGAAAAAGTTCAGTACGGTGGTCCGTAAGCACTAAATATATACCATGGGAGTGATTGGGTGTAAATAAAGAAAACTAAAGCTTTCCTTTGGTGTAAATAACTTGTATTCCACTTAAAAACTAATAGTTTTATGTGGCTTAGAAAAAAATATACCTTTGTTTACGCAAAATAAGAAGTAACTTATTTCTAAATCTCAAAGATATTTGAATGCCTTTTCAAGCCTTCCAGTTATTGTTTATAGCATAGCAGATTGTCCTGTGAATTTAATCCAAAGTGTATCACATACGAATAGCCGAAAATGTAATATATATAGAAAAGCCAAGAGATCAGGCCCTGATATTCAAACAAACATAGGAGAAGGTGATAAGACTAACACTATATAACTATAAACTATTGCAATAGAACAAGTGTTGGAACTCTGGATAAATAAACACATCCTATTTACAGCATCAACACTATTGGCATACGCAACAGCCACTGAGGACTTAAGTTGAACAAAATAGCTTAATAAACAAATAAACACAATGCACTATGAAACAAAAGTGTACACCATAAAAGACAATGATAGCAGAGCATTTAAATGAATTCTAAGCAAAAAAAAAAAATGTTCACTTAAGGCATTCCACCCATTTACCCCCGCACCATGCGCCCAATTACCCCGTGGAGGTATTTGGAACGAACAAATTTTAACAAAATTTTAACTGCCTCACAGTGTGGATTCAAGATTGCTGCTCTTCACGGCACCATCCTTATGATGTTTTTCAGCAGCATGAAAAATTCTGGCTCAAAACATTAATAGATGAGCAATTTATTGTAACTCAAACCAAAACACATACACACCTGAAACTGGGTTTCAAATACGTCATTTCTCAATCAAATCAGGTTTTGGTTTTTTGTCATTATTACACCCTCTCAAAATTCACCTAAGCTTTTTTTTTTTTCTAATCAACATCTACCTACCCAAAATTTGTGTGTTATTAAATTCCATAGAAATATACTGAAATGCAAAATATTTATATAAATTTTTAAAAAGTTTTTCGCCCAATACCCCCTTCTACTCTCTCTCTCTTTCTCTCTTTCCAAAATATATACCAAAATGATTATTAATATTTAAAAACATGTTTTAGTATACCGTTGTACAAAAATGACATATACCTAACTAGTTATATGTATGAATAAATATAATACATTGAGCTGAACAAAACCACATATTTGAAGGTAAATTCTTATGCGTAGTATCGAGAAAATCGAGAAAAATGCTTTTGTAGGAATGAAAACTATGCGGTTCTTTAACCAATAATAACAGACAGTGTTTAATTTTACTGAAAGAGATAGTTATTGGCTTACGTAATGTATGAGTAGTTTAATGCACTGTTAACTAGCAAATTGTAGATCTTTGTCTTTTTCGAAGTGACACACACGCTCCTTTACACACATAGGATTACTACTTATAACTTAACCTTACAATTCAACTACCGTGTGCCATATGCTTTTATTTTCTATTATACTTACTCATTCTTTAGATTATAATCCAGTTCCCGAAAACGATACTGGGATACTAGTTTCTGATATTCTTTCTAATGTGTTGATTTTAGCCAATCTGAATCAAGGACGTGCATCTCTTAAATTCCAGACAAGACGAAACAGTTGTCTCCCATACAGAGAAAATAAATTAATGGCATCTCCAATCAATCAATAGGCGTGGGAGATTCGAGTTCGATCTTCGGTGGGGGGCTGCGATGGCTCAGTGGTAGAGCGTTCACCTCTGGTGCATGGGGTCACGGGTTCAAATTCTGCTCCCGCTAAGTGAACTTTGTGGTGGACAAACACCGTGTGCATGGGTTTTCTCGGGGTTCTCCCGTTTCCTCCCACTTTCTTCATTCCACCATTTCATTCATTTCTCACAATCACCGTCCCCTTTTGCCTAACCGGCATAACCGTGGGACGTAAAACTCAAAGATTTCATTCTTTTTGATCCCCGGTGGAAGTTCATGTGGTTTGGATCCCACAATAAGTTCACGTTTTATGTAGCCTCGATACTCAAAGAGACGCTAAACACAAATCAAATCAAACCAAATCGATAATAGCAGTATCGCGTTTCCTCTAAAATAAGATCGAACCTATTTTTAGGTAACCAAAGGACGCATTCCGGTTTTTATCTATTTATACAAATATCGAGGCTTTTATATATCCAAAAGATAAATTCGGGTTTTTATCTATTTATACATATATAAATATAGCATCTTTCTACATGTATTATGAGTATATCACCAATTTTGAGGTCTGCAACTACTGGGCCAGAGTATGGCTTAGCGTGTTTGCACACGATACCGACAAAATAGGAGGAAGCCCCGATAATATCGGTGTCGGTGTCGGCGTACTTTGCACACGTCGCCGAAAATATCGGTGGAATCCCCGATAATATCGTTGCCGGTGATGAGTGAAGTAAGCGACACACACAATATATTCTGCACTGTTTCCATAAATCTTCTCCATATATGAAAATAAATAAAAGTAATAATAATCGGGAAAATTATTTTTTAAAACAAGGATTACAAAAACTGTTTTGAAGAGGTGTGGAGAACGGTACAAAACTTAGAAAAAATAGGCCTATGCCTAAACATATTTAGATTTAACAGTGCCGTTTTAAATATAAGTCGTAAACATACTATTTTTGTTTCGATGAGAATTGATGCTGCGGTACATTGTACAACGACTTATCAAAAAGATAGTCGTAAACCTGGTTCGTTTGCTGAGATAAAAATCCGAAGTGGTAGTAATTCTTTGACATTAAAAATATTAACTTCGATCTTTAAATACCATTAATCTCACCTTTTTAATAAAACTGACAACGTCTATAAACGATGTTAAACTGGTTTATTATTTGATAGAATTTATAGTATCCTTTTCTTAAAACTGTTAAGTACACAAACTCACTGACTAGGTAACCATAAAACATGTCCATATCAACAACTATCCCATAATAATCACTTACATATATTAAAAACATTCTTCTTTTGTTAATAAGAAATGAACATTCTACTAAGTATAGTGCATATGTATGAGTACTTTCTGCCCAAGGTACAGGTAAATATTACACAAACCAAAGTATTTTGTTGTAATTGCAAACTATATTCGTTTTTAATTTTTGTTGAAACACTGTTACATATTTTATGTATGTATATTATTTTGTTTTCCATGCAATTAACACTAATGTCATAGTAGATTAAATTATAAGATTCGAATTAGTGATTTTGTTTTACATTGCTCCATACATACACTGGCGCAAATCCCGGGGGGATGAAGGGAACGTGTCCCCTCCAATCTTGGAACTGGGGAGGTTTCCCCCCCCCCCACAATAATCCGATTTGAAATGTGTTTTTTGGGGGAGAAATTTGATTATTTGTGTCCGGTCGCCAGAAAGGAAAGTGAGATGAAATTAATGTCCACTCAGAATAAGCCTCGAAAGTGCCCGCCTCCCAATGTTGAAGACAACTCTGCTCCCCTGATCCTCCACAGCATTGTTTCTCGACTGATCTTACCCGTCCCCCTCCCCAATGTTGAAGACAGATTTGCGCTGTTGCATACATACCTGTCGTTCCTCGTTTCTTTTTGTCCATGAATTCAAAATCCTGGGCAAGGCTTGCATAAACTTCTCGCCATGGTTTTTGTTTTCCAATTCTGTCCTTGAAAGAGTCTGTTATCTTATCCCATATGCAAGGTCTACATTACACAAGTTCAATGTGGGTTAAAATATGGAATGGAAAAATTCTTGCCATCTCTACCAGTCACTGTAGCTAAATTGCAGAACTCTATGAGGGGGTTGATCCCGGTACAAAGGGAAGTGGATACATAGTTTTGGTCTTTGTTTTCAATTGCCCTTCCACAAATTCTTTTTAAAAATGGGGAATTTGAGATAGTTTTGGGAGTGAGAAAAAACATTTGCAACAAGTGAAGCATGAAGTCACATCCCTGTTGTTGAGATCGCAATCAAGAAAATGCCAAATGAGTCACTTGTCCTTGAAGCTTTGCAAAGAGTGTTTGATTGTGCTGGTTTCGTTACAAAATAATAATAATCCTATTTTGACTTGTCAACAAATATTCTATTCAATCATTGCTTATTGAGTGGGACCGGGAAAAGTGATCTTGCACACAATTCTGATGAAAATAAAAGGAAGTAATAATAATCAGGATTTTTTCCATATGCTTATGTTCACACAGGCACGTAGCCAGGATTTCGTGAAGAGGGGGGGGGATTCGCGACATGAAATACTGTGGTCATCACACCAGGGGCTTGATCATTCTGAACTATTTTCTGGAACATATATTGGTTATTTTAGCCAGGATTTCGTAACCGGGGGGGGGGGGGATATGAAATTCTGAAGGCCCAGGAGATCGATTACTCTAAACTACTTTATTATCAACATGTATTGGTTTGTTAGGACAAGGGAATGAGGATATGTTGGTAAGTATTTTAATAGCAAACTATGAAGAAATCTCGAGTAAAATAATAATAAAAAATGTATTGAAAAGGATTTTACAATATATACGTCCTTCCTCTGTTTATTCAAATATAACAGTCATTATGACCTCAACTATTATCAAAAGTACATACTCAACAATATCTCATAAACTATTTTACAATATCTGCATTCCTTTCTCTGTTGAATTAAATTCTAACAGAAATTTTTTTCCACATTTTTTTTTATTATTATTCCATCAACTACTGTTGGTTCCAAATGACAGGTTATTAAAGGAGCAGTAGAAAATTGTTCTTGAAATAACATGTTTGATACTGCAAAGATGCGATGACGAAAAATTATGATTAAAAAAATGGCCACATTGTTACACAACGGCACTATGCTTTTTGAAGCTTAAAATCTCCCTGACTAGTAGCAGAATATGGGAATTCCGTAACTTTTCTTAAAATTTCAAATTCCCTGACTCTTGCAGGATATTTCGCTTAACTCGCCACCATGTATTGCAAGTAATACAAATCTCCTCATAAGATAGAGTAACCGAAAGCTTCCTGTAGTTTTTTTTAACGCTGATCTTTTTTTTCTCATTTCATTTTGTTTCATTCTTCCTTAACATCTTCATTTCTGGTCTCGAAGGGGGAGTCCGGACCCCTCGGACTCCCACTTAGCTACGTGCCTGGTTCGCAGTGCATCTAACTTTGAAAATTACGCTTAATTTAAATTCCAAAATGTATTAAAATTTAAATGCTTTAATAGATTTAAAAATATACCACAAAGAGTGTGTGTGAGAGAGAGAGAGAGAGAGAGAGAAAAGAGTGGAAAATAATCAATAAATTTTTTATCTAAATTTCCTATATTCTATTTGGTAATAGCTATTTAGAGGGAAACCAGTACTTTTCAAACTTCCCACGTTTTATACTTATTTAATAAAAGGAATTAGCTACTCCAAAATAGAGACTGTAAAATATAAAAAGCTGTTCCGAAGTTGTTTATAGGACAAGATAATAATAATATTATTATACAATTGTAATAGAAAAAAATGGAAACAACAAAATTCCAAAGATAAGAACGAAACAAGAATACACAGCGCCTTGTCACTCACTCTCTTCATCTAACACAGTGGCCGGCCGACATTATCGGCCGCATGTGCATCCAATCATAAGAAAACATTGCCCCCGACAAAATCGGGGGCTTGGCCGACAGCATCTACGTGTCGGAGGATCGGTCGATAATGTCGGTGGCGTGTGCAACCTACGATTTGAGTACATTGAAGTCGATTTCACCGCCGACATTATCGGCGCTTCCACCGATATTATCGTTGCTGTGTGCCGTATTCTTGGAGAAGGGCATATATTACTAGCAATCTGACAAGTTATGCCAGGGCTTATTTTCTAGTTGGTTCTTATTTTTATAGAAACACAGTAACAGGAAGAAAAAGGATCCTTATGTGACTTTCTTAATAAAGCCGAAAAGACGTTACCATGTAGGAGCACTTTGTTTTCGGAAGTTTGGTTTCAACAGTTTATAAGACTATGTAAATAAGTTAGGCATAATCAACATATCTTTAAAGATTTATTACTCAATAACCTAGATTTTACCTTTATGTACTATGT
Source organism: Thermobia domestica (assembly GCF_964235325.1). Taxonomy (NCBI): domain Eukaryota; kingdom Metazoa; phylum Arthropoda; class Insecta; order Zygentoma; family Lepismatidae; genus Thermobia; species Thermobia domestica. Next base: position 189,651,654 of record NC_137459.1, on the reverse strand, counting down.
ATAAAATTATAATATTCAAATATGCACCACTATACATTTCGTAAACTTACATGTTATTACGAAGTATTTTTTTTTTTAATATGATTCTGTTAATTTGAATAATTGGCAACTCTAAGAAAGGGTACTATGATGAGAAATTCTGTAGTCACTGGAGCATGAGCAAGCTTAACCACTTCAAAATGAATCATCTATATATTGTGCGTAGGGTACGAGACGCAACGATTTAAAAAAAAAAAAAAAAAAACAAAAAAACTACTAACTCTATTGCCTATGGAACCCGGAGGTTGAATACCGATAAGCAGTCGAAATTTGATTAGACGCAATGAAAGGTTAGGAGGTAGTACTGAAACATAGATGATTAAGAAAAACGAATAGATGAAGTTTACATTTAAAAAATGCATAAATTAAACAAAAGTCAAATGAAGGGCCAGGGGGAAGAACGCTTTTAGTCCAAAAAAAATCGATATCTCCAACACCAATTTTCTAATTTGCTGTAAAAATAAGTTTTTCTTTACATATATACAATATTTACCTTGATATAAACTTAAAACTATTTTTCTAACAATGTAATTACAATGGTTATTTAATCAATAACTTGCTTTTTTTCCTCTCCTGAAAAATTTCATTAAATGGACTGAAAGCGTTCTTCCCCCTGACCCTTCAAATATTTCAATCTATGCCTTACCTAGAAAGAAGAGAAGATGTAATATTTTCTTGCTTGTAGAACATGTACTCATGAGTCTTATTACAGTATTCAATATAATTTGGAGTAGACACGTTCACCACCCACTTAGGTTCTTGATACAGCCCTAAATTCTCTTCGTTTCCCTCCTATCTCATCGGTATTGAAAGTCATTGCTAGTTTTTTTTTTCTTTCTTGTAGGATGACGCGAGAATTCAGGGGTGCATGATGGGCCTAACAGAGAGACAGGTGACCCTGCTATAATCGTTTTGAATCCTAGATCTTGCGGATACAGGTTCAACATGGCAACAAAATATTACAATGAAGGGTAAGGGGGAAAAAGAAGGAATGTCACAAAATTGCATTTTCGAGAAAACGGCGTTTTAATATTGCAAACCGCGTAAGAAGAATAGGGTTAGTTAAATCTTTTGCCCATTTTATATGGACATTTCTACATCTACGCATGCATGGCATATACAGTCAAATAGAACCAAGAGTCACCAACAGATAGGGCAAAGCACCCGAAAAAGCACATACATGGACATTCCTTGTTTTTTCCCCTTACCCTTCAACTTAATTATAATTATTCTATTTTAGCTTCTCACTAATAAGTAAGTTGGGCTTAATTTTACATAAGTGTACTGTAACTACAAAAATTACAGTCTCTACACTAATTCAATTTGTTTAGCTTTACATAGTTTTCAGATTTTTATGTACACAATAGTAATAAAAATAATCAACACTTTAAAAGCAATCAATTTTATACAGATAGATACAATACAGATATTTAAAAATAGAATAAAATGAAATTTCCAGTTTAAAATTCGATAATTTGAAAGTGAATTTTTATGAAAGCTGGAAGGAAACGGGGAAAGCTCTGAGAAAACTCATGGGAAAACGATGTTGCCCACCAGAAATTCATACGATTTGGGATCGAAGGGCCTCTCGGACCAGATGTGAGCATTTTACCACTGAGCTACCGCGTTCTCTCCTCCTCCTTCTTAGGTTTGAGCTTCTGATGCACTTTGGCGGTACCTACAAGACCATCGATTTTCTTATGACCGATAGGTTGCTTCTGATGAAATACGTGTACCCGCTTACACGCATCCAATTCTAATAGTTTTCAGAGCTTTACTCATCAGCGGTACCTCTTTTTGTGCCTCTACTTTTTTTATCTGGAAGGAAGACTTCGATTCTTTCTTCATTTCGTGGAATTTTTTCTTGTTTTCTTTTTTCTTTTTTTTTTTTTTTTCAACTTGTGAATTTGTCAAATGATAAAGATTGGTCAAATGATATTCTGCGTTAATGATGATTTGCAATTAAATTTAATTTTTTTGTAGACAATATTTTTCTAACAAGGTTAGGAAAGGGGGAAACGAAACTCACCTAAACAATTTATATCTATCCCAATATAATTAATATTATCGTCCGAATTTTTTTTTAGAGATGATCGCAGAAATGTTAACTGAAGTTTATTACTATTGTTATTTTATGAAATAAACTATTCCGATAAATATAGCGAAATAATAACAAATAAGATTTTTTCTGAATCTATCATATATTATTACTATTAATGTACAAATTGTTAACAGTGAGCTTGATTATCAACAGTTATTAAGATTCTACATTTCGCCTTTCGTGAAAATTCTACCCAAAAACCCAAATGCAGGCTTCAATTTATTTACCTAATGTAAGTAGGAGCGAATATGGCAAAAGCGGGATAGACATTTTGTTCCTGACTTTTCAATGTTTTATGGAAAATAGAAATTACTCTAGCGTATTAATATACTGTTGTTAGCAAATTTTAGAATATATTTTCCTCATTAGAAGATATAAAGTTTTTAGAGCAAATGTGGATACAATTTTTCTTTTTCAATGTCACAATTTTATGCACCAAATCTAAGGGAGACGGTGATGATGAGATAGATAATAATGGTGGAGTTGTCCCGCGTAGCGTAGTTGCTAACGCTCTCAGCTTTGTCGCCAGAGGTCCCGAGTTCGATGCCTTGCGGGTGCACTCGATCGAAAAGGTGTAAGAGCTTTTTCAGACGAGTCCTGAGTGAAGTATTTCCTCATTCACATCAAACCGGGATAGTACCTAACTTCCGAGTCCCAGGCCGCTTCCTTCCTACCTTCCTTATTTCTTCGGATAATGTGATCGCCGAGGGACGTTATCCCCACATGTGATGGGTTTAAGGCGTTAGATACCGGTGATGTGGGGAATATGTATAAATAAATAAATAAATAATAGAATGACGAAAGTGAATAAAAACACGAAAACCCTAAAGAACCACGCATGAGGTGTCTGTATACCACAAAGTCCACTTGGAAGAGCTAGGATCAAACCACGGACTAGAAGCACCAAAGGTGAGCGCTCTACCAATAAGCCACTGCGGCCGCAATGCGAAAAATGTAAAGCCTAACATCTGCAAACCTTCATGTACATCAAAAATGATCATGGTGCCCTCGCATCTGAGAGTTTGTCTCTGAAAAGATTATCACTTACTCATCAACGCCGAGGGCATACTTCTTGCTCTTAATTTATGTTAATTAAAACTTGTTTTTAATTTATGTTAGTGAGTGTTCTTGGACATTGAATAAAACAATTTTAAATTATATAATATTTTGAGGAAGGGACATGGGCGTTTGGATCTTTCTGGGTAGGTCCTGATATTGACAGGATCTACGAACATGTGGGAAACGAAATAACTAAAATTTGTGTTCCATTTCAAAAAAGGAAATAAAAACACATTACGGAACAGTTTTGATAGATGTTCGAGTGCTAAGGAGGCAAAAATAACTTTTCCCATTTTTCAAAAAAAATATCCTAAAAATCAACTTTGTAACCTTCAACTTTGAAGGCAGTATATTATAAGTTTGAGTGATATTAGACTTAACTTCATTTATACAATAGGTTGTTGGAGTAAGATTGTTTATTTCAGTTTCTTTTTTCTCGTATTATAATTATGGAGATCTTTTCTATTTATCAGATATAAATTACTACGTATATTACGTCTATGTACATTGTGCACATACATACAAGAATGAAATGAAATCTTTGAGTTTTACGTTCCATGATTATGCCGGTTAGGCTAAAGGAGACGGTGATAATGAGTAATAAATGAAATGGTGGAATGAAGAAAGTGGGAGGAAACGGGACAACCCCGAGGAAACCCACGCAAACGGTGTTTGTCCACCACAAAATCCACTTGGCGGGGCCTGGGATCGAACCCGGGACCCCAAGCACCAGAGGTGAACGCTCTTTCACTGAGCCACCGCGGCCCTACATACAAGAATGAATTATTATTATTGACTCAAACAGCAGTAGAGCTCCTTCGTGGTTAAGCGGTTAGCGTACGCGCCCTTGGCGTGGAAGACCCGGGTTCGATTCCCTGCGGTAGCCCATGTGGTTCGGATTCCACGTTAATCACAAGGCCCATCTCATATAGCTTCGCTGCTGAAAGGAACGTTTAACTCAAAGTCAACTCAACTCAACTCAAATAGCAGTATATTTGATTCCACAAACTAACCCTTTATTTCGGTAGTACATAGCTATTATGGCTTTATTTTGCAATATTGAGATTGAGAATGCTAGATATCATAATTATACAGGTATTAGTATTATAGACCTGGCACTACTCGCCAGTTACCATGTTATTTAAAGCGCATACATTTATTATTTTTCATTGTTGCTTCTGCGTAATTGATGAATCGTCATATGAAAACTACTTTTTGGATGATTCTTCATTTATTTTCCCTTCAACTTTTGGAGACGGTTACACTGTCTCTTCAGTAAAGACGTTCTTCATAGTATTTACTTTCCAATATCGTAGATACTCTATGTTATTTTTTAATAGGCTGTATTCTCATTCAAATGAAGACCAAACAAGGAAAGAAACAAATGAATTATCCAAAGTTGAATACATACTACCGAGCAGTTGGTGAACACAATATTTTCTAATGAAAAGAGTCTATAAAATTAGAACAGACTGTTCTATTAAGAAATTTGGTTTTCCAACATTCCTTCATACGTATATTACCCTGTTCGTTTGTGCGTTCATCCGTACGGAAGACGAAAAGAATGAATAAAAATAAGAAAAAAAAATAAAAAACTCATTTGCTACTTGATGGATCACCAGGAACTTTGGTCGGGATGTAGTGGTTCTAAAATTAGCAATCGAGTTCGTTGAGGTGATGTTTAAACCGAAAATGATAGAAATTAATCAGTTTCGATTTTAACATTGATCATTATAGGGCTAAAAACAGGGAGTAGATGTCTAGAAACAGTTCCCTGCAACCGATAAAGCGTCTCAAGAATTCATTTTATCTCCCTCCTTAAGTCTCTACTAAAACCAAAAATGATATAAATACATATATGACAATGTCCGTTTCAATATTGATAAACATTGAGCAACGGATAAGATATAGCGAGAAGTGGTTTCTGAAATAGATTTAGTGTTCTAAGAATAGGTACTGTTTTCTGTCTTAACCCTCTTTTCTAACAAGAAGTGGCAGAAGTCAACCACGTCCGGTTTTAACGCTGATCGCTATGGAGTAAAAACGTAAAAGAGGGCGAGAAGCAGTTCCCAGTAGTTTCCTTAATTAAGCGTCCTAATAATATATTTCACTTCCACTCTTAATTTCTCTGTTTCAGCCGAAAGTGGTACATATCTACTACCACTTCGAGTTTCAATATTAATTGAAAAAATCACGCTATAATATCCAAATTCCTTCACGTTGTGTACACGTGACAGTGCTACTTGTTTTTATGTACTGTACACAGGCCTGCAAGGTAAGATATTGAATGTGAAAGATAGTACAATTTTTAATAACTGTATGTGAGAAAATTCCGTTATGTGGAATACAGTGTCGCCCTTCGCATCTTGCTTTCTCCATGCGACGCAGACGTATGCAAAGGAAAACAAATGACGTATTTGATTTAATGGTTCATTTTAAAAAGAAAATACTACTCGTTTCTGATTTCTATAAATATAAAATTATAAGAAAGGAACAAATAACACAGAACTGGATAATACTAAAAAATAAAAAAAAGTTGGTTAGATATATCCGTGATAAATGCAGTTCGATTCTCACATGGAGTCCTTTCAAGTATTCCTAAAAATGTAAGAAATATTCAAATTTTACATAATGGAGTTTACCATATATGAGAAGTTCTTTTCTTTTCTTTTTTTTTTAAACACACGATTACTCGGAGAAAGATGTGACACATACGTAGCTTGGGATCCCCAGTACTATACTCTAAAGCAAGCAATTATTGATTGGTGTTACCTTTTAAATTTGATCTAGAAAATAGTCCTATCGTTTTTCATTAGATCTGGTGAAAACTTGCCTTTGAGTAAACGAAGAAAAATGGATTAAGAGGTTCAAGAGCCTTATACGAAATAAATAAATAAATAAATAAAATTAGGAGCAAGAGCGTCATAATTGAAGTGACCTCGTAGAATTATGAATTTCCAAAATACTGTTTACTTAGTATTTGAAAATACAATATAATTTGATTTTAATACTTATGCAATCTGCAAAATATCTTACACTAAACATTAAATAAAAAAGTTTTCCATGGATTCGGATTGTAAAAAATTTAAGACGCAATTCTATTATTAGTAGCAAAATTTTTTTTTATTATTTTTATTTGCTATGGATCAAGTAAGTAAGAGTTTTAATAATGTAAACTTCAATATAGATTACATGCATATTATAAAAGTGGCTTCAAAATATGCTTTCATTAGTAAATGGCTTTATTTATAGAATAACTTATAGGCAAGTTCTACATATTCAGTTTTCAGTGACTGATAGATCCTTTTCAATCAGAGAGTTAAGACTACATATTACGTGAGACTAAATTAAGTTCTTTTTTAAAATTTTATTTTGGTGTAGGTAGCTGTGAAAATAGTTAGAACTTATGCAGTTTGTTTCAAGCTTCATATGTATGAAATGCTAGATTCATTGCTTTTTATTTAACTCGAGAAATACTCTTCTATAGTTTCTATTTTCTTTCTTAAAAGAAAAATCTCCCTTTGTATGTAGTATCGTTACAAAGTAAGCAGTCTTCTAAAGAAATTAAATAAGAGATAGATCTCCAAATAAAACTTATGATGATCATATCTCTTTAGTTACCTGTCTTACGAGATAATTCAGAGATACAAGAGAGAGAGAGAGAGAGAGAGAGAGAGAGAGAGAGAGAGAGAGAAAGAGTTCTACGTATGTGTGGCGCAAGTGGACATAGAGTTTTCATTTATTACGTATAAGCAATTTCTACTTTATGTTGATAATGACAGAGAATTAACGTCGAAGAAAATTGAAAATTAGCTTACAAACGTGTATCCCCTTCTTTATAGGATTGCTAGACATCTGGATTTTAGCACGATCATCAATTTTGAACGAATTATATATCAGCTGTGTGATTTCCAACCGAATGTATTATCAGTGTCATCTTCAAACTCATTTACAATGAATCTTTACATTTCGTTTCCCGTCAAATTTCGACTTCTAATCGTTGCATCTCCTACCTTACGTTTAACATATTTACTGTATGATTCATCGTAAAGTGGTTACGCTTGATCATGGTCTACTAAATCCCGAAATTATCTTTACAGTACGCTTTCTAGGGTTTCCAAATCCACAGTTATAGCCTATATACACAGTTTGTAATAACATGTGGGATTACGAAATGCACAGTACATATTTGAATATTATAATTTTATATATAGTAAATAAATGGGAACTTATTTTAAACCGTTGAATACAGGGATGTACGCATAAACTTATTTCAGAAAGGGTCCAAATTCAATATGACTATAAATTACATTAAAAGTTATCAAGTCACTCCTAAATTTAGACTAAATTTTCGAAAAGTGGGGATTTCGGAGGAATCAGAACTCCAGGAACCACTCGCTGCGAATGTCCCTATTTGGGTAGTAAATCTTTTCAATATACTGATTATTCGAACAACCTTGTAAATTATTGATTTCATTTGAGTTAAGCTACCCTTTCAGCAGCAAGGCTATATGAGACGTGGACCTACCGCTTAACGTGAGATCCGAACTACATGAATTACCATTAGGAATCAAACTCGGATCAACCGCGCTTATTGACTGAGGATGTTATTCAGCTATCTCTTGGCATTAGAAGACAGTTCTTTGGCCTTCTCAGAAATAAATTTAAAAAATGGCTGTCATTGGCTCAGATTGGCTTAAATCAACAAACGCGGAAGAATATCAGAAACTATGGAAAGACAATATTCTTGTCAGGAACTGGATACTGAAGAATGAACAATTATAATAAAAAATAAGAACATGTGACACAGTTGAATTGTAAGGTTGAGTTGCAAGTAATATATGCGTAAAGGAGTGTCTGTGTTACTGTTTGTAAAAGACAAACATTAATAAATAGATCTATAATTTCTTAATTAACCCCTTCAGTGTGGGTGGCGAGTTAACTCGTGTTTTCAAAACGCACCTGCTGTGCGGATGGCGTATATATACGCTTTCATTTTGGTTTGGCTATTTTGTATTGTGCATGGCGAATATACTTGGGCACAGTATGAGTAATGTTATTCCCGACAATATTTAGCGAGTTTGTGCTCACCTAGGAACCCCAAGAGACCAGACAGAAAAATTGGGCTTGATCTGTTGAGGCATTCCCAAATTTTGTGTAACCTAACCTTATTATTATTATTATTATTATTATTATTATTATTATTATTATTATTATTATTATTATTATTATTATTATTATTATTATTATTATTATTATTATAACCATAAATACGACAATGACAAGTTATAGTAGCTAATTACGCACTGAAGGGGTTAAGAGTTCATTTTACTACTCATGTAATAAGTAATTCAATAACAATTTCTGTCAGAAAATAAAAATCAGTTGTTATTGGAAATAAACGACACAATTTCTAGAGTCGTAAATCCTCTTTTCGTTTACCTTGAAAACTACGAATGAGAACTTATCTTTGACATGTGATTTTATTTAGGTCGATATAGTCTATTGATTCATATATTTTATATGACATACACAATATTACAAAGAAATATATGTTAAAGTTCATGTTAATAATAATTTTGGGATATAAATCTCATTAATCATTAATCATAATATACTGTCATCTTGCTAAGGTCGTAATGAAGAGTTTAATAAATGTATATTTCAGTATCACATTCATCTCAATAAGTATCATGTTTCTCCTATATCAATTTTTAAGTTTACAAACTTTCTTTTACAAAAAAAAAAAAAAATAGATATGAGCTTTTTACTTCAGGCATACTATTTTGCCCAGTTCCATTAGATTTTTCGATTGATACTTTACCTTTGGAAACTTTTTTTTTTTTTTTAAAGGGTATTAATATTTTAAAATTTTGAAGAAAGACACTATTTTGTGCTTCCGTAACAGAGGCGAGCACTAAAAACGGGAGCCAGTGCATCCGAATCCCCATTCGAAACTTCAGAATTATACACATACAGATGGTGATCAGAAAAATGGAAACACCTGAACGAAATTGAAACTTACCAGATTAATATGGTGTCGGGCCACCTTTCGCCTTCAGAACAGCCTTGATGCGACGTGGAATGGAGGCATAGAGGTCGTGAATGGTAGCAAATCGAATTTTACACCATTCCTCGTGCAGGGCATCGGCCAGTTCTGTGAGAGAGGATGGAGGTGGAAATCGTCGCCGGAGTCGTGTTTCCAAGACGGACCACAGATGTTCAATTATGTTGAGATCTGGGGATTGGGCGGGCCAGGGGAGGTGTTGAACTTCATCCTGATGTTCCTCAAACCACGCTGCTACAACGCCAGCTGTGTGAATGGGTGCATTATCATCCTGGAAGATAGCGTCATTGTCCGGGAACAACATCCGGATCATAGGTCTCCTAAAATTGCGACATAACCGTTGGCAGTGATTCGTCCGCTGTGACCATAGGACCCAATGAAAACCATGATATGGCGGCCCACAGCATCACCGAGCCGCCGCCATGTTTCACAGTTGGGCGGAGACACTGCAGATCATAAGCTTCTTTGGGCGTTATCCACACATAAACACGGCCCGTGGTTGGGAATAGAGTGAGGATGACTCATCTGACCATATCACACGTTTCCAGTCCTCAACTGTCCAAGTTGCATGGTCGTGGCACCATTTGCGGCGTGCGAAAGCGTTATGGTCCCTGATGAGCGGTTTGGCCCGTGCAACATTATCCCGTAAGTTCATGTCATGTAATTCGCGGCGGACTGTGATTGTCGAAACAGGGTGGGGGAGGTGCTGATTGAGTTCCTCCGTCACTTGCTCCGCAGTGGCACGAAGGTTCTGCGTGACAATGCGCTTTAATACCCGGCGTGACCTGTCACTCATAATTTTCTTTCGCCCACTGTTCCGCTTCCTCGATGTGGTTTTCCTGTGTGTTGTGTAGGCCGTCATCACCTTCGACACTGTCCCACGCGACACACCTAACACAGTAGCCACTGCCGTCACACTCACTCCACATAACCGGGCATCAACAACTTGCCCTCTTTGAAAATCTGAGAGGTCTCCCATTTTACACTATCTCCGTCTGCTGCAGCCACTGAACACTGCTGTTCCACTGCGCCTGACGTAGTATGGAGACTGCACTAACGTTAGTGCTGCGGGCGCCACGACACCACTGCCAATCCATACATCTGACGTGTTGCCAACTACAGGTGTTTCCATTTTTCTGATCACCATCTGTATTTGCGAGACTGTTGAATACTATGCTCAGTAAACGTACGAAAGGAGAAATAAATTTATCAGAGAAATCTAACAAACGGTTTTCTCATAGTTTCCATTTTTCAGATTGTGTAAAATCACAATTGTCAAATTCAATTATTCAGATTAAAACAGTATTTACACAACACAGCGCTATAATATAAACTTTTGGTATCCATCTTGCTATCAATCGTTATGCAATGGGAAGTTGCATCCAGGGTCTAGCCTAACATCCCGTAGGAAACTATATAATACGGAGTTCTACATATTGACGTGAAATATGAATCTTATGAGTTATCACAGAAGACAAGATTTCTTCTTAGTTAACCACAATAAAATTCTAATTAGTGTGTTATTTAGGTGCGTGAACTTGCCCCCCCCCCACTTGACGCACTAACGATAAAATTAATGTCAATCGTTAGTGCATCGTTAGTGCTTCTTAGTGCACCAATCCCTAATGTTAGTGCTTCATTAGTCTAGGAGCTATAAGTAAAAGCTTTTGGGAGGCCAAGTTCACGATGCCCCCCACTTCAAGCACTAACGAAATACCTAGTGCCATTCATTAGTGCATCGTTAGTGCTTCCTAGTGCACTAACCCCTGACGTTAGTGCTTCATTAGTGTAGGCTCTAGAGCCAAAACAATGGTACACGCTGCCTCTCCCACTTCAAGCAATAAGGAAAGAAATAGTGTCGTTCGTTAGTGTATCGTTAGTGCTTCTAGAAAATACTAATAGTTTCGTTAGTGCTTCACTATTAGAGTAGATATAGCCAATTGTAAGTAACGAAACTTCCATAAGAAATGCATGGGGAATTTTTCACTCCGTCAAATTACCGCCAAATTCAAAAGCACTAATTATTTCTATTAGTGCAATCGTTAATGCATCGCTAGTGCTTCTTAGTGCACCAACACTAACGTTAGTGCTTCATTAGTGTACGAACTACAAGTAAAAAACCTTTTGGGCCTAGCGTGAACTTGACCCCCACTTTGAGCACTAACGAATAGATTAGTGCCATTCGTTAGCTCATCGTTAGTGCTTCTAGAAAATACTAATAGTTCGTTAGTGCTTCACTATTAATGTAGATATAGCCAATTATAAGTTACGAAACTCCCATAAGAAATGCATGGGGAATTTTTCATTGCGTTAAATTACCATGTAGCCACGAGGGAGCTCATATATGAGAATGTGATCAGACTATGGTTCTTCTTATACTCAGGTAAATCCCCAACAGAAATGGTTTTCAGGACCCTGGTGGTTCACTGGTAGAGCGATCTCTGCTTTGATCCGAGCTCACACTCAGCTAAGTGGGCCTTGTAGTGAACAAATACCATGCGAGTGGGTTTTCTCGAGGTATCCTGTTTCCTCCTATTTCCATCATTATTGATTTTATGATCACCGTCTCCTTTGCCTTCGGCGCATAAACGTGGTACGTTAAACTAAAAAGAAAAAGATAGTGATTCTTCTTAACTCCATTCTCATCCGAAACACATAATATATAGCTAGCATCCTATGTTAAATTATGCTTTCGTGTTGCATACAGCTTCAGAATTAAGGGGGATGTTAAACTGGATTAGTTAACTCAGCTTTGCACTTTCATCTAGTTTCTAGCAATATTTTGAGTTAAACTCTATCTTTATTCACATAATAAAATAGTATAAAGTTTTTTTTTCTTTCTTTCAAAGTTGAAGTGCCAATTATTATATGAAAATGACAAAAAAGAAACAAAGGATATGAAATAACATTGCATAGTTTAATATTAAGTGTATAACATATAGTATGGAGAAGTATATACGTATTTATTTATTTTTTATTTATTTTTATACGATAAAGCCTATTTTTATTTAAATAATTGGGTTTGTTGCAATGTTCAAAAGTTTGTTGTAGTCATAGTTACGAGTTACCATCGAGGCAGAAACCTAGAATTCAGTCCCAATAGTTATCGCCTAAATTATTTAATTGTAAATTGCATCCTTCTATTAGCTGGTAATTCATAGATGTAGATGTATATGAATCATTTATGCACATAGTATAAATCAATTTTCTTTTTTTTTAAAAAAAAAAAAAAAAAAAAACTTATCAAAGCGTATCGTGATAAGCACACAACACAATGCATGTAGACTTATAAGCTCACAGTAAATCAAATATAGCCCCAGAAAACTATTTACAATTTAATTATAAATACGTGCACTGTGACGCGTGACCATGGTTAAAAATGAATTTAATAGCCTGCGACGGATAGTGGTAAGATAATGCATGAAATACTCTAGGTGTTCAAACAGATTCAGGGGATGAAATGAAACTATCTTCTGCCAGGTTACGAAATGAGAGCGCAACTTTACTGCTTAAAGTCTTAGTAAAGACTAAGAGAAAGTTTAGTTTAGTATTGAAAAAAGAAGCGTCCCTCTTCAGTGCAGATACCGTATGATGTGAACCTAAAGTTTAATGTGGCTCTACCGTCAAATTCAAATCACAGTAATGCTTTCAACGTTCAGGCACAGGAAATCGAACCCACAACCAAGCTCATCAAAGTCGAGTGCGATAACCACTAGGCAAGCGAGGAGGTAATATTGATATTTTTGTATATTATTGTTCATCCTTCTTTATTGAAACAATTGTGGAGTGCCTAAGTAGGGACTTGTATTTACAGTACATTATATATGGAACAGTAGTGTAGTAATGACTGATATGTCATGCTAGATAGTATATCTATTTTCATTCACTCATAGTTGATTTTGTATCAATGAGAAAAACCTTTTCTTTTCGGGCGAATGCCAGGACGACAACCTTCTTAAAAAAAAAAAAATCACAAAGAGGGAATAAGCACGTAGCCAAAGGGTTAGATTAAGAAAAGCGATACCACGTATGCTGTTAATCAGTACCTAAGGCTTCGTTGTGCAGGTATTCTGCTATACACCCAATTAATATTTTTAGTATACGCAACAAGTTCTGAAGAAAGACTGTAAATAATAAGTAAAACAAGAAAAATTGAACAAAAATGAAATGTGAATAATAATGTATTTTTGAATGACAATATTGGAGCAATTAATGCATTGAAATTTCGCGACCTATGATTTACTAAAGCAATGAACAGTTGAAAATGAAATATACATCCATATTGGCATAGATATGTGGAAGCAATATACAGGGTGTTTCAAAACAACACCAAACATGTTTGGGAGATGACTAGGGATGCGCACGAGACAAGATTTGAGGTTGTCTCGTCTCGAAAATGTGCTGTAAAAGTAGTGTCTCGACTCGAAAAACGTATTCTTCTCTATTGGAAGAGCTGTGTCTCGACTCGAATTTTGTCAGGAAATTTCTGTCTCGACTCGTCTCGTGCGCATCCCCAGAGATGACTCCTGACACCAAGATAAGACATAAAGTATAGACAAAACTGGGTGCACAAATGCTTCTTGTCGGAGTTATAAGCTGCCGAAAACATGAAAAATTGAACTTTAAAGGTTCATAGCTCCAAAACTATTTGACCTACCGTAGTCGGGTCCAGACTTCACTTAGGAACTAATATGTACACTAACCAAAAATACGTGTTTCAGAATCATAGGTACTCACGTAGCAATTTTTGCAGAGGGAGTTTAGTTACGGGCGTATGAGTTGAAGTACTCACCAATTACATCTATAAAACTTGTTGCGGAACTTCCGCAGGATTCTGAAGTATGGATATTTGGATAGGGTACATATTAGTTCCTAAGTGAAGTCTTTACTAGACTACGGTAGGTCCCATAGTATTGGAGCTTTGAACCTTTAAAGTTCAATTTTTCATGTTTTCGACTGCTTATAACTCCGAAAGGAAGCATTTGTGCACCCAGGTTGGTCTATTTTTTGGCTTATCTTGGGGTCAGAAATCATCTCCCAAACGTTGTTAGTGTTGTTTTGAAACACCCTGTATAGACATATCCAATTGTTTCACGATGCTAGGGTTGAACCGAAAAATCTGAGGATATAATCAAGAATCGAATCCAGAACCATGCGCACGCACGCTAACCACTTGGCTAGAGGGCATTATATAAGCCACTTCGTTGCGAATGTTACTATTCCTTTTTAATTATCCGTAAATCTATTATGGTTAAAAATTACGAATCTTTTCTTATAGTTGACTGTAAGAACGTTTCCTACATTCCTTAATTTAAACATTTTTCCTTTTTTGATAATTTATTTTCATGTTGTCAGCCATTATAAGCAGTGTATGAGGTAATAATTCTCTCCAGAAAGGAAACCTAGCCATCACACACACAAACAATAGCTATAGGGTCTACATATTATTATTATTATTTTGCATATTTAAACAATTGCTGAATGTGGTGGCTCAGTGATAGAGCGTTCACCTGTGGTGCAAGCGGTCCTTGGTTCGATTCCAGCTAGCGTCAAGTGAGTTTTGTGGTATTCCACCATTTCATTCGTTACTCATCATAATCGTGGGACGTAAAACTTAAATATTCCAATTTATTTTTTTTTTTCTTTCCATCTTCTTCGAGGCATTCTAGCTTGCTCATGGTAAAAATAATGAATTTTCTTCATAAGGAGATAAATATTTCAAGAAATAAAAATGCATGATTCTAATGATTACAAGAATGTTGAGAAGTGAGATGTTTCACAAACTGCTAAAATAAAAGTGTTTTTTTTTTTTTTAGTTTGGCTAGACAAAATAAAAGTTGTTCCCTGTTTCTATATTTATGATCATTCAAAAAAAAATCTAGAAAAGGGAGAGGTTATTCCTGTCAAAGATTAAAATTTAATTCTCCAGGGGGATGAAATTTTTTGTGAAGGGGGAAGTCCCTAAGATCCCTCCGTCAGTTCACAAACTGATTATAAGTGAATAATAATAATAATAATAATAATAATAATAATAATAATAATAATAATAATAATAATAATAATAATAATAATAATAATAATAATAATAATAATAGATAATCTTTCGCTTACTTCGTTAGAGTTTTGCACTTGTAATGTGATATAATCCTTGGTTAATCCTACTGCCCGGTTGATAATACGGTCACATCTCTTGGTTTGAGATTGCTCATAGTTGCCGAACTTTTCAATACTCAGGTCTAACGTCTGTTTTCGCTACTGAAGCCACATAAGACGTTGACATAACGCAGTTTATACTAGAATCCAACCTCAGGCTACCAAATGTCCCGATTTTGTCGTGACAGTCTTCTATTTTTATCCTACTTCTGCCTTTTTAATCTGAAACCGGGACGAGTATATGCATATTAATTCCAACAGTTATACCTTAATACGATGGCTACTCTGTGCTGCTGGTAAAGAAAATTAAAGGAAATTAAAAGGAAACCATAGTTTATTATATTGTATCCAAAGAATACCTACCACAACAATAGGTTACTTTTGAGAGTTGAGTATGCGAGTTTGGCATAGGAGACCCAGTTTCGATTCCCGGTGCGAACTTATGCTTTCCGAAAATTAGTGTAAGTACCAACCGAATTTTCGAACTTCAGATGGCACTTCAAGATAACTCTCTCTCTTCTCAAACGTGTCAGTTCGAAGTCCGATTTCGGACCGAAACAAGCTACTATGAATAATTTATGTAACAGGGGCATTTTTCCTTAGATATAGTATTTTCGGTCTAACCAACTCAGAAGTAGTTGATGTAATGAATTAATATATGTGAGAGTTTTCTTTTTTCCTTGAAAATTTATTTCGTAAGTTTCTCTTTTCTTTTTGTCTTCTTTGTTTAATCTTTCTAATCCTTCTTGCATTTATATTATAGGAAATTTTTCATTAGGTATTACTTTTTTTGGGACAGAACAGACTTAATTTTTTAATACATAAAGATAAATAACTGTTTTCTGCTGTTAAGTGCTTTATTATTATTATTATTATTATTATTATTATTATTATTATTATTATTATTATTATTATTATTATTATTATTATTATTATTATTATTATTATTTCTTTTAGTGCTTTGTTGAAGTTGGTTAATATTGTTTTTTTAAAGTTTGTATCAATGATTTTTCTCCTCCTCCCTCTAGCATAAAATTCCAATGACTCACAGGGGGGGGGGGCACGGTGGCTCAGTGGTAGAACGCTTACATCTCGTGAGCGAGATTCACTGGGGACAATATCGTGTCCGTAGTATTTCTGCAGGTACTCCCGTTTCCTTACACAATTTCATTCTACCAGTTCTTTCATCGTCATTCGCTTGCCTTAATCGTAGTCTTCCTTAGCCTAAAGGTCATAATTGTGTTACGTTAAACGGAAAGATTTCACTTCATTTCTGACTCAATTGTGTCATAACCCTCTTTTAGGTATGTATCTCTGGTTTGGAGGATCTGTGTGCATAGATCTGAAGTCACTTAGTTGTCTTTTATAATATTGTTTTTTTAATTTACTTATTTTTAAAAACTAATTTATGTAGAATTCAGCCTGCACTAAGTAAGTTGCTTCTTTATGTCAATATTCAGAAGTAGTCAAGAGAAATATAAATTAACAAATACCTTTTCTTTTTAAGGAGAAATAAGATCGGAAAGAACCCATACTAATTTTAGGTCAATTATGGTAAACATAGTTAACATTCAGCTCGATCTCCTAAAGGAGTTTCAAATGCCATTCCCGAACAATTTAAATTAAATTTTCTGAAATGGGAATATACATACTGTAATTCATTACGAATAAACAAGTGATGGAGTCATGTTCAGAAACTTTACTTCCCATAAGCTCTATCTTTAACATAAACCTCCCGTGGAAGAACACCCTCAATACTGTTTATTGAACATAAATTTTGCAGTAAAAACAATCTTAATGAGTCGTATAGTATGGTGCAGTACCTATAGTGTGCTATGAGTGTAAGATAATAAATCTAGACTTTGCTTTATTTCAAATTCTACTGTATTGTCGTATACCAACTCATATTCAGTAAGATTTTTCTCATGGCTTATGTCTCTCATTTTATTCATTTTATGACCATTAAGTAGAAAACTATAGCATAACAAACCTTTTTCTTATATATGACTATCAACAAAAAGGCAAATTCTATTTGCTATGCAACTAAATTTGCATGTACTTTATTATGGAAAGCCATTTAAAAAGTAATGGCCTATTATTTATAAAATAGCTCCGATTAAATCATATAATATAAATAATTCAATTTTTGTAGCGTTTGGCAGCTAGTACAACTGAAACTAAGGCCTACAATGCCTCTTATTTCAAATAAACAATGTAGGTTCCAATATGGAAAAATGATTGGCCAATTACTTTCAAGGATGAGTTGATATCTAGTTTCGGCCAATCAGAAACAAGTATTTGTTGCTGTTTAGAGCTACTCCGGCGAGTAAACTGAATGTCAACGAATTCTTGCATGTAATAGGCCAGATATTCCTCCACATTTTATATTAGAACTGATCAATAAATTACGTAGAACTCTAATGGCTTTCCACTATGATATGTACACCATTTACTCTGAATTTCAAACATAATTTACTGTCCTTGGTGTTAGTAACGTAAGGGAAATATGTATAGTCCATTATAAGTATTGCATCATAGTGTACGACTCCCTAGGATTGCTTTTACTTGGAAGCTAATGTTACAACTAATAGTTTAGCGAGTGGTTTTCTTCGAAACAAACGCATTTCTTCAAGTTCGATATTTTAATACTCCTTCAAAAATAACCTTCCACAAAAATACCATCCTTATTACAATAAAGTACATTCAACTTGTGTAACTCAGGATTAATCGAATGGAATCGAATCGAGCCTAACAGTTCCACACGGCCGCAAATAACGTGTCTATCTAAAGAACGTTTGGATGCAACTATCAATAGCCGCATCTGAAGCCCTTGAACAGTTTTTTTTTTTCCATGGGCGCAAATCACACTCAACCATACACTAAGGCTGATTATCAAGATAAACATTGAATAGATTTCTAATACTGGAATATACTCTGAAGAAAGTATGTCATCCATCACGTAATCATGTCAATCATACTCAATAATATGGAGTGGGACACGGCTGTTTCAGTGTAGGGCGTTTCGATGTAACACATTTCGATCCTCGCAACCAGAAGGATAAGATCTCCTAGCGGACAAAAGATATCACGTAGATATATTCGTAGTAAAATAATGGTAGCCTATGATTGCTAATTTACTTTCAGAGAAGCTGAAATGATATAAGAAAATCAAGAGGTCCTGAAAGCAACTGGAATTGTAGGGAAAATAATTAGTATTAAATTTCCCGTAAACCTAAATATCCCTTATTGCGTTAGTTAGGCAGAACAGAAACTCCTGTTATACCTAAAGATTAGATCAAAAATGCCTTACAAAGTGCTGGAGGGTCATAGGCAGAACAGGATTTAGGCATAACAAGAAGACACCGATAAGTTCATCTCTTTTTCACTGATTTAGAGATCAATCAAAAAATAAGTACATAAATACTGTATTGTGTAAAAATCAAATATTATTTACGGAAGCTTTCTCGGGAGTTCTTTCTAAACAATAGACCCTAACGGAAGGGGGATTAATTCAATCCCTTATTCTTGATTGACTTTAAGGTGGTGATTATGAAGTTACTGCAGCGAATTTTCAACATGTTTACATATTTTTTAGCCTTTTTTTTTAAATAACTGCATATGAATTTCGAACAACACTTATGTGCATATTTATCTCCCCAACTTACTATTCAGTTTTGCAGTGACATTCAAATTATGTGGTTTTACCTTTAAAATAGTATTTTCCTTTTAAAATGTACCACCAAACCAAATATTGCTTTTTTTCTTTTGTTAAAAGTTCAGTACTAAGCTAAAATTCACAAAAACGTCGAAGTTGTATACTAATAACCCAATATGGGATGCAAAATGAACTAACATCCTATGTGTTTGTATGTTTCTTTCGTTGTTAAAGAGTGTAGTGTTAAAGAGTGAGGCATGTAAATTTTTCATAGTATATTGTTCGGTTGGAAATTGTACTTCGAGCTGGCAGGTTTGAAAAGAGAGATAAGTTATGTTGATGTGCCATTTGAGTGTAAAGAAATTCGATCGAAGAAAGGACTGATAAGACAGTCGGTCGGAGATAGGAAGTTGAAGACACCCTTTTGGGATCCCACGTTGTATATCCACGTCCCACATATCCTCGGTGCTGGACGGGACGCTAAACTGCAAATGAACCAACCTACTCAGAGTTGAATGAAAAGTGTAAACAAGCTCTTCCCAGTAGATTAAGCGGTATGTTTTCTGAGTAAATGTCGAAGATTAATAGCGGTTTGAAATATAAACATATAATAATAATAATAATAATAATAATAATAATAATAATAATAATAATAATAATAATAATAATAATAATAATAATAATAATAATAATAATAATAATAATAATAAACTAAAGAAGCGTCCAGATGTTCCTAAGAGATAGGTGTTGCATAGGGCCGAAGATCCGAAAAGACACTAATTTGCTTGAACGACGTACCGGTGCGTCCAACCTACTGTATTTTAAGTCTTGTTATTGTGACTGAAGTTTCATGTTGAATTAAATTGCCAATAATTGACATGCTTTCTTTATTTCCTATCATGCAGTTGGTAAGTTTAAGTTTCAGAAACATGAAACGATTTCGCGCTTTGAACACATGGTAGACTTATCTTACAGAGAAAATCGAATGTGCTAAAAAGAATTAAGGAAATTGTAGAGTGGAAATATGAATATCAAAGTTAAGCGAAGATTTCGTGCTGATATTCTTGCCTGATCCGTATATTTCAACAGCAACTAAGAATAGGATAGAAAAGAAGGTGAAGAGACATTTTTTTACTGGAATCAACTCAATTAAATAAGTAAATAAATAAATAAGTTTAAACTAAACAAAAGTTCTGCTATATACGCCTTGATGCAGAAGGTATATTTTAACGACTAAGATTAAACAGAAGGTGTATAGCGTATACCGCCTACAGCCCTATATGTAAGTACGTGGAAAAGTCAATATTATTATTATTATTATTATTATTATTATTATTATTATTATTATTATTATTATTATTATTATTATTATTATTATTATTATTATTATTACAGCTATATACATTTGGAAAAGATTCCTTTAAGCTCTGAAAGGAGCTTCAAGTAGATATCTCATATACGAAGTATGTCCAAAATGACTAGAAATAGACTTGATATCCTCGTGCACTGAACGCATTATATTGAAGAATTACTGTTCAACATAAGTTGCTTCTAAACAAAAGCTTTACTTCGACCTTATTATACATAAGTTGAATGAGATATATCATATACTGCAAGGCATAAAATGTATTGTTACGTGTGCTTAATCGTATTTAAGGACTGGAAACCACTCCAACAATCTCTTGGCATACTAGTAATAAAATAAGATATAAATTTATGGTATTGATTGAAACAAATTCCGCATATATTAAACAGCATCCTCCTTGTCCTCGTGCAAAAAACTCGAATACTATTGTATACACCACCATCATGCTCATACTTGTGTATTTTTGTAAAACGTTTCTGTCAGCTTGTAACTCTCCCCTTTCTTCTCACTCTTCCGTCACTCGCCGGAGATAAAAATATTTGAGTCAAACACTTTTAAATGGATATATTCGTAAGCATTAACAATACCAAAGGGGTTAAGAAGAGCGAGTGCACCACGCCCCTCGTTGTTACACCTGTCCCACGGCTCATTTTCCAGATATGTATTGTAATGTAGGTCTAGAAGTATACAATATCCTTTTTTGTATTTAGACAAGTAACTAATACCCCAAACTTCTTTGTTTTACTGACCCCTCCCCCCTAGAAAAAATAGAAATATGTAAATAAAGAGCAATCATGCGTCGTCACTGTTTGTAACTACATTATTATGGAAGTATACTGCTTGGGATTGTGAAGTGGACTGCAACAACTTGAAAACAATGGGAGAAGGTAGAAGAGCCACAAAAATAAATGGGCTTATTCATGTTAAGAAATTGAAACTCTCTGCCGTATACTCAATATTACAGCATGCAATTGCTGCACTCATCTTCCAAAAACGTAAACTGTACTTTCTTGTTCAGTTTTATTTATATTAATATTTGAAACAAATTTGCGCTCGAGAGCATATATTTATCATTTACACAAACACGTTAAAAGCATGTTTATGGTTAAAAATAAGTGGTTGCACAATCATTTAACATATAGGAGTAGTGTTGTCCATGATACGAGAGATACACGATGTTCTTGATGACATATTAGGCGAGAAAAAGGTCTTCCAATAGACAAAGGTATATTTTTCGAGACGAAAAACATTTTAAGGACACCACTTCGACTCAAGACTCTCCCAAATCGCTTCTCGTGGTCAGTACAATGTAGCAACAGCCACGCCTGGATTGATCTAGGATAAAAAATGTAGAAGGCTCAAGTGTTAATCTCTATATCGTTCTATACTTTCTCTAGTTCAAATATAACATTCTGGTAATAATAATAATAATAATAATAATAATAATAATAATAATAATAATAATAATAATAATAATAATAATAATAATAATAATAATAATAATTACTTCCACATGAGCTCTTCCTTTTTAGCCATATGGGTAGCGTACACGCTTTTGGCACGGAACGTTCTGGTTCGATTTATGGTGAGAGCTCATGTGGTATGGATACCACAATAAGCTATGGATCCACGTTTGTTGCTAAAATGAGACGCTAAACTTTAATCCAACCTCGGAAGTTAAAAGTGCTTCTAATTTCAAAATTCTTTTCCACACATTTCGAGATACTGACACTTTTTTATTTAACGTGAAGATTTTCATCATCACATTTGTTTCTTGAGTATAAGCGTCAATTTTTATTATACTTCCAAACTATGCTAAACGTAAGTGTCGGAAGACTTATAGAACGACTTTCTCCGTTTGACCCTCTGTCAACAGGAATCAGGTCAAGAACAGTAAGAAATATCGAGATGCGCTTTCTCGAAATCGAATCAGTGTCTCAAGAATAGCTACTATCTCCTCCATTAACTATCTATTCAACTGGTTCAAATTATCATTCCATGTTTCAACGTTTATTTCGATTTCAATAGTGATTTCCATAGAGAAAAAAATGTTAGAAGATATCGAGATGTGGTTTTCTGAATCGATTTATTGTACAAAGAATAGGTCTCACCTTCTTCATTAAAACTCTACTCAATTGGAAGTGGTTCAAATCATCATTTCCGGTTTTAAAATTTAGTCATACAACAAAAGTGGTAATAGATAACGGTATATGGTGCTCTGCAATAGATTCAGTGTCTCACTAAAGCATATATTCGCAACCCGCAACACTACCAAAACCGGAAGTGGTTCAAATTTACTATTATTTCTGGTTTGAGTACAGATTTTCATAGGACAAAAACTGTAAGAGATATGAAGATGCTCTTTGTTGCAATTGATTCATCATCCCAAGAATAGGTCCTATCTCCATCATTAACCATGTATTCAAACCGGAAGTGATTCAAATTAACCACTTCTAGTTTCAACATTGATCGCCATAGAATAAAAGTGGTACTAGGTCTATGTAGCGGCAAACTGTTTTCTGCAAACGATTCAGGGCGTTAAGAGAACATATCTTCATAGCCCACAACACTCTACCAAAGCCGGAATTTACTACTACTTCCCGTTCCAATACTGATTTCCGTAGAGGAAAAACGATAAGAGATATATATCTAGATGCAGAGTTCTGCAACAGATTCAGCTCCCTAAGAGTATGTTCTATCTTCTCCAATAACCGGCTGCTCAATCCGAAAGTGGTTCAAATTAACGATTTCCAGTTTCAACTATTCCCCAAGTACAACGAGTAATGACTTTTTGATATGGATTCAGTGTCCAAGGAATATATTCTATCTGTGATCGTATTAATTAATCTATTAGGACCGGTAGTTAGAGATGTACTACTTCAAGTTTGAGTACTGAATTCCTAGAGTTTGGAAGTCTACCGTACTTTCGCATTATGAAACGAAACTCACTCAATATTGTTTTCAGTGGGTGCTCATCTGCGGTTTTTGAAGAAAAGTTACAACGTTTTTCATTCTAATTTTTTCAACAGATTCAATAGATTAGTGGTTATCAATCTAAGGTTCCCCTTTGAGATGCATGAAAGACTATCAACGGAGGGACACTGGCCTCTGAAATCAAATGAACTGTGAAATTAGTTTCAAACTGCAAAGTCGTCAATTTTTTTTCATACCACCATTGCCTATTTTTTTTTTTAATTGAATTTGGACTGAACATTAAAATTTTATTTTCCCATATTAAATGTGTAAGCAGCATTGGTCATTGTCTTAACTTTTAAAATTGTAACGTGTAATTAGATGAATTATACTCACTGCTGAAGCTCATTTTATATTACCTAATTATTTTATTGGTATAAAAAAAACATTCGATGTTAATTTCAACGCAGAAATCCAATTTGTGCTAAGTACCCATTAAGAATCTCAAATGGGCGGTGAGTCCTGGAACATCCACGTATTAACGCCTATGGTCCCGAGTGGAGCATTTCGTGTCAATGCAAATATAAATTAAGAATTTTTCATACAGACAGTTTCGGATTGTGATAGAATTTATCCTTCTATAGCAATCACTTTCAACTGGATGCTCTGCGACGTCACAGTTTGTTGCTCGTGTTCCCAGCAAATCACACGTAGAAAGCAAGAAAGCAGCAAACATACTGTTGATAAAATACAGTCAAACAAGACGAAGTCGATAGTTTTGCAGATGCACTGTTCGTGTATTGGTGATTAATCGAATACTGACAGCTTTTTTTCTATTCAATTTCATTCACATCATTCCCTCCGTTTCTCTTCTCAACCTATTCTAAGGGGGACATGGTGGCCCAGTAATAGAGCGCTTCCTTCTGGTGCGAGGGGCCCTTGGTTCGATCCCCGGCCAAGTAAGATTTTGATTAACAACATCATGTCTGTGGGTTTTCTCGGGATACTCCCGTTTCCTTCGAAATCTCATTTCACCAATTCTTCCATCATCATTCACTTGCCTTAGTCATTGTCTACCTTAGCCTAAAGGGCATAATCGTGGGACATTAAACTGAAAGATTTCATTTCACTTTTTTTAAAAAAAAAACTTGCTCTCATTCTCTCTCTCCTGGCTCTGATCGTAAAAGCTTGTTCCTATTGTATATAGACAAGTAGGAAATGATTACTCTGTAGGTATAACAGCAATATGATTTTCACGAGATTATTAAATATCTTAAAAGGATTTTGCTTAATATATTTATATAATTTGAGTGTCATGGATATACAAACGCTAATATAGACCTAACTGCTGTAACGACTCCTAAAATTCTTACCATATACACTTTCCCCGAGAGATTTCTTTCTACCTTTCTTTTTTATTTTAATTGCTCGAAGTGCCAAAAGTGAAATTATATTTTCGGTTAAAAAATAATGTTAATGTATGTTCCTGACTTTACTTGTACTAACAAATAAAAAGAAAAAAAGTGTAAGCTTTCTTTGGTGAAAATTTGAAGAAATTCGGTTAGGTACTAAGGAAGTTACGACAAAAAGAATGTAGCAGAAAATATACGTTTATAAGGTTAACTCCTCGTTGTACCGCCCACGAGGTGATGTTTTAAATTCTAGTCTCAGTTCTTTTGTTTACTAATACACGCACATCATCACAGCACTAAACCACTTTCTCTGTCATTGTGTATTGAACTGTCAATCAACCATTCAACCGAGATATGAATGGTACGCGGCAGTTTGGCCAGTTCGTAAAGAAACTAATACTCCCCCTCTTCTCCGTACGGCAACAAATACTCCCCTCTCCTCTGCTCATCCGACGAAAAGATTACAACAAGAAGCGTGTGGTTTGTCTATTGTCTCTTTATGTCAAAATGTTATCCATAATGTTGGTAGCCATGACAAACTTCAATGTTCCAACTATAATATTTAAGAAATGTTTAAGCGGAGACAACCTTCATATGGTAGTGGTACGATTTGCTTTGGTTAAGTTCTTAAGTATGAAATTTAATGAGTTGTAATACTATGAAATAACTAGAAAAAGTTCACACTAGACCTCATGACCAAAAAAATTAATTGCGTATTAATTCTTTATTTTTCGTTTATTTACTATGTTACTTTGTAATAACATTTCTATGAACGGTTAGCGTAAATTGATAAAATTTTACTTAAATTCGATCAAAAACCTATCAATTATTAAATATTTTTCGAAAATTATCTGGAAATGAGGACCGTAATAAACCTTCCAAAACGATAGATATGGTATAGATATAACATTTTTAAATAATAAATTAACGAAATTCTCTATGATAATACATCTTGTAATATATTATTATTCTGAACCGGAATTGACCCAAAACAAAAACTTTTTTTGTTCTTCGATTTTTTGACTTCACAGAAAGAAGCTTTGGTGGGTTTTACTGATTCAAAGAGACTTTATTGCTCAAAAAACGCAAAATTCTTTATTTGTGAATCGATAATATAGTAGATAAACCTTTTTATAACTATTTTAATGTAAAATGGTGGAATCAAATCTCACTCCCTTTGAAATAAGAGCCATTTTACAGAAAATACGTAAACTCTGTAAATATTTCATGAAGCAAAATGTTTTAACAAAGAGCGTATATGAAAAGTATTATATTGTTTTATTAATTTTTACTTTTAATCATAAGTATAATCTTATGATAGACTCAAAATTACAGCTAAATGTCGAATATCTGAAAAGAAATGCAATATCTATTATTGGGACCGAAAAAGACCTCGAGCAGCTATAGATAGATAGACAGATAGATAGATATGTATAGTGATTCAATAAGAACGTACCAGGCCTATATCGCAGCTAATACTGCACGTAGAGCCTTCAAACAAAAAATTGCATTAATAAATCGTATGTGTAGAATGCAATAAAAATAGTAGCGAGACCAGTGGCGTCTCGTGAATATCTCCAACGGGGTCGTCTGCAAAATTTGACATGGAAACAGGGGTTGGTTGTGCCTCCATTGAAACAAGCGCACAATGGGAGAAACGTCGAGAGGAAACACGTTTTCATATTTCTTCCTCTGTGGCAGCAACACGATCGCATTACGATGTCAAAGTCAGATGAAGCGAGGGTTTCTGCATGCGGAACCAAAGGGAAGAGCAAATACTGGTCTGAAACGAACGGGACGTACAATTGTACATACGTGGAATCACACCGTGTAAGTGGCGACAACAATGGCGTCAGCAAGAGACCACGATGGGGGGAGGGTACATACTGTAACACTAAGCAGAGGTACATTTGCTGGTGTTGAATGAAGCTCTAAATAGGGAACTAATGACATACGCAATATTTGAAGAGAGTGGTTTCCGCATGGCTGCGACAGAAGCGCAGTGGATGGAGAGAACTATGATGAGGGACAATGTACGATGCTATAACAAAACGGAAGAAGAAACTATTGGTTGCAACGAAGAAAGACGAACCGAATATGCTGTTGCCAAAGCATGGAACAAAACATGGGGACAGAAAGCTGAGGCGTTGCAGTCAAGCCATTGGAGAAAGATGAGTAAAGAGCTAAAGAATCTGCTTACCTTCTGCGGAGTGTAGTCGACGCGCCCTGGCTTTCAAAAATGCTCAAAGTGATGTCCCCGAACAACAATACAGCGATTTATTCGCTGTACGTAATTGTGAGCAACAGCTTCCAACTCGGCCACGTTGATGGTCCGGAATGCGGTCTTGCATGTTGCGAATTGTAATTGGTCGGTTGACATACACAAGATCCTTAATGCGACCCCAGAAAAATAGTCCATACAAGTAATGTCGGGCGACCGCGGAGGAAACTGTGGATTGGAACCTCTTCCGATCCAGCGTTGCGGAAATAGAACATTTAGCTCTTCCCTACACATGGCAGCATTATGGGCTGGACAGCCATCTAATTGAAACCACAGCGTCTGACGTACATGGAGCGGTACGTTTTCCAATAGCGGCTGTAGATGGTGTCGCAAGAAATCACGAAACATTGCACCTGTTAAATGACCAGCAGAAAACCATGGCCCAATGACCTGAGTCCCTACAATGCCACCCCACACATTAATGCGCCATCGGCGTTGCCGATTGACTTCTTTCATCCAGTGACGGTTCTCCACTGCCCAGTAATGTGTATTGTGGAGATTCAAGTTGCCATCACTGCAGAATGTCGCTTCATCATTCCATAAAATGAAGTGAATAAAATTCGGATGTTCTCTCACGCGATTGACCACCCAGTTGCAGAACAGAAGCCGTAAATTACAGTCCGCATCACTTAGTTCTTGATGCAGAGAGAGTTGGTACATGTGAAAATGTGATTTCCACAGAATACGCAGGACACTACCTTGACTGATACCACGATCCCCTGCGATCTGCCGCGAAGATACATGAGGATATACTGCAATAGCGGCAACTACATCAATGGCAACGTTTTCATTTTGTACGACTCTTCTCCGGACACCATAGCGTCCACGCATGTTGGCTGTCTGCCGCAATCGTGCTGCTAATCTCCGCAGCAGATTGTGGGAAATAGCTTGTCGCTGTGGATAGCGTTCAGCGTATAATCGAGCTGCAGCCCTATAATTTTCCCGGCATTCCCCTAAAATCATGAGCATTTGGAATGCCTCCAAATTCGTGTACCGCATGAATGTTATTTACTACCGACACTTCCTACTACAATCACTCAAACATCAACACAAGCAAAGAGGTTTCACTGCTTGTGGAAATTTCGTATTCGTCCCGTCACGAGCTTGTAATGCACAGAGGTAGTAGAACTCAATGCACGACACCTTGTCCAGTACACGGACCACTTTAACTCACTGCAGAGGTTAATAACCCTCGGACTCTACGCGCTTGTGTTACCTGTTTTAGCTACAGCATCGCTCCTTCTGCCCTCTGTCTGACATAGCAGCAATCGCCTGTTCGAGGCCACATAGCCTGTCTTTACGAGTTAGCTACTGGATCTACAAGAGCACCACCACACAATCACTGGCAACGATAAATGAGTGTGCTGTTCGAAACAACGACAAACAAGCCCACAACACATGCTCCCGGATTGGGAGATATTTCTTATTGTACGTACGCACAGAAGATACATCGCGCGTCCACGTCATTGTGGGTCTGGACTACGCTTGGCTTAGGCCCCGAGTTAATCCTGCAAAGGCGTCGGTGGTTGTTTGCCAGGGCATGGTTTGCACGTATCCTCCCGGCATTTGACTGGTGTGACTGAGGACACCCTCGCACCATCTGACTTTCACCTAGTAATGCGACCGTTTTGCTGCCAACGAGGAAGAAATATGACAACGTGTTTCCTCTCGACGTTTCTCCCATTGTGCGCTTGTTTCAATGGAGGCACAACCAACCCGTTTCCATGTCAAATTTTGCAGATGACCCCCGTTGGAGATATTCACGATACGCCACTGGTGTCGCTACTATTTTTAATGCATTCTACACATACGATTTGGTAGTTCAATTGTTTGTTTAACGGCTCTATGTGCATTATTAGCTGAGATAAAGGCCTGCTACGGGTAGTCAGATACAAGTCTGCAACAACGGCTCTAGCGGCTAAATGGGAAAGGATATGACAAAGTTTGTCCTTTAAAAGTTGCATGACATTTAATGTCCTTTCGAACGATTACAACAGTTATACCACTTTCCATTTCAAATTTTGAAGTTGCCCCCGTTGGAGGTATTTACGAGACGCCGCTGGTCTCGCTACTATTTTTATTGCATTCTACACATACGATTTGGTAATGTATTTTTTTTTTTTTTTGTTTGAAGGCTCTACGTGCAGTATTAGCTGCGTTCTTATTGAATCACTATATATATATATATGAATACCTTTCGAGTTCTCGTCTGGAGACACAAATTGCACTATGTGGCAACGTCGCAAATAAAGAATCATAGGTTAGATTTACCAATCTATCAAATATTTATATCGATTCTTTCCAGATGGCAACTAAATACGACATCTGTTGACACTAGCATCACTTATTAGTGTAGCAATTCCTCTTATCTTCGTAAAGTAATGCTAATGGCTCCAAGTTAATCTTCGACATTGCCACATTGTGAAATTTTGATTCTCTATAGCGGCTGAAGGAGGCCCCGGAGGGCATTCCATCACATAACATTTTCGCTCTGTGGTCCGTGGGGGCCATTTACGCACACACACACACACACACACACACACACACTATATATATATATATATATATATATATATATATATATATATATATATATATATATATATATATATAGGGTGTCTCAAACGTCCCCTGACATAGGGTAACTGTTGTTATCAGAGTTACAACAAAATGCAAAAGGGGAAACCGTCTCCAAATATGATGTTTTCAATCTAAAGTGTTTTTTTTTCGTTTGGGCTGTACACTCTTTAAGCGCCTAATGTTAAATGAAAATGCAACGTTGCCATTTACCTGGCCCCACAACATAAGTGAATGAAGTTACTGTCTTTTACGCTAACGTGTCAATGGCCAGCTCCCATGTTAAACAATAACTTTATTCATTTATGTTGTGGGTCCAGGTAAATGGTAACGTTGCATTTTCATTTAACAATCGGCGTATAAAGAGTGTAAAGCCAAATCGGTTCGTCCGATTAAAAAATATCCTTCACTTTAGATTGAAAACATCAAATTTGAAGACGGTTTCCCTTCTTACATTTTGCTGTAACTGATATATGAAAGACAAGCTTACCCTGAAAGGATGAATTATCGCTTGGAACCCCTCTTTAAGGAAATCCTGTGCACGTCACTCGCCTTTCTCAATGACAGCCCAACAAATGCAGTAATGATATTAGATATACACGTAGTTTCATGTACTCATGTCCAAAATTATGGTAGCATGTCTATAAATATGTTGTTGTTGGAATATAATTTGATAACGAATTTGCCCGGTATTTCTTATAATGTTAGTATGTGTATAATCGGCAAAGACATGTATGTGGTAAATTTTATGTAAAAAGAGCAGTAAATAAGAACAATAAAACGAAAATAAAGCTTTCTTGTCCAATTAATAACATTTTGTTTTACTCATTCTAATTTTCGTATTTATAATTCTTTTCCTATGAAATTTACCACAAATATATATTTCCCAATTATACACACAGTATCAATATTAAAATTATCCTGCAAAATCATTATCAAATTATATTCTTACAAGAAGACAGTTATAGATATGCGACAATCATTTTGGACATGAGTGTACATTATAATTGGTTCTGTACTTTCCTGGAACTCAGTGGTTAATATGACGAATTTCGCTCTTCATACTTTTTTATGTCATGTGCAAATTTACTTTTCCGTGCTTGGAACTTTTTTTGCAAACGATGGACAAGAGTTATACTAATTAATCAAACCCAAATCAACATATTGGCTTAAGTGCAAGCAGACTTTGAATACCAAAAAGTACACTCCTTAGTACAGAGCTAAGGAGACACTAACTAATCGCGTGACTAAAGCTTAATTAACGGATTATTTCTGAATACTTTTAATATTTTCCTTACTTCCATCACTTATTCAATCGTTCAAGATTAAAAACATAAATAATGTATCACATTTGCGACTTATTATATATATATATATATATATATATATATATATATATATATATATATATATATAGTGTTGATTAATTCGTGTGTCAATTTCATTTGTTCACTGTGCAAAAGTGGTGTGAGGTAAAGCCATCGAATTTGGTGTAACTTTAGACGAAGGACATAAGTTTTGTTTCGCCATAGAAGCATGTCACTTATACTGAAGATTGAAGAGATATAGGGTCAAAGATCAAATTTCGATTTTTTCCTTATGGGATTCCAATGTTAAATTCTAAAAAAGCCTGAAAAAACGTAAATCGAAGTGATAACAAAGGAAAAGCTGTATGGTATGATTCTATGTCGCAAGCCGACCAAATATGCGTCAATCAAGAGTCAAGGTCAGAGGTCACGGTCAGATCAAGGTCACAGGTCGTCTTGAGAACCCACTTGAATACATTGAAAAGAACGCAATGTCCGTACCTCATCATGTCAAATAGGTTCTCAAGGTGACCTGTGAGCTTGATCTGACGGTGATCTCTGACCATGACACTTAATTGACGCATATTTGGTTGGCTTGCGACATAGAATCATACCATACAGCTTTTTCTTTGTTATCACTTCGATTTACGTTTTTTCATTCTTTTTCAAAATTTAACATTGGAATCCCATAAGGAAAGAATCGAAATTTGATCTTTGACCCTATATCTCTTCAATCTTCAG
Source organism: Thermobia domestica (assembly GCF_964235325.1). Lineage (NCBI taxonomy): Eukaryota > Metazoa > Arthropoda > Insecta > Zygentoma > Lepismatidae > Thermobia > Thermobia domestica. The sequence continues at coordinate 189,619,983 of NC_137459.1, read as the reverse complement.
TACAAGTGACATGCTTCTATGAGGAAACAAAACTTATGTCCTTCGTCTAAAGTTACACCAAATTCCATGGCTTTACCTCATACCACTTTTGTAAAGTGAACAAATGAAATTGACACACGAATTAATCAACACTCTGTATATATATATCATGGTAGAAATAAGATAAGGTAAACTCACGCGCAGCCTGCCTGTTCGCATGACGTCACCTTCGACATCAAATCACTGACTCTCCGAACAAGATGATACTATTGTCGCGCCCTCTCAGTTGACAGGTGGCTAGCTGTATTTCTATTGAAGATTTTCTACGTTTTCTTTGATTTTAACATTTGGTTAATTTGTTATACGCTGTTGTGTATGACATTTTGTATGTATACATATTGTATTTTGTACTGTGAAAGTCATCTCTATTTGTTACATTGACACTGAAAGCTTTAACAATGCGCTGTGTATGGCTGTAAAATGAACATAATAGAAAAGTTGGTGAAGGGAATGCCAAGTCCCATTCATTTCCAAAACAGGAGGATTTAAGCAATTATAAGAATTTTACCAAATGAATGAATATACTGTAGCTATACAGTAACACAACATATGTGTTCTTTGCCACTACCATTTTAAATACTGCTTTGGCATTAATTTGCTTATTATGTATATCTCTATATAAAAGAACAAGTCCTGACTGACTGACTGATCAACGCCTAACAGGGCATTATATATATATATATATATATATATATATATATATATATATATATATATATATATATATATATATATATATATATATATATATATATATATATAATCCAAAGGGGAAGGAGAGAAAGAGGAGTAGAAATTATTATCTTAAAATGTACGTATCTTGGAATCTTTGAATGTTAAAGACACGAAGTTTGGTATATGAACTTGTGATATTTGGCCTAGACGAGAAGAAAAAGAAAGTAAGAATGAGAAAGGGATGGAAATTACAATTAATATAATAAGATGTCCATATCTCGGAATCTCTTAAGCTTAGAGACATGAAATTCGGTATTCGGACTTCTCATTTTAAATAATTAGATATGTATGTAAGCGTTTTTTTTTTCTAAATATATATATTTATTTGCTCTAGAAGGAAAGAAACCAGGGCGGTTATAATTGAACAGCCATATCATGAAATCCCTTAACGTTATTGACATGAAAATTGGTGTTTAGGTTTTTAATTTAAAAGAATTAAATTTAAAACAATTAAAGACATGTTTCTGCGTTTTTTTACTGTTTCCTTAGAAAATAGAAGAAGGGGTTGGGGTTGTAATTGGTAAAATAAAATGACCATTTCCCGAAATCCCTGAAGAGTATAAATATCTTAATTAATTATGTATTTTAGCGATTTTGATATTATCGTTAAAAGGAAAAAATACGGGAAGAAAATAGTTGCGAGTTGCAATTGAAGCGGTTAGAGGATAAAGATGGTATACTATGTAACAAATTGTACATTTCGGGAAATTGTACACTATATTCGTTAACATACATCCCTCATCGTTTTCAAATCTCTTCACTGGGACGAGGACTCACTAAATGATGTGTTATGTAACATGACTTTCCACGTGCATGAACCGCCAAAATTTAACGTTTCGAAAAATGTAACATAACACTTTCATCATAAGCGCTTCAATTGCTATAATAAGATACTATATCTAAAAAAAAATCCCTGAAGATTATAGTTCTTAGGGATATGAGAGGCCGTGGGAAAAGCAAATGCAAGATCTGGGGGCGAAGTCCCCGGCTAACCGAAGGCAGTTATTCAATAAAAAAAAAATTAAAAAAAAATCTGCATGAGCTAGACTTTACATGCCGGTTTCTGGGTATTTGTTTTTAAAGCTCCAAGTTAAATCACGTAACTTTAATCCATATGCGCTTATTTTCTAATATTCAGCAGTGGTTTATAAGAGAGTATTTTGGAATGAAAATCTATATTTAAATTCACATATTTTTTTCATCATTTACAGTATGTTAACTTTATTTTCTTTATCAGGATAATAGAAGATAATTTATTCGAATATTTTCATAGCTTTTGTTATGCAATAATTGCAATCTTAAGCAACTCTCTTTAACATGTTACATGTTCCATCTTTTCTAATAATCCTATTATTTCTAAAATTATTTGTTTAGATCAAGCAGAGAAAAAGAAAGAAGTATTGTTCCTTTCATTTTGATGAAGAATCAAAGTACAACAATATGCAGAAAAAAATGCTCTTGACAAGGAAATTAAGTCAAGATAGTTTAGAATCTTTTTTCTTATATCAGAGGCATGGGTTCAAGCAGCGACCATACGGATTCTCTAGGATTTAAGTACAGACTAAGAGGATATATAATGGGAAAGCATTCTGCTGCTTTATTTACTCACGGTAAAAATGTCAAAACTCGAAGAATCTTCTACGCAGCAGGAAACTAAGATCCACATTAATTGAAGATGTATACTTGAAAAACTCCGTACTGTATAATAAATTATGTACAACAGTGCAACTGTTAATGTATATTTTACCAGAAAATGAAAATGAAAATGAAGATCGAATATGTTCATTAAATAAGCATGATCTTGAAGAACAGTCTTGAATTTATAGCTGGGCGGGTAGCTTTCAAATTTAAAATCAAATATTCACAGCTCTCTGTCGAAGAACCTGCTGCAATACAACTGGACAAAATTAATCTCAAAAGAAGGACTGACATTTTTATCAAAGGAACGTCTGGGCACAATCAAAATAGCTAACAAATATTTTCTTGCATATCTCCAAAAAGAACGAGAGTTTATCTGGAAAGAAATGGGGCATCATTAGAAAATTAACAAGTATCATGAAAAATGAATTTGACAATAAGTGTGAACCGAAAGTTTTATTTAACATATTTTATCCGACTTAGAACATGCATAAGAATAAATGAACTAAACAAGCAACTGAAATACTCTTACCGCAAAAGAATATTTTACAAGAAAATGAAAAAAGTGGTGAAGTTAGAGAATTGAGTTCAGTAAAAAAAAAAAAAAAAAAAAAAAATCTGATTGGTAAATGCAAGTAGATTAGGCCTACTGGGGATATCATTTAGAAAAAAGAACGACGGACAATACTTCTAAGGTTGTGGGGAAACTTGTTTATACCGTACATATAGATGAAAATTTGATTGTTTTGGATGTAGTAAGAGTATATTGAAATACTTGATTTACCCTACTTTTCTTTTTATGTGCATTTTTGTATTCCTATGCCGGAATAAAATTCCAGTAATATAATAGGCATCTAAATCAGAAATAGCAAATAGATATCTTGAAATCAGAAGAAAACAGTAATTTCACATTGAGTTTCCAAAGAGAATGTACGGGAGCAAGCAGACGACAGCGCGAGTACTTTCACTAGCGTGTGTCGAAGATGACGTCATTGCGCGAGTAGGACGCAAACGCGTTCGCTGATGGACTTACCTTGTCTTATTTCTACCATGATATATATATATATATATATATATATATATATATATATATATATATATATATATATATATATATATATATGTCTACAATGAAATTATCATATGCATACTGCAATATTATCGTTTAATTTCCACCCCTGACTGTGGCAAGAAAGTAGAGAAAAAGAGCCAAACCTAAAGAAAATTCGTAAGGATCTAGGGTCATTTTTTCGGACTTAGTCTCTCGAAGATAGTCCCACATTTTGTGATCACAACTGTACCAGACTTGTTGCTGATAAAGTGACCACAGATATACAATAATGTAAAAGTGGGAGGATTGAACGAACCAGGCGAAGTGATCTTCCTGATGTTCCTCGATCCATGTCTGTGGTTTTGGCACATTGTCATCTTTGAAGACTATCGTGTTTATGGAACATCATCTGTATCATAGGGTAGAGAATGCCACTTAAAACGTCCACATAATTACTTGCAGTAATTCGTCCTTTCAGAGAATAATAGTTCCAATGCAATATCTTGAAATTGCGATCCACATGAGGACAAAGCCGTTGTCATGTTTAAGTAAGTAATTCGCAGTGTGCACCTTGTTGGGCGTCCGTCATATTTAAATTCGGCTCGTTGCTGGAAACAAGAAATATGATTCATCGACTATCCATGCATAAGCCGTACATGTGCACCTGTGCATTTGTGTGGATGATGCACACATACATAACCCATGCTTAAGCCGTACATGTGAATTTGCATGGATGAAGCACACATACATAACCCGTGTATGTGCACATGTGCATTTGCGTGGGTTATGCACACGTACATAACCCGTGATTAAGTCGTTATATGTACATGTGCATTTGCGTGGATCAAGCACATTTAAATAACCCGTGCTGAAGCCGTTGTGTGCACATGTGCATTTGCACGGCTATTGCACATGTGTATGACACGTCCATAATACCATGCAAGTGTATACTTTTACTTTCATTCTCCCAGTATTTAAAACATGAAATATATTTTTAATTGAAAGTTCAATATTTTAAAATTATATTACACATTCTATTAAATAATATAAAGTAACCTCCCACCCAACCAGGTACATTCTAGGAACGTGCCATTTAAGTTCCATATGTACCGTTTACGTACCTGGTACTTGAAAAATGTACATTTCATATGCATAGCACGTGTCGCTAGGTACGTGCCTTTCGAGGAATTTCTGACACTTGAAAGGTACTTTTACATGCTTCACTGGAATGTGAGGAATGTGAATGGCACATACCCCATGTACCATGGCATGGTTGTGCGTAAGTTGCTTCGTATTGCGACTAGGGTTGCCAATTTAGCCACTTTGTGACGAGATCTGGCCATTTTGAGAACGTCGTTAGTCACATAATTTCCAAAGAGCCAATAGTGGCTTTTTAGCCATATGCTTTTCACTTCTATAGCCACTTTCTGAGTTTAGCCACATTGTAATATATTGTGTGTGTCATTTTGCAATTTTCTGACGTTTGATGCGTTCTCTAGGTTGTAACATTCTAAACCCCACTGGCAGAATTGTCCTCATAAAATTAGCATTGATGGTTATATTGTGACGTTACACAGCAGAGAATTAGTTCAAAACCTGTACGTTAAAACTAGACGTTAAATAAAATTTTCGGGAAGACGTAAGTTTAAGTATAAACTAACTCCTTAAAGAAATTCAGCCTGATAATATAGACATCCTTCAGGAAATGGTTATCCTTCCTTTTCCATTATTATTTGGCTATGAAACTAATGCCGGAGACATATACAACCGCTATATACAACAGTGTGGTGTTGGAATGTGTAATGATTAGGATGTGATGTTTTATTTTATTTTTTTGAAAGTTCAACACTTCCAATGTACCCGTAAAAATGTACTAAAGAAATAGTGCCCATGTTTTTTAAATATTCAATTAGAACTGGACAATCTACATGAAATTTGCAATCGATCAGTGAAAACGTCATCTTTCTAGAGCCTGTAGTTTCTGAGATCTCATTGTCGAGAAACATATGTGTATTTTAAAAGAGCTCCAAAGATGGCAGCACAATTAATTTGCATGTATTTCGGAGAAGGCTTACTAAAGGCAAAGGCCTTTGAACAATAATTTAAAAGGATAAACTTTGTGAAAAATATTTATTTCAGTAATTTATTTAAACTACACTCTTTTAAAAATATTTGTCTTTGTTATAAACGTGAAATCACAAATAACCGTAAATCAAAGGTTTGAATGCTAAGATTATAGGTTAGAGCTCGGTCGCTCGTAAATGTTACTGTAGTATTTTAATAGATAGTTAAATTGCCACACAGATGCCGGAGGAGGGCATATATTTTCAGAGTTAGTTGCTTGGCTTTTTTTAAAAGTACAAGCTTCTAAATTCGAACGTAAAAGTGAAGCGTTAAGGTTTTAGTATTTAAGTACTCGCACCCCCAGTTGCATAGCACTGCCCTAAGGAACATTACTGACATGCCTAGTACATTCCTGGCACATGCCAATGCCAAGTAAATGTGTCAAGTACATACACGGTACGTGATATACACATAATAGATACATTCCTCGGTATGTGTCATGCACGTACTTTTGGGCGGAAGTAACCTTATTCCTTACATGTGTATTTCACATGATTGCTCTATTCACGTACCTATCATGTACATTCCAATGTACCTCGAGGAACATTCTTTACACATGATCAGTATGTACTTGTGTTGGGTGGGCTGCATTTTTCGACCTACGTACATTCAAATAAATATTCAATCAAATAAGTCTAAACACTATAAATAGCTTTCTCAGTAGCATAAAAACGTGCAGTGTTCGCTTTGATGAAATAAATGACGTGACAACCGGAGGCCCGGTTCGCTCTGACAGGAGGTCCGTCGGCTCAGAACGCCCATAACTTTTAATTTGTACGAAAATGAGTATAATTTTAAGGGCAGATACGTAACTTATTTGCATTTCATACTCTAAACTATACTCGGACGTCCCCAGAGAGAAATACAGAGTGCACAACCGTATATACTTCTGCCTATCTTGCTGATCCTGATTGTGGTGATTTATTGAGCTTAAATGATAGTCTTTAGCTTTGTTTCCGGAGAAAGTGCCCCATGTGCAATGTGCCACCAACTATCATCGGTCCGCTATCACCTTTTGGCGGATAGCCGCCGAAGTGAAGGAAAATGACGGTTCGAAGCGAAAATCCACCGAAGCGGCTGCCGTCGTCGTAATGCTAAATGGTAGTAGTAGTTTTTTCTCCAAGCGGTGTTATAAAGACTTTTCGACGAATGACTGTAAAAACTCCGTAACGTCCGCTGAGCTAGGATTTAAGATCAACAGGTGGCAGCACTGTATTGATGTAACTACTGTCAGACAGTTCATAGGTCTACAAAATTATTTTCGTGACCGATTACAGCTGAAAATGTTGCGTTATTTGTCACTGGGCAAACATGTCAAATATACTACCTAAAGCTTTGCTCCTTGCAAATAATAAACTTCACAAGCAAAATTCTCACTGACAATTATTAGTTACTTCTGATATACTCGGAAGGTGATGTCATTGGTATTACAGCAAAAGGCACCAATTATATAAATCCTTTTTTTTTTTTTCGTTACATCTCGAATATGTTTTTACATCACCTCTGCACTACGAGAAAATCATATAGGTACTGTGTAAATCACCTGTGCACTAGGTGTAAATCGGCTACGTGTAAATCACCAGTGCAGGACGTGTGCATTGCACATGTACTGCGCACATGAAGATGTTGAATAGGACCTGTGACTCTTATGTGCATCACATGTACAGGCGTGCATTTATACAGTTGATGCACATGTTGCATCCGTGCAATTGTACTACACGGGTACTGTACGTGCATTGTGCTGTCTGGGTTACCGTCTCCCAATTATAGTCGTTCATGTTCTCGGTATAAATATATAATTATTTAACAAGGGATATTGAGGTTCCTTTGTCGGAATGTAATTATAGGAACAGGTCGGAACATTCCAGATGACAATTGAGTCCCGTACTCAGTTGTGCCTCATTAGTACTACAGTACTTTGTGATAATTGTCTTTGATATTCGGTGATAACTCTTACCTAGGCTTGGTTTTCGTTCTCTACTCCTCTTTGATCATGGTTGGTTTTGAGTTTAGCATCCCTTCCAGCTCCGAGGCTATATGAGATATGGACCTACAAAATAATTTTGGAACAAAACCACATGAACTCCAACCACATGAACTCCCACCACCTGAAGGCGCTTAATTTAGCAACAAGGGACATCCACAATTTGCTCTTTCTGAAAATCGGAGAAGTCTTCCATTTCGTATTAGTAACGTCCTTCCTATTGCATGCACGAATCCATAGTACACCGCCTGGTGTACTAGTCACTATCACCCAACACAGCACTAAGCCAAGATAGTCACTGTGCACAAATATTCAATGTAACTAACTCACAAAAATTATGCATTGCAGTAGGAGTAACAATTTTAACAACTATGTACGAGGTGCACACCAAAAGTACGTGCCGTTTTGTTCTAAAGTCCATTTTTTTTTTTTTTTTTTTTGTCGTCATTTTAGGAAAGCAGATGCGGCATCGGAGACCTCCATCCTTCGTCTCTAAGCAGTGTAAGTTTTGTTCACTAGGTGTCAGCACTTAAGTCACGGTGTCTGAATGAGTAAGACATGCTTCTGATACTGTCCGGGGACACACAATTTTCAGTAGTAACTGTGGAATTCCTCACCGCAGCCGATATTCATTGGCAATCGAAGAGTGTGTGTAGTAATTGTTCTTGCATAAAATACTCTTAGGAAGTGGGTGCTCGAGTTCAAAGCAGGGCGAACGAATCTGAAAGATGAGCAGGTCTGGACGCCCAAAACCCGCATCAACTGACGCTAACATTGCCCGTGTTGAAAATTTCATCATGAAAGATAACGAATAATAACAAACGAACTGGGCCTAAGGGAAGTTTCTTCTCGCTGCGTTCAACGAATGCTTAATGACGATCAAAAAGAGGCAAGGATTCGATCAAGTGTTGCAAATATGACTCGCTTCAGAAGATAAGAATGCCATTTCTTGGATTGTCGTGATAAGATGAATCACAGATTACATTATTCAATCCAGAAACAAAATGGGAGTCGATGCAGTGGGAACAGATTCATTATCACCGAAAAAATTTTTCGTCAGGTGGTATCCACTGAGAAGGTGGTACGATATCCTTCGGGATTCGCAGGTAGTGATATTGGATACAGAATTTTTGCTAAAACTGACTAAGAAACGACAACGAATGGAAAATACAATTTCATCCTCCACAATGCACCGCCAGACCCACCCTACTTACCGAGTTTAGCCATGAGTAGTTTCTGGTTGTTCCCAAACCTCAAGGATTCTCTTCGTAGACGCCATTTTACCAGTAGATCATCCCTGGGAAGTGCTACTTTTCCAATATCTGAAACACCCCCAAAGATGACTATGTTACATGCCACACAAAATTGTCGGAGGGATAGCAACTATATACCAATAAAGAGGTTTGTTGAGAAATAGATACAGGTTAGTTCCATGTATTTCCTTGTTCTTGGAAATTAGAAATAAATGGCACGTATTTTTGGTGTACACCTCGTATATGTGGTATTACAAAATATTACACAAATTTTAAGTGATGATTCTTTGATATATTGAACATTTTCAGATAGGAAACTTAAGTCACTGAAGCCAAACTAAGGAGCATACAGGGTGATCAATGTCTTTACAGCACCATTTAGTTATAAAACAATGCAAGTTAAGATTGTTTAAAATAAAAGACAAATTCTGACCAAAGCTATACTATTTAATAAATAACAGCGTTAGTTTCGACAAAGTATCTTTGCTTTCATCAGACACATTATCTTGGTCAGAATTTGTCTTTTATTTTATACAAGAAGTTCCAAAGCTAGAATAAGTGGCATTACGATTGCTGTAAACTAGAAACCACAGACATGAGTTGGAAGAAATGTGTGTGTACACATTGAACACCGTTCATCATTTTGCAATCTGTTCAAATTTTTCAATGCTGGCTCATACAATTCAGATTTTAGACGAGAAACTTCAGAGAAAAGCTAGCTTTGCTGAACCTAAGTTACCTATCCAAAATTCTTAATACAGCGTAAGAAATCACCTTTCAGTTTCTCAATACTTTCTGAAACATTCAGGATATAAAGGAAATGTTACTCTTGTTAAAGAGAGGTATGAGCCCAAAATACATTCTTCTATTCCTGTTCGTCGCATACAATAAAAGGATCAATGAAATAAACATCCTGATATTTTGTGGTGTAAGTAAAATCCTAGTTAGGACGGTTGACATCGAATATCAAATCAGTTCCCGAATACGCGTGCACTAACCTAATCTATCTCCAAAGTTTCCTATTCATGTCTATCACATCTAATAGCCAAAGCATCATAAAGCGGGACCATATTAAATTAGACAGAAATGATGGTGTTATTTCTCAATATCAGCGTTCATTCTGCTGAAAATGTCATCAGTGTCAAGTTTTAATTCCGTATTAATTTCACTCGCTCTGTTTTACAGAAAAGCAGTATTTATAAAGGTAACCAAGAAAGTTTTATTGTTTTGTGGAGGTCTATGTTCAATTGGCCCTCACACTGCGAGTTGAATACAAATGGAGATAAGGCGAAGGTCAGTTGTTGGTGTGGGTATATCGCACATACTACCTGATTGTGGCAATTCAATTACACCGTAAACTTGCGTAAGGAGAGAGTGAACATGGGACCTCCACAGAGAGTCATAAGGGCGTGTATGCTGTACGATTTCAAACTGGGTCAAACGCCGCTACACCAGGGCAGAAGATATGCAAGGTCTTTGGCGAGAGTGTCGTGACTACGGGACAGTGGAGTGATGGTTTAACTAGTTGAAGGACGGTGAAGAAACACTCGAAGACGCACCACGTGTCGGAAGACCAACACATGTACAAAATGAAGATCTTCAGTCAGCAATTGAGGCGAACAGTGACCAGACATGTGAGAAACTGAGACTACAATTCAGTGTGAATGGAGAACCCATTCGGCAGCACCTCCATCAACTTGGGAAGCACTACTACAAGTTGGTCGATGGGCCCCACATGATTTGACTCTGGGCTAGAAGGCAACGCGAGCAGACACTTGTGTTTCTTGGCTGTCTCGTCTGAGTAAGGAGCAATTTCTGAGCAGGGTGTTGACTTGTGAAGAGGAGAAGTGGGTCCTGTACGAAGTTCCACTGCGCCGTCATCATTGGTTAGCATCCCATGAACAGGTTCCAAAACAGCCGAAACCAACACTGCATCAGAAGAAGGTCCTCCTATGTGTTTGGTGGACTACTGGCGGCTTCGTGCATCGGGAACTGCTAACAGCTGGTCAGAACATCAATGCAACTGTATACTGTCAGCAGTTGAGCCGTGTTCAAGAAAAACTCAAAACTCTGGAGCCAGCACTTCTGAATCACAAAGGGGTCCTCCTGTTCCAGGACAACGCTAAGTCCCACGTGACTAGAATGACCCGGGACAGCACTCTACATCTTCGATGGGAAACACTATTGCATCCACTATACTCCCTGGACATTGCACGTCCGATTATCACCTGCTTTATTCGTCGGATAACCGCCTTAGAGGACACCAGTTCAAATCCCCAGTAGAGGTGCAAAATGCATTTGATACCTTCTTCGCTTCACGGCCTACCAATTTCTATAGCAACTGAATACATGGTTTTCCAGAACGTTGGCAGAAGGTCGTCGATGCTGATGGGGACTACTTTTACCTTCCAGGTACGTCTTAGGAGACATACCGATGTTCGAAAGTAGTGGGTGAAAAAGCGACAAAACTTTCTTGGTTGCCTTTATACCACTTCTGGAAGATATTGAATATCTTCTCTTTGACAAGATTCGTAATTACAGCTCATTTTCAGCAATAAATTGTAGAAACAAGTAACTGTTACTGGGAAAAAAAGAAAAATAGAATTTCCTGTAACCAACAACCTAGATTAAAATAAAACATTCTACCACAAACAAAAGTTGTGTGTGTGCCAATTAATCGGCTTGAGGACTTAACTATTGAAAACTCCATTTAAATTTAAACTCTCCATGCAAATTTACTAAGGAAGCAACCTATATCTGTATTATTATTATTAAAAAACAAGAATATATATGAAATATTTTATTCAGTCTAATCACAATAACAAACATTCATACATTTTTTTAAAGTTTTCACTCCTTGCAATCTCCAAATTGTCTAGAGAACTCAAAAAAATACATAGGTCTATTAAAAAGAAGAACTATTAAAACTCAATCAAATATAAACATTTTAGTTTTACTTCTGCTCCCGTTATTACTGGTAAGGCGGATTCTGTGGCTTCTTTTTGCTCCTATGATATTTGTAAGCCCGATTGCCAAACATTATCTACTTCAGGTGAAAATTCATTCGTAAGAAGATTATTTCAGTTTTCACTTGTGTGACAGAAATTCGAACAGTAACACATATGCGATTATCAAGCCACTATTTTATATACATATACAAAATTTAATTTTTTAAACCCATAAACATTATTAGCACATTGTACAGATACACTGTCCAACCGAAACAAGTTGAAAAGCTTCCAGATAAATTGTGGTGAAAAAAAATATATAAATTAATTAATCTGAAACTATATGTGTGTGTACTTAATATAAAGATTAAAAAATATTCTTTTTTAACCTACATCGCTTTCCTATGTAACTTTCTGGCTGAATGTTTTTCCGTACTCTGTAATTTTGATTAACAACCTTGCATGTCCGTTACAAAATTTGTTTTGTATATTCACAGAAAACATATTACGTTCAACACAGGTAAATTCACATTACTAAAAGTGAGAACGTAATATTACGCTGATTATAGAAAAGCAGTAAACTATAACCCTGCAATAATTTTCTTTATATTATTCATTATCTAATTACAACGAATATCCACTAATTGCCATTCCCTACCTTATTTTTCCTGTAGAATATGCCTATAATGTTTGACAGTTGTACACGAATCCATTTCATACTCTATAGAGCCAATTAAAACTTCAAAAATCTCCACTGTGGTAGTTTTACGGAAGGAAAACAAAATTATTTTACCAAAACACATTCAAGGGAACAAAACTAAACCACGAGAATCATATTTTATTAATGAAAAAAAGAGCAATTATGATCAATGATAAAAATGTTTTTATCTTTACAATGTTAACATATTCTAAAATATGTGCACATATTGTGAGAGCAAAATGCAGTTGAATATGAGAAACCGCCGGGTTCGGTGTGCTGTGTTTCTTTTTTATAAAGTATTGTCTGCGGTAAGTGCAAATTCCACTACAAATATAGATTTTACACTTCAATACAGTTTTAAAATGTATTCATTTTCATGAATATGAATCTGTAGGTAGTTCTAGTGATGTGCACCGAGAACTGACACTAAAATAATTTACATAAATATATATGCATAAGTATTTATATATAAAAATTATCTAGAAAAGAAGGAAAGAGGTAAGTTACAGATTTATATAGCATGTCACAACTTCTCTGTTGTCCTTGCAATACTTTCCATTGCAGGAGCAAAGCACATCGATACAATCAATAGTGGAAAATTGTCCCTACAAACATAAAGGGGCAAACAAAATTATATAAAGTTTTTGGCGTGAAAAGCATATTATGAGAATAAAGAATCTCTCACTCCACCTATCCGCTGCAAAAGAAAAACAATTTTCAATTATATTTGGTGACGAGCAAATAGGGCGACCCTCTAAAAAGTGGAAGCCGTTCTTAACTTTCAAATTATTTACTGAGGAAGATGTGAGAGCTCATAGACTATAATCAAAAATTTGCTTGCCTTTGCAGCTGTAGGTAACTGACAATTCTTAATTATCAAAATTATGCATATTACATACAATTATGATGCAAAATGAAAAATGGACGCATTTTACAAATAAAGAGGAATCGATACATTAAGGGTTTTATTATTAATATTTAAAACCGCCAAAGTTAGGGGAGCCGAAAATTTTGGAAAGAGCACAAAAATGACATACATGACAGAATATGATAGGTGGGTCGGTCTGGTCAAATACTATTTTGACAACAGTCGACGTAACGACAGAGAAATAAAGAAAAAAATTCGATGTTAACTTAAAAAAAAAAAAAAAAAAAAAAAAAAAACTAATTAAGCATAAAGATGCTTTTTAAACAATGCTATTTGCGATATTCAAGATTTTCCAAGATCACCAGAATAGTTTCCTACTCGAATTCTTAACTACCCTTTCTTCTTCCGTTCCTAGATAATTTTCATCGCTTTTCATCTCCTTAGGGTTTCTTTGAGACCTGGTAATATTTATATCATATATATATATATATTGGCTTCGGAAATTACAAAAGCCTCTTTCTCCGACAAAATATATGTAAATCATTAATACATAAACTCTGATCAGAACTATATTGCATATAAAAATGTCATAGTTTTCTCTGTTAAATACAAATAAACAGACCTGAAACATACATAACGCTTCTTCTTTTTTTTTTTTTTTTAGCAGTACGAAAAGAAAGAAGAAAGAAACTATACATTGTAGCACCAGATAAGTAAGACAGGAATAATAATCTGTTAAGGCAACTTAATACCAATCTATCCTTTTTTCATATAATACATTAACTGCGTTGAAATTAGAATGACAAATGGAATGCTATAATTTTGGATCTCTGCAGCAAAAATACAAGTAAATGTAAATATTTAGTACTAATTGGTAGATGAGATCTAACAAGCAGTTTCCTTTCGTCCACGACAAAATACTTTTGGTTTTCTTTTAAACTAAATGAAATTATATATTTATATATATATATATATTCTTGTAGTCTCTTGCTGAGTTTTGTTGTATACTTTGTTGAACCAACACTGTTTCTGTAAAAGAGTTCCATTATATTGCACTGGCATAAATGTTACCATTCCGCCAACATTTTTCAGTTGGTATACACAATATCACTGGTTCATCGTTCAACTTCTACATTAGAAAGCGTCAACCTTAAGTCACATTCCACATCCTTGAACAGTAACCGAATTACCACGGAATAAGCAGTGATCTTGGTGCTGATTTCAAAGAGCTACCTTGAAGAAAGAAGAAGAAGAAAAAAAAAACATCAAAAACTATCAACAACATACTTTTAACTTTGCTCAGCCAACCTTCATAGTCAAGTGGAAAAATACTAGTTGTGAAAAAGTAAGAAATTCCATGGAACTTTAATTCTATCATGTTAGTACAAAAGAGTATAAGTTAGAAAACAGTTAAACTGATATAAGATATACACCTACATGTTTCTTGTACCATGATCCATGGTTAAGTTGATGTAAGTCGGAACGAAAATGCGTTGTAAAATGGTAGTTTCAGATAAAAAGAATCAATGGAAGTGTTGCAATAGTTCAAGAGAGAGTGAAAAAGAACTCTCCTGTAACTACTTATAGAAGTATAGGGCACATATTTATAAGAAAGTTGGCTTATCTTGTGCCTTCATGTCTATTACTGTTTTTAATTGAGGATTTGCTTCCTTTCTGGGAACGTCATAGGAAACCATATTTATTACTGCGTCACCGGATCCCTACATTTACACCTCCTACCATAAGTTTTCTTTTGTTTTGAAGAACAATTAGTGCAAGAATTCCATAACTTAATTTTGATTTTTGTTTTACCTTAACAACTGTCTCTGTACATTAACCGTCAATTCACTGTTTCTGCATAACCATTATTCACATTAATAATTTATACGGAATTACACATGTCCTTCATTTATTGCTCTAAGTGATTGTCCTGCAATTCATTTTTGGCAGTTGTAAACACTAATTCCACTGACAATGTTCAACCATCTTAGTTTTAAAATTCACAAACTTTGCGTAGTGTTAAATCTGCCAGTGGAATTAGTGTCTACAAGAGCAAAACATGAATTAAGGAAAATAACAACGTAGAGCAATGAAGACATATTGTGAAATCCCGCATAAGTTATTAATGTGAATAATGTTGATGGTAAATACAGAGACAATCATTAGGAAATTCATGCCGAATGCACAGTAATTTTCCATACCATTTATCGAGTCGACAAAATGTTTAAGATAGAAAATTAGTACTGCTTATCGCAGATTTATTTCGAAATAAAACGTGGGAGCTTCCAATTGGAGAAACTTCAGTGAAATTAGTTTTCACTGATTACAGCGCCATCTATCACGAATTGAGGAAAATATTTTGAGTAAAATTTACCTATTTCTTCCCGTACAATCCTAATCTGCAATTAATTAAAAAAAAAAGTTTCCAAAGTAATCCGCGTTCCATAACCAGAGGGAGAGAATGGTGAGGGGATTAGTTTTATTACAGGCGAATTTTCCCTTCCAAAAAATTAACTTTTTATTTCGCTCAATGCTTACTTCTCCACATATTTTGCAGAAACAATTTAAAGAAAAACTCACCCTGTATAAGTTTAGAAGTAATGGACATCGAGGTACAAGGTAAGTCACTTTTCGTAACTCTCCTGTAAACTTAGGTTTTCTGACTTACTGTCTTTTGATCCAAACTTCACTGAATTGTTAAATCATACGGCTTTACGGCTTTACATTGACCCAACTATTACTTTTTAACTAAATTTTTGTTGACAGTCACACGTACAACCACATTCAAATTCATACTGTAATCCACATTTGAGACCCGTATAATTCAGTATTCATTTGAGAGCTGAAAAATAATTGACATATACTCTGTCACTATAAAATTTCTTGGTAGGTTTTTACGTATTCTTTTCCAACAAAATAGGATACAAGACTCGTAACAGAGGAAAAAAAGAGTGTAATTTCTTTTAAGCTGACTATATCGGACTAGATTCAAATCGCCTTTGTGAATCTGCCCTCCTTCCCCCACCTCACGGTACGAACTATTCCATATATCATTAAAAATTATTTCGTTTTTACTGCAATTACTTTTGTTTGTACTGTACTGTAGCTGAGAAATTAAGAAAAAAAAGGGGGGGGGGCAAGTTCACACAGCCTCCCACCACCACGTCGTATGATCGATTTAATTGGCTTATTTGAAAGACTTTTGTTTATACAATGTTGTACAGTAATTTGTTCTGTTTGCATTTATGCAACACCGAACGTACACTGAGAATACGTAACTTCATTTAAAAAAGAAAAAAAAAATGAAACGGCTACTAGTCATACTGATAAAATATAATTCCATATAAAAGAAATGTATTAACATAATATATAAGGAAGATAATATAGAACTATAATATACTTATACGTGAAGTAGAAAAAAGATAGAATATTAGGTTTCTACTTTAACAAGAGGGAAAGTAAAGAAAAAGTAGTGAAAAAATCATTAAGATATTGATCAGTATTTCCGTTATTTCGGTATTGTTTCATAATTTCAGTATCTCGATATTTCGGTATCAATAATACCAAAATTCTGCCGACTTCAGTATATTTTTTGCAATTCTAGGTTATAATGCATCTATATAGAATATAAAAATAAATCTTTCAGTTTTACGTCCCACAATAAAGGAGAAAATGATGAGAATGAATTAAATGGTAGAATGAAGAAAGTGGGAGGAAATGGAAGAACACCAAGAAAGCTCACATACAGTGTTTGTCCACCACATAGCCCACGTAGCGCAAACTGGAATCAAACCAGGGACCCCACGCATCAGAGGTGAAGACTCCACCACTGAGCCAGCGCGGCCGCAGCAAATAATAATTAATACTAAGAGGCATCTTCACTGAAAGAGCTTCGTTATAATTTCACTATAGTTTATGTTAAACTATCAGTTGTTTTATAGCAATATTCACCCAATTAGAAAGAAAACAAGTTAAATCTCTCAAGCAGGTACAGTTGAGAAGACCTCTTGTGAACCTGGCCAACAGGCAGCTTCTTCTTTCTACTCGATTGCAAGTAATTTTGCCAGCTCATACGTTAAAAACAACTGTATTTGCATGATAGTCCTATTCCAATATCTACATTTATTGCCACAATTACAGCAGCAACTATCACTCACATATATTACTATACATCTGAAACAAATCTCTCCTATAACGTGAAATTAATGGTATTAAGCTTTAGAACTTCAAAAACTAGTGAACTTTGGTGACACAGACATGAATAAAGGTTGACTGAATGCGACGTATCGGACCACTGACTCATCTGGAAATGCTTTCTGCTTCCAGACGCCTTTTCCTGTAGGAGGAGAAAAACAAAAGTATGATTTTCATCAGCTGTGAGGGAGGGAGACCTACTTTCTGGAAGTTCCACGGAACCTGTTTACTTATTTATTTTTTTGTGTGGGCATGTGTGCGCGCTTCAGGGTCCAGCGAAGTTTCAGCATTCTATGGACATTAACGAAAAATTATTGGAACTATTTTTCTTATAAATAACAACGGTCACACGAAGAGGCAACTGGAAGTGCCTTTTCGAAACAGTATTCCGAACGAAATGCTCGTTACTGCAAGGTGTATATTGAATAGTCATCAGCAGCATATATTTCGTTTGCTAGCCTAGACTTATCATATCAAAATTATCGAATGTTAAAATTCTTTCAGTAAAAGCCTGACTTTCCAATAGATTAGTAAAAAAAGTTTTGAAAACTTTTTTTTTTTTCTACCACCTTATAACTGTATTGATAATGTTGAAGCTGTCTCGTTTTAAACAGGATAATCCCTTTTTCAATTGTTGTCTAGGATTTCTTCGGTTCTAAAAGGGAGTGGCGACTACATTAAGGTCCTATATCAGCCAGTTTGGTATGCTATTCTTGTGATATTGGTTTCTCTGTTCAGTTGCCTCGTTTGCAAATGAAAATGAAAGTGAACATTTCAGTTTTTACCAAGAGTAAGGTGCTGACTGAGCGCAGTACTATGTGAAAACTGAAAGAACCTAATGATTATAAAAATGAACTATGATTACACAGTTTTCATGACAGTGTCTATTACACACTCATATAAAATCGAAACAATATTGAATGTTGAAATGTGCAACAGATTCTCTCGTTTCATATAACACACTTTGAAACCTGCTATAGCTTTGTTTAAAGAAGCAAGTTCTGTTTTCGTAGCAGAATGGTTAACACGAACTACCAATATAGGTGATCCATGGTTCAATCCCGAGTGGAGCACATAGACTTGGAAATAAGGTAGCAATACTTCAGGTCATATTGCGATAGTAGTTTTTCTGTTTTATATTTTCAGAGTTGTGTGAACTAGTGATGATTTCAAAGGATGGCCCGGGAAGGAAATTCTATCCCCCTCCCCCAAAAAGCTACGAAATTTTCCTCATTGCATATCTCCGACCATACTCAACGTGTGTTATCACTATATTCTCAGTACTATTCTCACCCCTTCCCCATACAAACTGATGTGGCAATCTCTGAGTTCGCACTATTGCTGACAAGGGTGTGTTTGTACAGTCGCGCAAGCGTAGTGCGCTTGTCACGTGTTCGGCGAGCTGCATAACAGTTTCTCAAGAACTCTTATGAAACAATAGTTTTTCACGGCAACAAATACAAAAGTGTATTTTGCTTTCCCAGTTATTTCTTGGAGGGTTGGGGAGTTCACTTATGTTGGTTGCATTGCATTTGAAGCATAAATGGGATTTGAGATACAAGAATGAGTGACTGCATGGTTCAGTATTTGTAAGATACGTAGAACCTCATTCTGAGTGAAACTTACCTTTGTACATTAATTAGTCTGTATTTCTGTCACTGAAGTCAGGAACAACACTGCTTTGGTATGAGCTACTGTCATCTTCTGTTCTCCTGATCCAGATTTTTATACCCTGAGTGGGTGGTTTCCTAATGAAAAGAAATCCATTTTATAAAATATATGGAATAATAGTAACATTATGTTGATCATTATCTAACAGAGACTTTCATTATTCTTCATAGATATTTGAAACTATGTTATGGAAGGTTATTGGAGTTAACTTTGCCACCTTTATATGTCTATTTACCTAGATTTCAATTATTCTAAAACCCCTTCAGGAAATATATTAAAAAGGCTGAACAAAACACAAATATACTTTTACTTTAACTATAAATCTACCGTACATATTCGAATCTAAGACGCACTTTTTCTGCCCAAATTTCAGATATAAAATTGGGGTGCGTCTAGGAATGGCATACAAAATCGCTCCGGCAAAACAGATCCGCACCGATCTTGTGATAATACCCCAAGGTATGACTTCGCAAATACAGCGTTGGACTGAAGGTACTGTACACCGAGTGGCTTTCATCTCGTGAAACTCTGCTGACCATAACTGGTCGGGTAAAACATGCTTCTCTTTCTATTGTTGCAGAATGGCTTATTGCTGCCTGATCTATCACAAACGAAACTGTTCGAAAGTCGTTTTTGAAATACGGAATCTCACAAACAGTTCAGGTGGTACGGAGGACGATGCAGTTTTTGAACTTGATAGTGATAACGAAAGTTCAAGTGATGAAACTGATAGCGAAAGTGTGTTCAGACAGTGAAAGTGCTTAAGCAGAATGTCCTCTGTTCACATTGTAAGATAGTACCTTTGGCCTCTTTTTAATCTTGGCATTTAAGTGTTTAGTTTGAATAAATAAATCTGTATGATTTAATTTGTGCTGCCAAATTCTGAGTTGCTTCATTAAATATCCAGGATGGGTCTTAGAATCTTGAATACAAGAAATTGCACATTTTTTGAAGTTTAGAAATACGGGTGCGTCTTAGATTCGAGTATATACAGCAATCCCAAAAATCACTGCAACATACTTAAAAATATTAACGTTTAGCTGCTTTCTTGAACATTTCTTCTTTTGCAACGAAATGAAATTTCTAGTTTTACGTCCTTCGGTTATATTCTTTAGGCTAAAGCAGACGAACGATTTATGAAAGTGAATGATTATGAAACAGTGTGGGGAAATACGGAAGAGCCACGCGAAAGTCAATGGACATGATGCCTCCACTTTTGCGTAAGGAGTTATACACATTAGTGTATTACGGTAAAAGTCCATGGTTTTGCATAGAAATACACTTTCAGCTTTCTCCGGCAAGAAAACAATGCAAATGAAAGATATGGATCAGTGCACTAACCGTTCTTGCTTCAATTTCTTAAACTAAATTATGTTGTGCTGCAGTTATTGCTGAAACATGAAATACGAACAAATTTATGTTCTTGGAAAATATTGTTCGAAGAAAAAAATGAAATGAAATGAAATCTTTAAGTTTAACGTCCCACAGTTATGCCGGTTAGGCTAAAGGAGACGGTGATAATGAGAAATGAGTGAAATGGTGGAATGAAGAAAGTGGGAGGAAACGGGAGAACCCCGAGAAAACCCACGAGCACGGTGTTTGTCTGTTCGAAGAAAATTCAGCACCAAAAGTAAACTACCGTTTATGGGCTTTTTAATGACAAATGACTCTCATATATTAGGGTTATTTATGAAACATTTGTTTATGAGTTATCAACAAAATCGCATGAGTAGCATTTGAGGAAAGAAGAAATTGACATTGTAGATATTTTCGTGACAAGTGATTTGCGCAACATTGAAGAATTATTAGAGATATGAACAAAAGTGTATGAGGCATTTTTGAAAAAAGTCATCTAAAAATAAAGTCACCTTCAACAGTAAACTACCTCTTATGAATTTATTCATGAGAAATAACAACCAGTATTGCAGGGATTATTAAAATATTTATTTATGAAATATGAACAAAATTGCCTGTGTCGTTTCGTTCAGGAAATCGTCGAAAGAAAAAAGTCACCCCAAGAACAAACTACCCCTTGTGACTTTTCTCAGGACAAATGTGATACTGAAACATTGATTTATGAAATGTGAACAAAATCGTTCGAGTTGTTTTCAAGAAAATCGCAAATTTTGATTTTCACCCTTCAGCAAACTACCACTATTTTGGGGGCTAGAAGAAACAAAGAGGAAAAAAAAAATCCGTAAGGAATCTTATAAAAACCTGAAGTTTTAAATTTGGTCTCGATGTAGGGCTCATGAAACGTGTAAATCCGATGAAATTTCGAGTTATCTATTTATTTATTTTCACGATCACCATATTTTCTTCTCTCCTTTCATTGTTCAAAAGTAAGAGAGAACCAGTATCGGTTCGAACTCGTTAGAATACAATTTTTATATATGATTTCACAAGCATGATTAAAAACATTTTCTTTTTCTATTTACGAATCTACTCTCATTTCAGAATGTGGGAAATCGAAAACTACTGGCGTAGTTTACATTTTTATGTTTATGGTTTTTATTGAGAAAATTATAAGTATGTTACATTTTATCCTTTTTACTTTTCAGCGATGAAAGGATAGAAAAAAAGAGTATGGTGATCGTGAAAAAATTTGAATTTGAGATTTCAACAGATTTACACTTTCATGGCCCATACATGCTGAAAAAGTAATTTTTTTACATCTGTTCGTCTTGATATACACTCGGCCAGAGGCCAGTATCTCAACCAAATTTTCAAGTTAAGGTTCTTATGTGATTCTCCTGGAAAGTTTTTCAAATTTTCTTTCTACCCCCCCCCCCCCAAAAAAAAAAAGTGTGCTATTTTCTTTAAAACAGATCTAACGATTCTGTTCATATTTCAAGATTCAATTTTCAAAAACAGCCCCATTAAGTGCTATAAGTCATTTCTCGGAAGAATCGAGGTGTACTTTACTCTTGGAGATTGAGTTCTTTTTGTACGATTTTCTCAAGAACTACTCAGGCGATTTTGGTCAGAATTCATCAATATATATAATAAAAGTAAGTGTGGTTTGTCCGTGCGTGCCACAAAGGCTCCGAAACCAAGACCCGGAGCCCCATGGAAGTTATATGGTATTATAGCCCTGTATCTCCCATCCATGAAGAAGGTTTCGGTTTGGACCAGCAGGGGTTCTAGAGGGAGAAACGCCCTAGCAACCGTGTTACTGTGCTAAAAATTGAGTTAAATTTTAACGACAATGAGTGCATTTCTTTATTTTCAATTTCAATGTTGCTTTTCTTTCTACACAAATCATTATTGATCGAATATTCCAGAATGTTCTACAATTATCAACAATCTTGGAAAATGTTACAGACTGTTATAAAAGTTTCCCAAATTTTCGAGAATGTTCTAGAATTTTCAGGATGCTCTAGAACCTTCTAGAATGATCCAGGATGTTCTAGAATGTTCCAAAATGTTCGAAATTGTTGTAGAATGTGCCAGCATGTTATATTATTTTCCTATAGGTTCGAAAATGTTCTAAAATGTGCACCACTAAGAAGGTATATATTAAGAATACGGGGCCTCAGGTTCTTTTTAAGCTATTTAATGTTTTGACAGGTAAATGGTTATGTCTAGATGATGGGAGCCAGACAACAGGACCTACCTAACCTAACCGAATCCGAGCTACTACTACTGTTTGTACTACTACTACTACCAACCACTACTACTAGTATTTGTTCTACTATTACTACTGCTACCGCTATTACTACCCACTACTACTACTACTACTTCTACTAAAAGCTACCTCCCATATCTAAACACAATTATCTCTGTGGTGCCCCTGAAGTTTACCTATTCCATACGCCAACACAAGTAGAGTCTATATAGAGTAGTGACACTATTTCCACAAAGAAACGTGTTTCAGAGTTAGGGTAAGAATTACTTATTCACAAGCATAATTAACTAAAATTACAGATTACTGAGAAACAACTTTTCTGGGAGGTACATTGACAAAAAGTTAAATACATGTCAGTTTCATTTTCAAATTACTTAATGCTCTTTGGCACCAGTGTACTCAAATAGCACCAAAGAAAGTTAACAGGCAACGATGGACCGGAGTCTGAGCCATTACATTTAATTACAAGTTTGTTTAAAAGAAGATGATATAATGTCTACACACATCGTTGAAAATACAATGATGGTTTCAGAATTATCACAAAGTACCTAAATAGCCTGTTCTTCGCACAAAGAAAATACGTTTATAGGAAATGAATTACTCTCTATAAATTGGAAATTAAATATATGTCAGGGAAACTTTGATCGGAAAAGATCGGATCAAGGAAAAGTGAAATTGCCAGACAGTTAATTGTATGCCAGTGATATGTTTAAAACGTAACAAGTGAAAGTAAATTGCTAAAGGTAAAACTTAGTGAACAGTGTATTAAATGGAATTTAAGAGTGTTAAGTAATAATAACGTTAAACAGAATGCCGAAACGTAAAAGACGAGGTAATATTGCCACTGGTGACTCTAAAAGGAGGACACAGAAAGAACAGTGAAGAAATGAAACAGATGAGGAGCACGAAGCACTTTTAGCGTCACAACGGAAGATAATGAATACATTAAGAAAAAGCTTAACATATGCACAACGAGAAGAAATTAAGAGGAGGATCGAGTGACACACGCAGCAAGCAGACTCAGAAAAACTGCTGAAGAAACAAGATTGCAAAACGAACTAAGCAGAATTACAATGAGTGGAGTTCGTGAAAGACAACGATCGCAGGCGCATAAACAAAACACTAATGTACGAGACGTGCGAAGCAGAAGTAGAGATTATAGTTTGGCAGGTAAGGCATTCCGTTATGATCCCACTAAAGAGTATAACAAACACAAACACATACACGTTGTCATTGGTAAAATGGATCACTACAATTTTTTTCATTTGAATTTAATAGTATTATTGTTGCTTTTCTTTTTCAATGAATTTCCGTTTACCAAATTTTCCATTCTTGCATAACCGTGCACTTCATACATAAAAGTACAATAAATAGTCACAAATCAATTTATAGCGAGTCACCTATCTCCTATAAACATATTTCCCAGTGCGAAGAACGGGCATTTCAACTAGTAAATAAATAATTTTTAACTAACCTGAAAATATGTACGAGGGGTAGTTTATTCTTGGGGTGAGATTTTTCAGATGATTTTCCCAAAAATGACTCAGGCACTCTTGTTCATATTTCATAACCTTTAAATTACCAATACTTGTTTTCTCCACTATGAGTAATTTAGCCAGAATACCAATAATTGCTTTTTCAACTATGTGCTAGAGTATTTTTTCAGAATGTTGGTAGCCAGGCCCGTATTTATAGATTGTGCACCCCTGTGCTCTAAATAATTTGCCGACCCCCGCAACCCCCCCCCCCCCCTCGAAAACAACCAATATTAGAGTTGAATTTATAGTTTTTGTGGTCGCTGAGATGAATAGTGAAGTTTTAATCCAATTCAACTTTAAAATCATACTCACTCCCCAGGGAGGAGACGAGATTTTAAAAGTGATCGAAAACGACAGATATTAGTGTTGAATTAATGGTTTTCGAGGTCTCTGAATTCAACAGTATCAGTTTTCATGGTGTTCAAGTTCCTCCTCACTCCTTGGGGTGGGGGGTCGGAGAGGGTGATTTTTTAAAAATAATCAGATAAGCTAGCTAATCAGTAACGTTTTCTCGCGCTTGTGCTTGTTTTAAATATTACTTTATTGTGAATCTTAAAAAGAACTCCAAAATTTTGCCGCCCCCTAAATTCTGCCGCCCTGTGCCTGAGCACAGAATAGCACTTACCTAAATACGGGTCTGTTGGTAGCACTGCTTCGTTTACTTATAGACCATACACACATGTTCAGGTCTTAGTAGTAGTTCAATTCGACATGCTTACTGTACCAATTTTTTTCTGGTGCTTTTTTGTTTTCCAACATGTGTTCACTGTTTGTTTTGATGTATAGGCAATAAGTACGAGACAGAAATCGGAGTTGTTTATGCCTTGTTTATAAAGCAAGCACTATACTGCGCAAAACAGAACCATTGGCGACTCATATTTTTCACAGCCCCTTCTTTGTAATTTCCTTCAGTGGGAAATTTTATTAGCTTTCTTTTCTTCTGATGACCTTTCATCATAAATATGGTAGCTTTTACAATGCCTCATTTGGAAAAAAGATTTTGAAACATTACAGAGGTGGTGCAGAAGGCAAGCTATGCTTCGGAAAAAAATAAACACAACTTTATTTTCCTTGTTTTCGCTCTTTTCCAAGACTGCATGTTTTTATAAAGAGAAAACTTATAATGAAGATAATTAATTTGTCTGAGCTTTGAGCACGTTCAAAGCAAATAAATTTTCTCCTATTTTATTTTCTTATTCGATGACAACAAAAAGACAATAATTTCGGACTACTGGAAGACTCATTTTAATGCAACACCGTGGTATGGCCAAACCATGGCCCGCGGACACTAGTAGAGAGAATGGGTGATATCAATAAAAATAAGTAACTACTCCTGAGAAGTCCTGCTCGAGAATCGGAGTAACTACACCTGGAGTAATCTCCTCCCTCAATTTCGTATCAATAAAACAAGCCACTACTCAGGTCTAGTCTGCTCCAGATTTATGAACGTTTACTCGCACTTCCTCTGCACGTAGCACTGAGTCGTATCAATAAAAGAAGTGGTTACTCATTTCTACCATCTGTTGGGCGGTCATTTCGTTGTGGGTAACCTATGGCGCAGTATCCTAGACGCCATGGAAGGGACAAGTACCAACGACAGTTTCAATCAAAGTGCATTTGTGGATGTTATAAAAGTTTCCAGTGGTACTTTCGAAGTCACAGTTACCAGAAAGTAAACGAAGGAAAGCCGAAGCTTTGAAGGCAAGTACAGTGAAATGCAACGAAATATCAAATACATCTACGACAGACACAAATCCAAAAGAGAATCTTTAATATTCGAGCGAGAATAATAATAATAATAATAATAATAATAATAATAATAATAATAATAATAATGAAAAAAACGGGAAACAAGAAAGTTCGAATCCAGCAATATCAAGATTAACACGACAAGCGCATATCACGTCTTGTTCAAGGTCTTTGTAGATTGTTTGGCTTTAAGAACGAAATCAGACACTTAGTCCCTTTGTTTCCTTTTAAAACAAAGTCCACCCAGTCACATCATAAAGCATGTCCATCCGATTGCGTTTTCCACACCATACTTCTCCCCTTTCGCCTTGGCATAAAAAAAAAAATACATTCTCATGTATTAACCCTTCCTATCAACGTTGAGTTGAGTTGATTTTGAGTTGTATGTATATTGTTCTTGCCACTCTGCTTTTGCTGTTTGCATATTACGCACACTTGAGGAAACAATCAATTTTCAGATATCGCAATAATCGCATCCATTACACTTGTAGTAGTCATAGACACAGTACTCTGAGTTACACCAGAATCCCCTGACATTCCGACCTGGAATCCCGGATCACTCACGTAACGCAAGAAAACCCGCATCTTTTCCTCATTACGTAGTGCACCATCCCAAATTTAAGCTTATTCTCCTAAAAAATGTTGTGCTAACCACTCTACATTTTTTTTCATAAACCTATAATGTTTTTTGTAATCTCCATTTGCAACATTTCTATGCAGTTTATAAGAGTTTATAAGTTTTTCTACGTAGCAAAACAATCACACACTCTGCCATATTTAACACGGAGTCACCTATTTAGCTTGCTCCATAAATTTGGAGAAGTTACTAGCATCACAGAGAAGTCTTTGATTTTTATTGATATCAAACGCGGAGTAGTTACTCGGCTCGAGAATGGAGGTGTGGTTACTTCAAAAGGGCCGAGGTCAGCCGAGACGAGTAGTGCTCAGTTCTAATGGGAGTAACTGATACAAAGTTGGGAATAATGAGTAACTTCTCCGTTTTATTGATATCACCCAATGTCTAGAGGGGAAGGGGGCCGGGACGGGCTGAGCCGGGGAAAATGGGGTGCTTAGAAGATTGATTGGCAGAGGAGAATACACTATTTTTATTTCCCATTGTCATAACGTTTTGAGAGATAGTTATTTACGCAAACCAAGGGAAGTAGGAGAAAATTCACTGTTGTTGATTTGTAAATGCATTTTTTTCCTGCAGTTTACAGAACACAATTTCCAAAAAAAAAAAAAGAAAAAAGAAAAAAGTTTTGACAGATCGAATTGCAATTTATTCGAATGTACAAGATACAAAAATCCCGAGTTCATTCGATACATTTTAACAACCTAGGGAGAGGGGGTAGTAAGAACTTCAAATTTTAATACTTATTTTTTAAAATTTTTTCTTCATTTTCCTATATATATAAGGTATGACCAACAGCACTGTGAGAACATGCGGTATTTATGGGGGGAACATACAATTTGTTTCATAGTTATAACGTAATTACATGACGAGCAATGCTTGTTTAAATCACTCTTTACGAATCAGGGTAAAAGTGGCTGGTATTTAACGTCCCGGGACTTTAAACGGAGTGGTAATTTAAAGGTATCTGACAATATGGTTTAACTCATTTGACCTGAAAATATCTACGAGGGGTAGTTTATTCTTCGGAGTCAGTTTTTTTTTTTCGGTTGATTTTCTTAAAATCAACTCAGTGGATTTTGTTCATATTTCATAAATAAATATTTAATGAATAACCTAACATTATGGCATTATTAATTTATCCTGGAAAGTAAATAAAAGGTATCGCCAGAGCAGTAAATATTCTCGCTCCAATTCTGTAACTTACATCATGTTATGCTGCAATTATTAATGATACATTTTTTTGTGAAGTAAAAATAAAATTAGTAAAAATAAGTAAAAAATAAAAGTAAAAAAAATAAGTAAAAATAAGACGTTTTCGAAAAACTTCACCAAAAGAAAACTCATCTCTAACAAGGGAAGTAATAGAAGTGGTACGCGGGAATCTTCATGTGTTATATATCGTTGGAAAGGTGACACCGAGTACACCACACATGTGAAATATCTCACTTGAATGGACTCTGTAGGGGTCGTGGCGACTATTTGAAGATCAGAACAAGGTACGCTCCGAAACACCAGAAAACGTGGACAAAATAAGAAGCTATGATGTAATTGTTTCGAGACGTGGTATATATACGTTTAAAATATACCTGAATACGAATCTGACATCAAATGTTTACAAATCAAAATGGCGGATATAAATTACAAAAAAGCTATGGATCTGAAATTGGGTATATAAAAATATTCAACATTGCTATGAATCGGATACCGAAAGTGTAAAATTCAAAATGGCGGACAAAATGCAAAACACTGCTATGAGCTGAAACATTGCAATGACAGTGAAAAGGTGCGCATTTTGGAGTGACAATATGCATTATGTTTCAATAACTGTCTTTTTGGTATTGCATTATGCCATTTACACTTGCAGCCTCTGGGTATGCACTGCTGTTGATAACATGCGTGTAAGAGGATGAAGGAAAGAGTGTACAATGACTAATGATAATGGTAGAGGGCAAAGAAACAGGTGTAACACAGGCTTTTACGACAAAACACATAACAACATACAATGCAGGATTCTTTCTCTTTGAAATTGTGGCAAATGGGCTCGTCAAAAGAAAAATTAATGTCCTGGATACTTTGAAATGGAACGTATGGTATGAGAACCCGCTTTGTACTAGGCGTACCTAAACAAAATACGATAAAGTGTCAACTGAAATTATTCAAAGTGAGGACATGAATTTTCACGACATTTTCAAGCCTGTGCAGCAATACTTCGTTTCCTGTATGGAAGGCATGTTCAGTGAACCGTTTCAGAAAATCTTTCCACTGATAACAGCAACACACATCCAGTGGATGCATGAAAGCAGTGGAACCTGGTGGAAGGATTTTTAATGTAACAACAACGTTGGTAAAGTGTCTCTGACGATTGAGCACTCAAGGCATCAGCAATAAGAACAGCCTTTTTTGCTGGAAACCTGTCTACGTTAAGTTTGAGAACATTACGGAAGAAATCGCAAACCAGTTTCTTGTTTAACTTCCCGGATAGCGAGCATCGAATGACAAGATTCTGGTAATTGGGAAGTATTATGGTGGGAGGAAACACCCCCAACCTCTTGCAAGCAAACAAATATTGAAGAAAACAACTGATCCTCCATAGACAGAACAAGGCTGTATAGTGTACGAATGCGTGCGTGTATTTCACTGTGGAATTAATGCTGTTGTTATTTTTTCACCTGTGTGCGATAATGTGCGGTTCGATAGTAAAGTATAATTAAACACGGATTAGTCGTTATTCAAAATCTGATTTGGACCGGTTTGGGTAAATACTAACCACAAAATCGAGATGAAATTCGATGCCCTGATCAACAGTGTCTTCAGTTTCAAGAGACTTCTTGTAGATGGGAAAACAGATTTTTCTGGATGACAAACGAAACCGTTTCTTAAATGTTTGAATCCAATTATGTGAAGCTTTAAATACCGTCAGACCAAAAAGCATGGCCTGATAAAGAGCTCACCGTTTGTTCGTAAACTGTTATCCCTCGCTCTCGCGCTAGAATGAAGTGTTACAAACAGTATTTGGTCACCAACGAATACTTTTCACGCTGTGTTTCCTGTTGGTCAACATAGTTTTGACATCTACGTAAATACGTGCGACTTTTTATTTTCGGAAACCGTGCCCTGATGGTAGAACACAACCACTGCGGGTAATCCTTCTGCGCTCGTACGAAACGTTGTGCGTAGTCCAAAGGTAAGCCTACGATTGTTCTGAAGCATCCATGTTGTCATAAATTACATCAACGTCGTCAGTATCGAAAGCATCATCACAGTGTATTTCATCAATCATTTCATAATCGAATTGATCCTCGTTGTCCATCGAATGACCATAGAAACTATTCTCTCTACTAATTGTCTCTGTTTCCGAGAAGGATTTCCTTCAATAGTGGGGAAAGTTTCAAGCTTATCCTTTAAAAGCTGAAACACTTTCAATGCCATAACTTTCATTTCAAACAACAAATCGCGAACCTGTAATTTTACATGTGAACAGAATGGAACGAAAATATAGCAAATGCAGGACAATTTCCTGTAAACCTACTTCTACAGGAAATTATGTACGAAAACTGCAATTTTATATCAAATAATATGTACGCACAACAGAGCTTGTACAGATATTTACATCATGGTGACGTATGCAATCTACATCACGGTGAAACACGTCTTGCTGTTTACACCTCCAACTCTCTGGTAGATTATCCGAATAAAATTGCGATTGTACAATTTAACACTCACGGTCTCGAGGATTGTAGTAATAACGTAAGAT
This sequence comes from Thermobia domestica, assembly GCF_964235325.1. Taxonomy (NCBI): domain Eukaryota; kingdom Metazoa; phylum Arthropoda; class Insecta; order Zygentoma; family Lepismatidae; genus Thermobia; species Thermobia domestica. Next base: position 189,589,472 of record NC_137459.1, on the reverse strand, counting down.
CTTAAAAGCACTCATTCCAAAAGTATGACTGCACAAATAATAGTTGCTCTGCAAATGACAAACTGATTCACTTTTTCATCGCTGCTACTGCCACGCCCTCTACAACTACTCTCACAACTATGTTTCAACAATGTAGTACAACGCTATCAAAGCATTCATATTATACACAACTCTACTCAATATGACGTTCTCTACGCATCATACCAATTAACAATAGCAGAAATGTACGTTTCTCGCACACAAAATGAAAGGGGGTTACTGAACCTCTGCCAAATATGAAATATATCACCTGGACGAAATGCAAATTACAAGTGATTTGGTTTTGTTTATAAGAAACGTTCCATGGCCTTTCTTTTTCTCTTTCGCAATTACAGCAACTAGCAGAGGTATAATTCCTCACGAGGACACCCTCACCCTCGTGAAAACTACTTGACCCTCACCTTCAGCCTTATAAAGACCGCTTGGCCCTCTCCCTCACGAAGATTACATGTCCCTAACCCACCTTCACGTAAACCATTTGGCCCACACTCCCGCTCATCGTTACGATAACCACTTTGCCTCATCCTCATAAACCCTCACGGTCACGAAGACCGCAGGATTTCATTCTCATTCACCACCAAGGAATTTATTTGACCATCACTCACTTTCACACTAACAAGAATGAGACGAATGAGTTTCCGGAAAGCCCTCATGTGTAGGAATGGTATCAAGACGAGCCTGGGCTCCATCTCAGTCTCGAATTCAGGGCGAGATCAAGACTAAATCCCAGTGTCGGTACCATCCCTACTCATGACAGTGGACATTTGTCATACATATGGCTCACAAGTGTATACGGCATAATCTGATACCTGAAAGACAGTTATGGAAGCATAACAATGTTCTAAACGCCAACGCGCACTTTTCAGTGTCATTGTTCGGATCTTCAAACGATATCTTCAAATAATCGTAACGTGCCCTACAGGTGCCATTCAAGCGAGATGTCACATATGTAAAGTTTAATTGGTGCGAGCTTTCCAACGATATATAACACATGCCGATCCCTGTGTATCTTTTCGGGGGCGGGGAGGAAGTTGGTAGTAAAATAATTATTGTCTATGATTGCAATCTGTTCGTATCACAAAGCTTTCATGTGCGCTAGAAACATTTCCCTGCATTCCGTGCCTCAATTTTGGCATGACTGTATAGCAAAACACACTCCCTATTTCTTGTAAAGCATCATCTGCCCATACTTGCCCCTACATGTGCAACAATATCATGTGTCCGTTCTGTACATATTTTATGCACTTTTGTCTGCCATATTGGATCGGTCATATTGCATTTTGCACTTTTCCCGCCATATTGGACTCATCATAATGCATTTTCCACTTTTAACACTGGATTTGTACTCCGCGACCACGAAAACCTCTATCTACCCGCTTTTAGTTCCGTAGCAGTGTTTTGCATTTTGTCCGCCATCTTTGATCCGTTATTTTGAATTTTACACTTTTGGTGTCCGATTCATACATAGCGACGTTGAATATCTCTATATACCCAATTTCAGATCCATAGCTTGTTTTTTTAAATTTATATCCGCCGTGTTGGATCTGCCATTTTGATTTGTAAACATTTTATGTCAGATTCGTTCCAGCTACCTTTTAAACCTATATATACCACGTCTCAAAACAATTATTTTGTCCACGTTTTCTGATGTTTCGGAGCGTGCCTTGTTCTGATCTTCAAATGGTTGCCACGGCCCCTACGGGCCCCATTCAAGCGAGATATCTCACATGTATGGTGTACTCGGTGTCACTTTCCAACGACATATAACATAACACATGCAGATCCCCACATACCACTTCTAGTATTTCCCTTGTAAAATATCTCTTGTGCTGTAAGAAATGACTTATGCCTACGTTAGGGCTATTAATGAAATATTTGTTTACAAAATAACACCAAAATCGCACGACTAGTAGTTTACTAAATTTAAATCAGTCCAAAAGTAAACTATTCCTTATGGAAGTAATTCATGTAACATCATAGGTAAAATAATGTAATATTTATTTATGAAATATGACGAAAACCACCTGAGTCGTTCTTGGGAAAGTAGTCTGGAAAGTTACTCACCCCCAATAGTAAACTACCCCTTGTGAATATTTTCATAAGAAATAATTTACACAACATTATAGTTATATTAATGAAATATGATGAAAATTACCTAAGTAGTTTTTGAGAAACTAGTCCAAGAAGCAATCACACGCAAGAATAAACTACCTGTCGTAGATTTTTGAAGCCGAATGAGTTATGCCATATTGTCAGATTATTAAGGAAATATTTATTTATGAAATATTAACAAAATCACCTGAGTCGTTCTAGAGAAAATAATCCGAAAGAAACTCATCCCCAAGAATAAACTACCACTCGTACATATTTTCCAGAATAAATGAATTATGCCATATTGTCAGTTTATACATATATGAAATATGACGAAAATGGCGAGTAGTTTTTGAGAAAACTGTCCGAAAAATCACCCCTCGATGATAAGAGAGAAGAAAGTAGTGATTGTGAAAAGAAGGTCGACTTTGAAATTTTAACGGGTTTACAGGTTTTATGGCCTCTACATACCGAAAAAGTTATTTTTTGGGGTCTGTCCGTTTGATCCGATATAAATGTGTTCACTCGCCTCAAGGTCGTAGCATTCAACGTATCTGCACCAAATTTCAAACTTAGGGTTTTTATAAGATTCCCTAGGAGTATTTCTGAATTTTCTTTTTACCTCCAAATTAGGTGTAGTTTACTGAACGATGAAAATTGTAATTTTCTCGAAACGATTTTGTTTAAATTTCACACCAATATTTCATTAACAACTTTATACTATGGTATAAGTCATTTCTGTAGCAAGATCCAGAAGATGCAGGTTATTCTTAGGGATGAGTTCTTTGTAGAATGATTTTCTCAAAAACGACTCAAGCAATTTTATTCATATTTCATAAATAAATACTTTGTTAGAAACCTGACAATTTGGCATAATTCATTTGCCCTGAAAATATTTACAAGGGGTAGTTTACTCTTGGGAGCGAGTCCTCTGTGAAAATGTAACAGAACATTCAGAAAATACCATGCGAATAAAACCAAACTAAGACCGTTGATATCATTACCCTACAGAGTCTGAGCGAGTACCTACGTTCGACCTGAGAATTTCTTATGTGAACACAAGGAAATGGCCAGAAATGTCTGTACTTACAGGAATAATGAGAAAAAATATTTCTAAGCTAACAAGGATATGTACTTACTCTGGCGGTGGAGGAGGTGGTTCCACTTCTTGTTCATCCTCTTCTACATCATCTTCCTCTGGTATTGTTTCCGTTCCTACAAACAAAAGGATTAAAATGACACATGAACTATGAATATCTATTACACACTTCAACTTGGAAATATACTTTGCCGCATCTCTATTGTTTCGTCTTAATCTACTCTTCTTTTACGCAGCTTACTTTCTAATGAAGGAAAACAAAGCTTAGTATTTATGTGTTCAAGTCTTGTTACATTGGTACAATTGTACTTCAGCATTTATGGTATGGCATCATGGTTACGAAATTAAAAATTATTTTATATAATACATAAGCAAGGTTATTTTATGTTACTATTTATGGATACTTTAAGAAAGATTTATCGAGTTTACAGAAATTTAAATTCTCGACACAATACATATAAAAGGAGGATACCACATTTAAATATTTAATAAGTAAACCACAAATACATAAAAGCATAGGACATGCTACAAGAGGTCATATCTTGCAGAGAAAATAATTAACTTACTACGACTGGGCAAACAGAATTACGGAAGCTTTTAACACACACGCGCGTTCCATTCGAACACCTAAAATTTGCTAAACTGCTATCCTGTTTATATATATATATACATACTTCAATGTGTTTGTCATACTGGTTTTTACTACTTTTTGTTCAGTTGTCACCAGTGTTAAATGGTCCTGAAGCTATGCTTGAGCCTTTGCTGAATATATAAAACCAAACTACATAAAATAAATATACATACCTCTCCGTAATATAAAAAATATATGTTCAGTAAGGGCATCTATGATAATACGTGTAACGAAACTATTTTCTGAAATGCATACTATCACATCTTCTCTTAGCAATTTTAGCACTTTCTGCAACGTCTCTAACCTTATTTACTAAATAATTGTATTAATACTTCTCAAAAGTTTGTGATTTACAGTACACACTAAGGTAATTGCAACATTTATTATTAAATTTACCGTTATCTCTTCTTCTACTATACGATCGCTTTGGCACTTGGGGAGATGGCAAATCAATGTCGCCATGGACTAAACTATTCCTGTATACAAGCAAGGGTTCCCATTCTTCCAGAAGTACTTTTTGTATACCGGGTTTTATATGCTGGTCTAGGAAGTTCCGCCTACAAAGCACACAACATAATAACAATTAAAAATAAATAATAATATAGCTTATTTCTGTAATATATTCACGAATATATCTTCACCGTAGTAAATGCTATTGACAGTTTATGTACACAGCTATTGAAGAAACAAATCTATAGTCGTGAAAAGAAAAGTTACTTGAAAATGAGGTTTATGCAAAGGAGTCAAAACGTAACGCCTGCTAGTGCAGAATAAATGATATGACAAATGACAAATTATATTACCAATTTAAGTATAAACCAAAAACGTCCTTCCTCTATATTTGTTCCCATAGATACTTCCCTAATATGGACTGAAAGCTGAAACAAGGCGTAACTGAGTTCTTGGTTGGAAGGGATATTCAGCAAACGTCCATAACTGAGTTAAAAAAATATATTGTTGTTAATTACCCTCTCAGAAAAAAAAAAAAAAAAAAAAGTGACATGCATTTCTGGGACATTATCATTATTTTCACCATTTTCAACCCTGAATTAAAGGTTTCTTAATATAATGCAACAACCATATTCACGGCAAAAATTATATGAACGGTTAGGAGCACATCGTGATTTCTGTTTCTGTATAGACCCGAGTTTTGGAGGATTGGGGAAGAAATTTCACAAATCAAAAAAGACAGAAATCCTCAAGTGTACTTAAATTCCTAATGTTACTACTAGAACACAATACTGCATTAGAGGCTTCTCATGGCTATCTGAATAGCGTGAGTGCCTCTGACGTGGGAAACCCGGGTTCGATTCTCAGCAGGAGCTCATATGGTTCGAATCCCACGTTAAGCTGTACGTTCACGTCTCACATAGTCTCTCTGCCGAACGAGATGCTGAACTCAAATCCAATCCAACAATACTGCATTATTTCAAGGTAACTGTCGCCATGGCTGGGAAAGTAAATGAACTGTCTGTGCTTCTTACATTCTGCGTTGTATCTATCCAAGCCATTTTATTTCTATACATATAGCCTGCTTTTCCATTTAATGTTTTGCTGACAAGATCGTACCGCCTGATTTCAGTTGCCATCCTCATGAATGTAACCACAGAAACATTTACGAAACTATAACACTATGTGAGCAATGTCCAGAGATAAATGATCAAATTCCAAGCAGAACAAACTGAGATCACGTACAAACCATAAGGTGTGTCACCATCAACAGTGATGACACGACTCAAACTAGAGCACATTGATCAGTTCATTCGCAAAGAAAGGTACTACAGCATTCATAAAATCGCGGATAGTTTTGCATGTCATACGTTAGAATACCAGTCGTATCGTCGAGAGACCGTAAGATCTGCGTGAAGTGTGTGACATGGCAGTTGGAAGTGCAACACGAGAAATGTATGGAAATGCGTACGAAATATGCAGTGAGCGTTTCTACGAACACGATCACTGGTAATGAAGACTTGAGTATAACATTAAAGAAGTGTAAAATGTTAGACTGGACCAGAAATCGAACCCAAGTCTCCGGATTATCGCGCCGGTACACTAATCATTACGTTACCCATTTCTTATGTCATACCACAGGCTAAAAAAATGGACTTAAGTATCGTGCCAAGAAGCTAAGGACGTAAGAACCCTATTTTTGGTCACCGAAATCCACTCTGAAATATTTCTCCACAAGAACTTTCTATAGCGTGGGCAAATTGGTAGCACAGTATTGAAGCAATGGAGATTATGTTAAGAAGTTACATTTTGTAGAAAACCGTCTACAGATTCTGCCTATCTGTGGTTTTGTTTGAAGTTTCATCAATATAGGTAGATATAGCTTAACTCGGTTTGTTTTCGATTCGTCCTCATTATTTACGTACAACTATTTTGTACTAAAAAATTAAGTGAAGTTAAGTGTTATTGATTACTGTAATTACATGAACATTAATAAATAAAATACTAAACTATACTAAAAGTAGAGTTTACATATTACTAAAAGTAAAACCAAAAGGCTTCGGATTACGAACATTTCTTATGACCTTATTGCCTCGTACTACTTTTCATGCTCAAAGATGATTTGACTAAATGCTTAGTCATAATTTCAAATTCATTCCGAGCGAGCTTAGGCGAACAACGTTTTTACTTCACAATTGGGAAGTCTAGGAGTCAACACGTGAGTTGTCATTCAGACCAACGGTTTTCTTACTCATGAGGCAAATGCTGGGACAGAAACTTTAAATAAGAATTTGGCCAACTTTCTTCTAAGATTACTTTCTTTATCTTTCACTGTTAATTATTTCCAATGTAAAATATATATTCAGCAGATGTATTTGCAACCATCTATCTACAGGATTATACTGGATAAGATTCTAAACGGTGGTGTTAAGTATGTATTCGAAGACAAAATCTTGAAGAAAATGCTGATCCCAAGTAGAAAAAATAGTGAATTGAGAAAGTTACATGACGCAAAACTCATAAAATACACCCAAATTGATTAGTTTCGGACGTCTGAAATGGGCATAAAACAAATATTACTGGAGGAACCTTTAGGGAGACCAAAAAGAAGGTAGAAGAATGTTAGCTGCATCTTATGACGGTGGATAACCATCATAATTGGACTGAGTTGGTATCAAAGAGGATCCACAATTTGATTATATAATTTTGCTTCTGAGGTGACAAGCATCCAGGTTCCTCACGCCCATCGGCGCAAATCTGTCTTCAACATTGGGGGGATGGGTAAGACCGTTCCCGTAATCTTTATTATTATTATTATTATTATTATTATTATTATTTATTATTTGTAATGTATAAATATTTATGAAGTTGAAAACAATACTGTGGAGAATCAGAGAACAGAGTTGTGTTCAAAATTGGGACACGGGGACACGGGCAGATTTGAGGCTTAGTCTGGGGGCGGGGCGGAAAGACTTATTTTACGGTAGATGAATCTGATTTCTGAAGTGAACCTGCTGTATATTATATATCAGGCGATGTAGACGAAGTGGCAGTCGGACACAAATCATCACATTTCTACCAAAAAAAAAACAAACATTTCAAATCGGATTATTAGGGGAGCCAGTCCCTCCCAGTTCCAAGATTGAGGGGACAAGTTCCCCTCATCCCTCAGGGATTTGCGTCAGTGCTCACGGCACACAGAAAATCAATCAAATTTTAAACAGATATACACTTTAATAAGGATATGTCGACAATAATTGAAAATATTCATTAGTTTTCTCTCTTCGAAAAATATTAAAGGAAAAATTGGATTTACTGATGAGAAGAGTTTCGAGAACGTTGACACGATGAATGCTTATCTGTAATATATTATAATGATCCAGCAGCTAATAAAGCGAATCGTATAAATTACTAAGTTGAGGTGCAGAAATTAAATTTGCAGTTAGTATAACAACAAAACATAATACCGAAGCCATGATTTACACTAAATGACAATAGAAAAACTATATTAAAATTGATTAAGAATAAAAGAGTACAATAATAAAAATTATTTTATGGTAAATTACTCACACAACACGTTTATCCTGCCTCAAAAGTTTGCTAGAAAATTCCACAAGAATTTCCAGAAATAAGAGATTATGTGGTACTGGGGCATACTCTGGGTTATCTTCAAATGAATACGCAGCAAACAAAATACCTTCCCTGTGAAGAGTAGTGATAGCTTCTCTGTTTTTCACAGCATCTGGGCCAAATGATAACGCAAATCGTTTAGCTAGTTCCTGAAAAAGAAGAACAAGTAGTTGTGTAGTTTTCCTCTTGTCGCCACTCTCTCTCGCTATACATAACTGACACTACAGTCTATGAAGGATTATGGACAGCCAGATAGCGTACATTAAATTGAATAGTGAACGCTCAATGCAATTATTTCTGGCTTTCTATAGCGGGGACCTTAATGCAAGAATCTTACCAATTACCTTTGATACCAAACTACATCGAAAATTGTGTCCTTACCGGTAATCGAACTAGGAGCAAAACGCACGAAGCGGACGCGTGCTAACCAATTACCTACACATAAGCATACAAACAATGAGAAAAAAAACACACTCAAGATTCATTCCTATAATGGTGGGCATAAGTAAATTTGAATTTTGTATAAGTTGTCAATTTTGACATCACAAGCATTAAGGAACTTCCTACTACATCACAATAAGCAAACAATAGCCTCCTTTTTTTACATCCTGTGAGAAATCTCATCCCTAAAGAAACAAACAGACACGCAGAACTTAGTTTCCAAGTTAGTCAAGAAATATAAATAATGAAATTATCTAACATGCTTAAAATTTTGGGGCCAATGTTGTAAGATCTGACATTGGTTTCTCGACGAATTCAGCAGCTATCTCCGAGAAGTTTAAAATAATTATTAAAATGGCTCCGCCATGACTGAGTAGTTTGTGTTTACGCCTTTGTGGGAAAGAATCCAGTTCGAATCCTGGATTATGTTGATTGGATCAAATGTTAACTACGGATATACGTCTCATATAGACTGGTTGCTGAAAAGATAAGACAAATTCTAAACTAACGAACGAACATCAAATGTTGTAAATGCGATAACATACCCTCGTAAAGTAACAACTATTTAGTGAAAACACATAATACTTAACATTCGACATCAATATAACGGTATTCGACACGTTTCTAAATATTAACAATAACACAGAAATCAATCTAATATTATTTCCTCATCAATACTCTTACCGATATCCAGATATTCATGTAATATTTGTTGCACAGATGTCGCACGGTTCTAAAACGTGGATATTTAGTTAGCTGAGTTGAGCTGATTTTGAGTTTAACGTCCCTTTTCAGCAGCGAAGCTATATGAGACGTGGACCTACTGATTAACGTGGAATCCGAACCACATGAGCTCCCGCCGATATTTAGTTAGCATTCATTCTACTTTCTGGACAATGTCTAGAACGTCTTTTGCCAGTTTCCATACTTTTCGAGTTTAGGATATTTTAAAATGTCATTTTTCACACTTTTGGCGCCCTGTAACTGTGAAACTATAGATGTCCGGACACCTATTCATAGGAATGTTTTCCTTTAATAGTGATAATATTGGTATGTGACAATATTTCTCTTATTTATAGAAATAAAATGACAACGACCACAGAGATGGCTATTTTGTAGAGGACCTCGAAAACGAGGGAAAATACACTTTAAACTTTCACAGCTCCAGAACTGTGGGACCTATCGCAATCTGTTCAAGAAATTACTTAGGAACTAGTACACGCTCTATCCAAATATCCATGCTTCAGAATCTGATAAAGGCACACAATCATAGTCATACGTCTTGCAAATAAAATCAGAAAAATAAACACACTGCTGAACAAGACTGCACTTCTTTAATATAAAAACACATTTACACGTGACGTTTCGATCTTCTAGCCAAGATCCTCATCAGACGTACACTCATCAGTCTTGTTTCTCCCTTAGTAACTGAAAATGACTAATATAACTTTTCCTTGTTATGTAACATCCAATACTATTATTTTCAGGACTTGTGCAACTACACATAAATTACTTTATCTTCAAAGAAAAGTGTTTCATAATAAAGTGGAACCAGACTTCAGTATTACGAAAATACATAATCTCAGAGAGTTCGATGATCATTTGTAACTGAAAATAATTATGATCCTAATTGTTTACTAGGAGCGAACGACTGTAACGTAGTTGGTTTTTAGAAAGAACATATGTATGGAAAAAAAATCTTATTCTATTACCAGAGAACTGAAGACAGGTCTCTCACATGCCGACCGTTGCATTACCACTGAATTACCACGGAAAAAAATTGTTCCAACAAATTATTAGTTGTGTGGAAACTAAATTTTAAATATACCTTTTGCATGTTTACAGCAGAACAAATCCTGTTTCAAATACCTCTAAAGTAGTTCGTTGTCTCTCGAAAATAATTTCTCGAGTTGTTAGGTTAACGGAAGCTTATGGAGTAGCAACATGGGTTGAGTTGATTTTGAGTTTAATGTCCCGTTCAGCAGTGAGGCTATATGCGACGTGGACTTACTGATTAACCTGGAATCCGAACTACATGATAGCAACATGGGTGTAGTCACTAGAAGAAAGAAAAAGTCCTCCAATCGAATTCCAGACTTTAACATACGATGAGCTCCCATGTGGCTATACGGTCACTGCACGCGTTTTCGATGCGGGAGATCGGAGTTCGATTCCCCGCCAACGCTCATATGGTTCGGATTTGACATTCTACTGTAGGTCTACGTCTCATACAGCCTTGACACTGAAAGGAATGATAAATTCTAATCCAACCAAGCTAAGATATGACTTATTTTCGTAATTTTTAGTTTCAAGCAACGATAGTAAAGAAGAAAGTATGCTGATCGCGAAAAAATATCGAATTCGAGATTTCAACGGATTTATACGTTTCATGGTCCCTACAAGCCGAAAAAGTGATTTTGGATGGATGTCCGTCTGTTCCAATGGAAATGTGTTCATTCGCCTAGAAAGCGTACTGTTCAACGTACCGCACCAAATTTTAAACGCACGGACTTCTTTGCATCCACGATCGCCGAGTTTTATCACCAGGGTATTGCGCAGCTGCATGAACTTTGGCACAAGGTGTTGAACGCTGATGGAGATTACTTCGAAACCTAAAGGTACGTACCGTCCACTGTATTGCTCTTTGTATATCACTACTCTAGAACGACAAAAGCTTTCTTGGTTACCTTGTATTATAGAAATAAAATGTGGAAAATGAGCCAAAAACAAGTTTTAAATTGTGCAAAAAGGTGCAACCAAAACACAATTAGGTTTGTTTATATAGTGTTTGCTTTGCCAGAGAAGCTGATCCGGGTATTTTAATAGGAAAAATGGTGCGGAATCTAAAATTCATAGCTCTAATTGTAAGTAACAATACACACTTATCCCATATCTGTTGCTCTGTCAATCGTTTCAGAAAGAATAGATCAACCTCTGTGCAGAAGTATGAATATTCATTGACTCATAGATTCATTCGTTTTGAAGATACTGTACTCAATTGATTCGTTCCTTTTCAAGTTACTGCAAACAGCGTGGTGACAGTGTATTTTTGCTGGGAACTGTACAAGTCCACAACATTACAAGAAAAACTCACCAAATAACAGACTCTTTTTTTAATGATACTCAGTTTCTTAAAAACTTGTGGGCGAAAATCGTATTAAAATTGAAGTATTACTCTAGAAGAGTAATTCGGTAGCACAAGATGAATTACCTTGAGAGTAATGAAGTTTTCACTCTGTCGACTGACCCTCATTCCATTTCTTCTGATCATCATTTCATTAAACTGCAATACCAAACTTCGGAGCATAGTCCTTGCGCTAGTGATTTTGTTTATTTCTCGAGTTTTACTTATGGTAACCTTTATGATATCTCCAAACTCGCTATAGTACTAAAAAATAAGAGGAACCAGTTTAGTGTAAAATACTATTATCCATCTAGATAACAGTATCCAACAGTGATAGTATAGTATCTAACAGTGATTATCTAAGATTATTCCCTGAAACACAAATGCTGAGTTTTTAAAAACAGTTATTTTTCTCACAAACTTTTAGATAGAAAAGACCTTACACTGATATTCATACTGAAACATTCGGCATGAAAATTCAGTATCAAACGAAACAATTACTACGAAATGCATTTGGAATTATTTTACAAATATGAAGAATGGTTTCAATGATTGTCCAACCAAAATACTGTCCAAAACACAATAAATCAACCAACTAGATCTCCGTATGTATATATATCCTCGTACACATAGATGCCTTTTGCTTCTGTTCGGGCCTACTTTAGAATTATATAATTACCACGCAGCAATGTTTTGCCAGTAACGTGCCTATGAGTGGAAAAAGTTCTTGACATGAATAACAAACAGAAAACTAACTTCACTAATTTATCTTTAACCATTACTTAATTCCTTGTGTTGTAAATGTTCTAAAGTTCAGTGACATCTTACATCAGATATAATTATAAAACAGAAATGGAATTTAGAAGGATTACGTGTTGAATTTCGTGTATTGAAATATATATATATATATATATATATATATATATATATATATATATATATATATATATATATATATATATATATATATAATTTAAGGTAATAACGTCACAAAATTTTAAAGGAGTCCATCAGGAAAAGTTAAATAATGACATCATCACAATTTTTGCTCAAAAGTTATTAAAATTTTTAAGATCCTTTTAGGTTGGATTAAATACTGTTTTTACATAACTTTTATGATTCTCACCTTAACATAGTGTCTAAAAATATCAGCTGCAATTCGCATTGGTACAATGTTGTAGACGATTAATTTGCATAATGAAGCCAACAAATTTCTTCTTCTATGTAGATGTTCTATTTTTGTATGATCATCCTGTTCATCTGAAATGGAACGTGATTTTATTAGCGATTGCGAAATAAATTTTATATACCTGTAACAACAAGAACAATGATCATAGTTATTCAATTACACTACTAAACACTAATAGTGGCGCGTCTCGTACCTTGCGCATGCATCCTTGGTGTACGTGGTTTCGGGTTCAATTCCCGTTGGGACAACATTCAAATTTGAACGCATTACGGGATTCGGATTCTATTTTAAACTGTAGGTCCATGTCTCGTCTACCCTTAGTGCTGAAAAGGGACGCTAAATTTCTACAAACAAACAGACAGTGGGACTTATGTTTAGTTTAACAACAACGACCAGGACGTGTTTATTTAATTACAATGCTAGAGGCAGTGGTGTAATGAATTACTTTCAAGAACCTCTCAATACTGGAAAACAAATGCTGGACATATCCTGAAAAAAAAAAAAAAAAAAAAAAAAAAAAAAAAAAAAAAAAAAAAAAAAAAGATCGGATTTGGATCGGATAAACTAAGGAAAGTACTGATCAAAGTTAGAAAATTCAACCTAACTAACCACTTTGAACGTTATTTTTAAATTAATTCTATTCAGTGATGGAACGACACAAAACATTGGCTCTTGGACAAAAAAGGACTGGGCGAAATTGAGAACTTGGACTCGAACCTTGAACTCCTATTTATCAGGAGGTTGCTCAAGCAATAGAAAAACAAATGATACGACAAGATTTTCCGTGTTTTGATGCCTTATTCCTCAACCACTAATGATTAGCCAACTAGTAGATTTGTAGAAGTAATCCAAAAGTAATAGGTATTAATTTTTATTTTTACCGTATAATTCATCTAACAGAAATACAAATAAGTAAAAATAAATCTCAACCTGAAACTTGCATTAGAAACGTTACCATAATTCGCTGGTTATCAATATATCAAGTAGCCAAGAAAGTTCGTGCGGTTTTTGAGAACATTTATTTTTGTCGTGTTAGGGTGGTGAAATTGGTTCTGACGACGTTATATGCTTACATTCGTTCCAAACCTTATTCAGTAGAGTTGTTCAGTGCATCGCACGTTTCGCTATCTGCTTTTTAGGAAGCGCAATCTTCGAAAGAACATGTCGTTGAAGGGGAGATTTTGAGGCCTATTTTGCTTTACGAGTATAAATTGGGAAACAAAACTGCAGAAGCCGCTAGAAGAATATGCTCCGCGTTTGGAGAGACGTCAGTGAATGAATGAACTGCTCAAAAGAGGTTCAGCGCTTTTCTTCCGGGGACGAGAGCCTTGAAAGCAAGCCTCGTCTTGGTCGTCCATCCACCCTCAACAAAGTTTAGTTGGAGGAGGAAATCAAGCAGAATCCTCATCAAATCTGCCAGGAGCTTGTACACAGCTTTGGAGTATCTGACGAAAACATTTGATCATATCTTTATAACCTTGAGATGAGAAGGAAGATAAGCAAGTGGGTTCCTATGTCCTATCCGAGCGAAACAAACTCCAGCGGTTGAATATCTGTTTGTCGTTACTATCGCGCCATAATAAGCGTCGTTCTTGGACCAAATCTTGACATGTGACGAAAAATTGATCATATATGGTAACCGGAAGAGAAACCATCATTGGTCGATTTTTGGTTTGATCTCATTGGCTGCTAAAACGGACATTCACCAAAGGGAGGTAATGCTGTGTGTTTGATGGACAAGGTTAGCATAGTCCATTATGAATATCTATAAAGCGCTGCTCCAGGAGCAGCCAGGAATGGTCAACAGAAGACGAGTTCTCCTCCCCCACGATTTTGTCAAATTTCATATGGCAAAAGCGACTAAAGAGGTGATCAAAACACTGGGCTGGAAAGTTCCGCCTCGTTCACCATATTCCTTGGACGTCGCCCCATCGGACTATTACCTGTTTTTGCCCATAGATAACCATCTGCGGGAGCAGCAGTTCCGAAAACGCGACGATGTCACAAAGACTGTCACAACTTTTGGATTCCAGAAAAAAGGATTTTTCCAAAAAGGGCATTTATAAGCTAGTGTCTCGTTGGAAATATGTCACTGAAGCCAATCGTGATTATTTCGAAGAATAAAGTGGGTGTTTAAGATTTTTGTGGGCTGTGTTTGACGAAAGGCAAAAATCGCACGAACGTTCTTGGTTACCTAATAAATTTTGGGTCATAAAAAATATTAAGAGGCTAGAACAATGATCGTGAGTTAGCTTAAGTATACAGCAATTAACATCTTAGGTATTGCAACTGGTTTAAGAACACAGCAATAAACATCGGATATCTAAAGATATTAACAACAAGCATACATTCTTACCATTATCTTCATCAACAAGCACAGTACTCTGAACAAAAGTGTTCAGCATTTGCGGTAATCTTTTATCTGGCTCATACACTAAATATTTCATCATCGGAATGTTCTCAAGTTGACTGGAAAATACTATCAGAAGGTCACAAATCGTAATGAATGCCTGCAAGAAGACAATTTCTCAAATTAACATGGATGATAAGAACCACAGTCCAATACTGTTATATTGCAAATATAATTTATATTTAGAAAATTCTAATTGGCTGTAAACACTTTATTCAAGGCTAAGAATGCAATCTATATGAGAAGCAAAATATATAATTAAACAGCAGAAGTGCCCGGTCTTCCTCTGGGGAAAATAAGATGTAATATATATATATATATATATATATATATATATATATATATATATATATATATATATATATATATATATATATATAAGCGGAAACTGAACATTATAGAAAGTTCCCCCTTCAGAAGCAGAATTTTCGAAAACACAGTGTTAGGTGTAGATATGAATATGGGAAAATTTGAATATTACAGAATTTTCAAGCACTAAAACATGTATACCTTGTTTTTAATTAAGAGTTTGTATATCGAATTTTACACCTTCAACTTTAGCGAGTCCTCATATTCAACACTTTCTGCATGAATAAAGAGAAATATCAATATTACAGAAATGTCCCTGTTTCTCCTATCAGAAGTAGAAATTTTCGAAAACGTTCTAACATGTATACACTTGTTTTTAATTAAAGAGTTTATATAACAATTTTCACATCTCCAACTTAGGCCGGCCATATACAGCGACTTTAGAGGACAAAGCAACCGGGCTGAGCAATTCAACAATCTCATATCGTATATTCAATCAAACACATGCTCAACGAGCGTCTCTCCAACTTAGTAACTCAGACACAGTCAATGCAGGCCACACTCTGCATCTTCTTCTGCCTGGGTCTGCCTCGACTTAGCTGATCTTCCTCTGGCCAATATATAGCCAACTCCTCACATTCAGCACTTTCTGAATAAATAGAGATCTGAGTATTATAGAAATAACTCCTTTCCCCCTCAGGAGAAGAGTTGAGTTGATTTCAGTATAGCGTTCCTTTCAGCAGTGAGGCTATATGAGACGTGGACCTACTGATTAACGTGGAATCCGAACCACATGAGCTCCCACCGGGAATCGAACCCCCTCAGCAGAAGAATTTTGGAAAACGTAGAATACGTGTTCCCCTAATTTTTACCGAAGAGTTCATATGCCGAACTTCATCTTCCTGTGAAATACCGAATTCTTCGCAGAAAAATTCAACTCTCTTGTGTTTTCTGTGACAAGGAGAGTATTCTGCTTAAATTTCATACTTCTTGCTATAGTAGTATGGCCTGGGCAATGAATTAATTACATCTACTCTTTCATATCATAGTACAGATATAGTTTTTTTGTTAAAAAAAAAAAAAAATACAGCGTTTAAAACTCTCGGAGTTGAATCTTATGACGCTACTTAACATATATTGTAAATTTTTAGTAAAAATTACAGTTGGAAAGAAAGTATCCTATTAATTTCATTACATTTACATTTGGATGGTTGGTTGATTTGAGTTTAGCGTAAGGTTCAGTACCAAGAATATATGATATACGGACTTAACAACTTAACGCGGGATCCGAACCTCATGAGTTCCCACTTGGAATCCATTTTATTTATATAGCTAAAGGATGATTATTCCAAGCCTAGGCAACAGCAGGAACGATCACACTGCTAAAATTGTTACTATTAAATAAAGGTCACATTATTTAAAAAGAAAAAAGAAAGAGAACTAAGCAGACTTCAGTCTTAGTACTTGGCTTTTAAGCTAGGTACCGTCTCATACATCCTCGGTGTTGAATTATGAATAATAATGCAGACGTGTTCAAATGATTAGACTCAACATTCAGTTTCTGAATATTTTACTGTTCTTACAATATTACGAGAGATAATACGTTCGAATTTAGTCCAAATTACTACTTTGTAACTCTGTCCTTATTTCTAGTGGGTGTGGCATATGCTTTTCAATATCTATAAAACAAATGCGTACATAACATTCAAATATAATTACTATACAGTGTGTATATCCGAATTGGAAACAAAAAGTGAAATGGAATACTTACAAGAAAATTCTCTCTCATACAAAGATTAATATTTCGTATGAAATCCCTTATTCTTCATTAACTCTTCTATCCTTTGTGGCATCCTATGTACGAGTTTAGCATATTTTGTCTTCAATTCAGCATCACGATACCACAAATTGTTGATCTCGATCAATTGATGTTTGGTTGTAATGTACCACTTCTTCTAGCTTTTCCTTCATGAAGCTCCAAAGGTTTCAATCCGGCCACGGAAGAACACAAATTTCGTTGTCCTGGAAGAATTTTGTCACAGCTTTGGCACAGCGCCATGGGGCTTCATCATGCATAAAGATAAATTGTGTATATCAAACCAGACTGCAGTCTGAGAAAGCAGTTCTTCTTGAAGAACTTGTAGGTATTGGTCATGCTTCATTGTCCCCTCTACTATATACAATCTTCCAGACCCGAAGACAGAGATCACACCCCAGACCATGATTACAGTAGGATGTTTCACGGTTTATTAAAGACATTCCAACTTGAATTCCTCCCAGGTCGACGTCGCACATATTGTGAACATTCATCAGACATGAAGACACATGATTCATCACTGACAAACACTATTCTCCAATCGTCAGTAGTCCAATATTCTAGGTCTCATGCCCATTCGAGGCGCTTCTTTGCCATAATTGGAGTAGACTCTAATTTCTGTTTTCTCTCTTGACCGCGTGCTTTTATTCCCTCCGCACAAAGAATCCTTCGAACACTTTCAGGCCACATGTCTGCGCCATATTTAGCCATTTTTATTCTTAAGTCTCTTAGAAGTTGTACTTCTGTCTCCCAGAGCCAATATTTTTAGTTTTCTGATACCTCTTAGCTATAGCTTTGATTTTCGTCCACACTTCCCAACCCTATTTTGGCCCTGTTCATTCCAACAGAGATTCTACTCACAGATTTTTGTTCTATCCCAACTCTACTAGCAATGTGTCGCCGTATATATCCACCAGAAGTATTTTGTTAACTTCCACTTTACGCAGAGAAAGGTCCTTTTGCTTTTCCCATTATGCTGCGATTACAGGACTTTACAGAATAAAAGACTGATTCACGAAACACGTCATGATCATTTTAAACTGGCCCATTCGAACTGTTGAACGCTCTGCATGTTGAAACTTCTTACAACAGCAACCACAATACTTCACACTGTAACTTGTTGATATGAACCACAATAGCTATCTACAACTAAAACAACACTTTCACTATTTCCCTCCCCACTAATGCGATCTGCTGTTCAACAGTGATATTACCACTTCAACTGTACAGTAAACAAATGAAGGATCCTATATTGGTGGTTTAACCATTAAATTAAATGTTCTAGAACTCTGAAATTAGGACTCCTACATCAACTTTGCATTTTTCGAGAGTCTAATAATTTGAACACGTTTGTAATCTATACTATTATGTAACAGAATAAAAGTGACTCCTCATCAACGCCCAGGCCACCTACTACAGCTAAAGTTAAGGAGATGAAACCCAGCACATCAATTCTCATTAAGCATAATTGATCACATGCTTCATTTTTTGAAAATTTCTGCTTCTAAAGCGTAAAAAGGGACAATTTCTATAATATTCGATTTCCTACTTTTCTATTTGCCCAATATGAGGATTCCAACTGTTGAACGCTCTTGGAGGTGTGGAATTCAGTATATAAAAATTCTTCATTAAATACAGCGCTCACCTTTACCGGACCCCTAGTTCGATCCAAGTCCATGCCAGTGAACTCTGTAGTGGACAAACATCGTGTGGGTGAGTATTCTCAGGTTTCTGCTTCTTCCCACTTCCAGCATTCCACCATTATCATCCATCACATCATCATCACCGTCTTCCTTAGTGTGTGCATAATTGAAAACGTTATATATATATATATATATATATATATATATATATGTAAACTGAGCATGAAAATTCTGCTCGAAGGGGTCAATTTCCATAATATTCTAAAGGCGGCTTTATAATCTTAAAATCAATTTCCGGTCTAAGAGCACAAACATTTAGTAATTTTATCATCATTCGCTTTCATGAATCACCCATCTGCTTTACCTTAATGAGCATATAACCATGGGATATTCAACTAAAAAAGTTGGAGGTGTGAAATTCAGGGTATTAACACTTCACTAAAAATCAGTGAATACGTATTTCGGCACTTTTAAAAATCCAGCTTCGAAGAATGGGGATCTATAATATTCTAATTTCCGGCTATATATTCACTAAATGTCCAATGTCAAAAAATTCGATTATGAACGCAGTGAAATTCAGTATATATAGACTTGTTATTTTTAAGGGAACGCTAACTTCAAAAACAAACATACGTTACTTTAAGTTTAGAATTGGTATACAAAGGTGACACACAAAGGGGACTTTTAAAAAGTGTATTTCGCAACACTGTGGTTGGCAATGGTATACAGAGTAACTATCTTGCCGTTTAGCATCATGGATCAGTGAAACGGTCAACATCGTAGTTTCGATACAAATATGTTTTATAAAAAACAATAACAGTTTGCAAGTTGAAGTTCAGACATTTTCTCAACGCAGGACGTCCGTATGTGACGTCTTCTTGTGGAACTGTCTTATCCTTTAAACGCCCATTGACGCAACTGCTGCTTCGTCGGGGCTTTAAACCTCAATAGCTCAGCTCCTAATAAAGGTAGGAAGATAATGTTGGTAATATATTCCTGAAGGATGCAGGTTTCCGTCAGTGTGCATTTTATGTATGTGGGGGTACACAGCGGGGAAGGAGGGTAAAGATCGTTTCATTTTTTTTCAACCGGTTCTTTTGGGGGGGTACACTCATAAAAATTGGCATGTGAAGCATTGAAGTAGGCAGTACATGGTAATATCCTGTATTTGTACTTCTTACTTATATGGGGGGAGTAGGGACGGAGCAAAGTTGGCCAATTTTTGGAGTGTCACTTTTTTGACGTAAATCACATTTATTTTTACGATAAACATCAGTAGCTAAGCCTCTAATTACGCTTTCTACGAATATGATGGGAATTGCAGGAATGTTACCTCGTTGGAATCTGTGGTGTATAAGCTTTCAAATGGTATATGAATCATGGCTGTGATAATTAGGGGGGCGGGTCACCAGAGCCCTCAACGTGAGAGTCTATGATTTTCTTAAAATCCATGGCGGGCGTCTAAAGCTTAAAAATCGAGTGTACACGACTCTGCAAAGATAAGCAATGAACTAAGGATTAAAGCAATGCATTCAAGACAGACATCCCACGTGAGATTTTACAGTAAGTAATGAGTTACTTCAACGACAGAATACAAGAATGCAGAGCTAGAGAATGACATCACCTAAAAGACGTAATTTCCGGAAACCGAAACCCTATCTTAAATTGTAAGATGTAATAGTTTAAATTTTGTCAATATATCATCTCGTTCTGACACAAGTTACTAAGTTTAAAATATGAGCTTTGTGAGAAATAGTTGTTTCAAAGTTAGAAAACCATTGTTAAAATCTGTTCGGCACTATTAATAATGCCAATATGTGTTTTATACTCTTTATAGTTTTACGCTATATTCTCATTCCTACACATAAATTCATTGTTCTTGCGCTGTTCAATTTTCTGTATTAACGTACAAAAATTTAGATTCAGGGAGTTAGTGACTTCTGCCAGAATGACGACATGTTTTTTTTAATCAGATTTTGCATGTGCTTTTTGGGTTTTGAAAACTTCTAATTTCCCCTGTGTCATTCTGTATGAAAGGGGTTCAACTTCGAAGAGTTGGTAAGGAGATTCAAAGTTTTCTTTTATTCCTACCATCTCTTTAGAAACGCTGAGCACATTTCGTTTCAAGTCGATTTGTCTAAGTTTTGAAAATAAGGAAAAACATTTACGAGACTTTGGAGAAATTCATTTTAGGAATAAGAATGTTGAGAAACAACTTCCACGAAATAAGGAATATCTGCTGAATTGGAGTACAAGAAAGATTTACTTTGGTTTCAATTTTGACGAAACATATTTATAGATGTCTCATTACAAAAACATTTTGCCTAATGTAGCATGAATTTGGTGAACCCATCGGTTTGGAGTGTGAGAAAACGATCTGATTAGCTCTTGATGTCATGAAAGGTTATTTTGGTACAATTGTGTTTAAGTTTATGTGGCTCAAGTGAAATCAAACTTTCATCGAAAAGTATCTTCTGAACTAGAAAATTCTTGTATATGCGTTTCAAATGCTTTCTAGAAACCTTATACTTATCGTGCGAAAAGCAGGCACTTGTGCTGATTTCTCTGTTCAAACTGCAAGCTTACTCTTCTGTTATATTTTCTCAAAACAGATAGTTATACTCGTGTTTCATATATATATATATATATATAGGGTGTTTAATAAGTAATGGTCATAAATTAAACCGTAGATAGTACACGCCAAAACTAACAAAAAGTCTTAGTAAACATGTGTCCGCAAACGCTTCGTAACGGAGATAGGGGCTGTCGAAAGTGTGGGAAAATGAAGCTTAGAGATGAATATCTCAAAAGTATGAATCGGACAGGGGGTGGTCCAATGAATGACTATCGAAGTCAGACCTGCGCTATGCAGAAATGCATGGTTGATAACTCGTCTTAGGAATGTGCTCTGAAGTAGTTCACAACATGCACCACCACCTTTCTTCGATTGCCTCTCTCATTTCCTGCTGGTTATGCAACCACACACGACACGTAAACGTTGTCCGCCATTTTGTATCTTTTCAAGCTTTCGACCTGGTACCACGACTTATGAATTACTGGTGGATAGACTCGCCCTCGATGTTCATCTCGAGCCCCCTATCCTTGGACAATTTTCCGGGAGTCCCTTCGTTTCTTTGGGGAATCCCTTACGCGCGCATTGCAGAGTTATCAACCATGCATTTCTGCATAGCGCAGGTCTGACTTCGATAATCATTCATTCGACCGCCCTCTGTCCGATTCATACTTTTTTAGATATTCGCCTCTAAACTTCATTTTCCCACACTTTCGACAGCCTCTATCTCCGTTACGAAGCGTTTGCGGACACATGTTTACTAAGACTTTTTTGTTAGTTTTGGCGTGTACTATCTACGGTTTAATTTATGACCATTACTTATTAAACACTCTGTATATATTAAGATCTCAAGAATATAGCATAAATCATTTCTCATGTGAAGATCAACATGGAGTAGTTTATGTTAAGGGTGGAAGTTTTTCAACGATTTTCTTTATAACGTTTCACGAAAATGATTCAGTTAAAATTTCATTAAGAACCCCACGATATGACGTAATTTCTTCTGAAATCATCCACAAGGGGTAGTTTACAATTTGCACGAGGTTTTCTTGGGCGATTTTTTTTTTCTGAAAGAGTCGACGTAATTGTTTTGCACTTCACAAATATATATTTCTGTAGTAGTTCTAAAGTATAACATGATTTTATTTAAGAAATGGAAGTGTGAAAGTGAAGTGAGATGACCTTTACTTTTTATTATGGTAATTACTTTGACGATGTCCGTGACATTAAAAGGTTTTATAGGATAATCAAGATTTAACGATTTCACTTATTTTAACGAGCAGCAGTGCCATGTGTACACTACAGTAGTAGTTTGGTTTTGCATGGCGTGCTATCAATTAATATTGAAACTGGAGGTGGTAGTATATTTATACCCCTTCCAGATTAGAAATGGAATATATACTTGGAACGCTTAACTTAATGCAGAAAATCGTTTCTCACTATATGTTACCGGTTTTACTCTATAATGTTCAACGTCAAAGCTGGAAGTGCTTAATTTCTTCTACTTCCGACTTTAGTAAAGCGATTAGAGTGGAGGTGGAATATATTTTTGGGACGCTGAATTGATTATGAAAGACCGCTTCCCGCTATTAATTACGGTTTTTATTCTTTAGTGATCAATTTCTGCCATATCCGGGTGAATAGGGGTTAAGAGAGATTATATCTATTCTTAGAACGCTAAATCGATTCCAAAAAAACAGCTTCTCGATATCTATTATCGTTTTTCGTTTATGTAGATCTGTTGAAAACGAAAGTTGTAGTGGATTTCTACTACTTTAGGTTTTAGTAGAGAGTTAAGGACGGAAATAAAATGCGTTCTTGGGATGCTTTATCGATTGCAGAAAACTGCTTCTCTCTACCAATTACCGTTTTTATTTAATAGCATTTATCGTTAAAACTTGAACTGGTAGATTTTCTGCCACTCCCGGTTTTAATAAGAAGATTAGACTGTTGGTTCAATATATTCTTCGGACGCCTAACTGAACGCAGAAAAGGACTTTCCGTTATGTATTACCGTTTTTACTCTATAACGATTAACGTTAAAACAGGAAATGGTTGATTTCTGCAACTTCCGATTTTAGTAAAGAGATTAGATTGGAGATGAAATATGTTATTGATATGCTTAACTGATTAGAGAAAACCACTTCTCATTATATATATTACAGAGTTTATTCCATGAAGATTAACGTTCAAACGTGGTTGATTTATGTCACTTCCAGTTTGAATACGGGGTTACAAGATAAGTTGACATATATTCTTAGAAACTAAATCGGTTCCAGAAAAAAAAGCTTCTTGCTATCTTTTATTGTTCTATCTCTCTTGATCAATATTGAAACCAGAAATTAAAGTAGATTTCTACTACTTCCGGTTTTAGTACAGAATTAAGGATGGAGATCAATGTATTCTTAGGACGCTTAATCGATTGCAGGAAACCGTTCCTACTTATCTATTACTGTTTTTGCTCTACAGTGATTAATGTAAAAATCAGAGAGGGTTGATTTCCACACTTTCGGTTTGAATATCGCCTCCAAGAACGACCGTGGTTCCTAGCTTTTGACTTTCCATACTCTGACCAAATTTGGTGGTGATCCATCGAATAGTTCTTGAAATTTTTATTATCTCCCGAACGGACGGACACACGGACATGGTAAATGTATAAAGCAGTTTTGGTTAACCAAACTTCTTAATAATCGGGATATTATTTAATCTATTAAGATACAACTACAACTATCCGAACTCCAGTCATCCATATGAAGGAAAACCAAACATAAGGGTTTCACTTTAATTCTCAGACATGACGCTAAGAGTTCATAAGCTTTTCTGTGGTGTGATCCTGAAATTCAGTTTTCACGAAGGCAAGATAATGTGGTGACGGAGTTCCAATTTAGTGAGAGGTGATATTGTATTGCATGTCTGTGCACTAGACCGCCAACTGCACTGACTTCAGCTGCCAACTAGTTTCAGGCACATGTAAATAGCTCGTTTTTCATAATCTCGGTGTTGCAAGAAGTTGTAAATCAATCAAGAGTACTGTAAAGTTCAGATCGGGAGATAATGAAAACACTGAGAACGGAAAGGAGAAAAATGTCTGCAAATAAATCGGCCGAGATCTGTGTCTACGGATTCTTCCCGAACATTCTCCTATCAAAATTCAGGAAAAATCCATGTTAAAAAACTGTTAGGATGATAGCTATGGGATTGAAACTCAGATTGTCCAAGATTGTAAAGACACGTATTTTAACCTTCACCTACATCCGGCTATTTATCAGGTTAAACAAGCAGATTGAACGAGCACACTTTGGTAATTGTATTGTTCTGAATTAGGTGTTACGTGTGACTTCACTCACTACGTTGTTTAAGGCATATAAATTAATAAGCCTACTACTACGTACCTCTTCCTTTAATAACTGATTGGGCGACAGGTACAAGATTTCTTTCATAGCTTCTATGAACATGACAAGCCGTGTTCGAAGAATTTCCAAATCTTGGGAAAGTCCTCTCCTATCCCCTGTATCTTCTAGAATTTTTTGATCCCATAATATCCCAAAAAAGCAAGATGATATACAATATTTGATGGCCTGAAAGGAAGCGTTCAAAAGTAATGATTAATGTCAGGTTCTATACAACAGTAGTAAATAAAACATCTTAATTTTACAATTAAAACTGTACTTCAAATCACACTTATACTTGAGTATTTCCAACGTAATGATGACCATTAATAAGATGAAACGAAAGTTACGCACTTGTATTCATTAAATTATTAAAAAGAAAGTTTACTTGATACTATTTTCTCGATAAAATAATTTAATGAAATCGTATAAAACGATGCATTCCAAGAAAACATTGTGTCACCATACTTGCCCACTACAAAACAATATTTTGTGACTAGAGGTCGAACACGTGTGAGCATTTGCTCCAGGGGCAGGAGTATTCTAGCCCTAATCATTTTACTAGCTTCGGAACAGTCTTTATTTTACTAACACAAAAAGTGTGCTACGAAGAAAAACGATAATTGTAAACAAAAACGGTAGCATTTTGTTTTGTTTTTCCATCTTTGTTTTCATTTTTTTAAATAACGATTCAATAATTGAAATAACTGAAATGTATTACCTCAATCAATCGTCAAAATTATCAGAAACAAAAAATCAGTTAAGGTTATCTGCTACCCTTAGCAACCTTGA